>NC_139600.1:12110685-12523185 GCF_946808225.1 Silurus aristotelis | reverse complement strand
ATTTTTTTCTCAGTCAAGGTGCTATTCAGCTCTGACGCACTCTTCGGTTGCAGCCAGGAAAGCTGAGAGACGAACATGTCCAATCTCAAGCCCATTTGGAATTAGAATAATATATTGTTGAGCATGTTAACACCACAGAATTGGAAATAGTTCTGCCTACAGTGAGCTGTTTAAGATGCGGTACTGTAAATGTCACACACTGGAGCTTTTGGAGTCCGGATTGCAATCAAAAAGCCGAACTGTCTGTTTAAAACAAGGAGAAATACTATAGAAGTCTTTCTGGAATGAATGCGTAGTAGAACTCGTCTGAAATTTGGAAATCTAATGACTTTTTATATTAAAGGAATTCATATTCCTTTACAAAAACAACATGGTAATACATTCAAAATTGACGATAAAAGTCAGAGGTGATCAGAAGAGACGGCTCTTTCGATTTGAAAATTCCACGACTTTGTTTATATGTTCTTGGCTGAAATGGATCGGCGGTCGTCGTGACACGTCCCAGTAGGAAAACTAATCAAACCCGACTTCGGGAGCAGGGGGCTTTTACGGGTGTTTGAGTAAATTGTCAGATTAATCACACCACCACTGGAAAGAGATTCTACACTAATGAGTTTCCCCTGCTCCTCTGTTTTCTTTTTTTTCCTTTCCCTCCGGCCGCAACACAAGAAAGGCCACGTATAATTCATACCATGTTTCTTACCAGTGCTCTTTTCAGACCTTGTCCCTGTAGAGGAGATTTCTAACCTGTGTTAAATACTGTGACTAACACACTCACTGGCTGCAAGCCAAAATCTTATTGTAGCAAACGATTGCCATTTAATACCTCTGTAGTGGTCTGAGCTGTGAATTCACAGTGCTCTGGGTAATGAAGAGGATGCTTGTGACTTTTTATTACTTTATTTGTTTGTTTGTGGTGTTTTGTTTGTACTAAGTTTTTTTGTTGGCGTGGGGGCATTAGGGACATTTGGAATTAGTTACTTAAGCAGTGGTGGGCCATGCATTTGATACCTGAGCCTTCAGTGGGGACTTACCACACTTAATCAACCTCTCATTACCACCACTATCATGTCACAATTATAAAAACCCTCTATACAATACAAAAACGCAATATAACAATGCGTGGCATTACAGAGAGAGAGGTATTTTACATATGGATGGTGAATACTATTTTACTAAAGCAAGAAACCCAGTTAAGACAACTCCAACCCTCTTTACTACAACCACAACTGTGCCATGTACATCAATCGGAGCAATTCAAAATCAATATTTGTCTAATAACATGGCAAAAAAGATACAAATGTAAAAAAAATACAACATACAAGAGATGCAGACTCATAATTTGCTGCACTCCTCAGAGGCTGTAAGCCAGTGGTACCGCTCGTATTCACTGGTCTGGAAGTGGCGAACAAACCTTTTCCCGGCTGAGGCCAGCTATCTAGCTTCAGGATTGGCTGACCTCTTCTCACGATTTGTCTAGCTTTTCTTAAAAATGTATTTTTAAGAATGTCCGAGTCCAAATCAATTTCTCTTCCTCCTTAGGCATAACAAAGTCTAACTCAGATGTATTACTGTGTGCAGAGCGCTACACACATGTTTTGCCAGTCGATCTTGGCTGTAACAGTTTTCCTCTGATCAACCAATCAGAGGACAGAAAAATGCTAACGTTATTCTAGGCCAGCTAGCTGGCCCTGTGAGGCGAATTTAAAATCTGATTGGTTGAAGAAACAGACCCATTGATAATATTCTCTATGGTAAAAGATTCAGCAGTACTGATTCTGAAGGTCCTGGGCAGACTAACATCCACATACACTTAACAAGCTAACATCCACATACACGTACAGGAAGAAAAACTGTACAAAATGAAGAGAATAAACTGTTGGGAATAAATTAATACAAATTCATGGAACAAATATTAGAATTTGGGTTGCAAATGTAGGTGAGTGCTTTTGATGGTGTTTAGGCCAGCAGACAATTGTATGGAATTTCTTATGATGCAGTAGCATTAAATATTCCTTTCATTTGAACTAATAGACCCAAACCTTTTCCAGCATGACAATGCCCCTGTGCACAAAGATTTCGAAGCATGAATATATTGTTTACAATGAGTTTGAGTGGAAGATCTTGAGTGGCCTGCTATAGATCTCTGACCTCAACCCTACTGAATACCTTTGGGATGAATGTGGACACTGACTGGACACCTCACCTACATCAGCATCTGACTTTACTTAGGACCCTTATAGCTGAATGAGCAAAATCTCTATAAGCACACTTCAAAATCTAGTGGAACATCTTCCCAGAGGAGTGGAGGTTATTATAAGAGCAATTGGGGACTAAATGTCAAATGGGATGTTCAAAAAACACATACAAATCTTATGGTCTGGTGTCCATATATTTGTATTATACATACATGTATTTTCAGTTATAAAAAAGTGTGCAAATACTTATTTCCTCATATAAAAATGTCCTCATGAGTTTCTTTTGATTCCACTGCATTTATAAATATAACATAACATCATTTTTTTTCCATCATTGTTGTCTTAAGAAGAGAAGTAGCAAAATGAATGCATTACATAGCAATATTATAAATTATATATTTTTTTCTGTAATGCTAGCAAACACTTTTGAAGAATTACTCGCTCACATCACCTTTCATAACAGTTAGGGTCTCTTAAATGAATTTTATTTTTTTAAATTTTTATTTTGCCCTGAAGCTGACGGTTTGGCCTGCCTATTTAATCCAACATGTGACAATTACTTCACTGCCAGCCATAACCACCAAGTGTATTTTTATTTTTTTTTGTACGTGTTTACTTTTATAACTCACTATTAAATGGCTGGTCAGTATTGTAAGTGATAGAGAGAACTTTTAAAGTCAATCATACTTCTGCTTATCTTGAATTGGATGTATGATTTGGTCTTGTCAGCTTTAACAATATTTTCATTTGACTAGCTGAAGTTCCGACGACAATTTACCCAAGATCGAGTGAATGTCACTAAAAATGTCATCATCTACATTCTAAAATTGAACAATTGTCTCTTTGCTAAATTTCACAGTGTAATTCTTCAGCAAAACAAAGCAATGAGAGGTGGCAAGTTAGGCAAGTGCTGGTACACAGAAGTTACATTTAACAATATTAAACAATATTCTGGCAACAATTAAATGATTAATGGCAAAACAACGCTAAAAAAACATGCAAACCAGAAACATAGACAAACCTAAGAACGCACAGGTTGAACTTGCATTCTCTTGAATTCTGGTCTCGCCAGGCTACCTAAGAAGAATGATATCGGAAATACATAAGGACAAGGACAATCTTTTGCAAGAATTGGAGAGTTCCAAGAGTTACATACATCTTCACAGGGGACAGCTATAATGATACAGTTGATCTAAAACAGGAATTTGTGATCCCAGGAATTTATGTGTGCTCAATTCTGCATCTAATGTTACCTTGATATGTATTCCCTGATATTGAGTTTAAATACCTTGGGTCAACTGTGCAAAGTGATGGAGAGCATGTTAGAAAAGTCAATAAAAGAGTGCAGGCAGGGTGGAGTGGGTGGAGAAGAGTACACATACATGAGCTCATTGACATGTTTCGCTCGTGTCTTTTTGGTTGACAGGCAAAAGACAGAACATCCATGTCCCTTCTCATTCACAAAACAGCTCCCTTGAGTCAAGAAGGACTCAATGACTGTTGTTCACGAAATGTTCTTTGGATCACTCTAATTATAAAAAGTGATCATATTTCTGTATATCATATTGTATGGTATCCTATTCTATACCATTCTGTTAAGTTCGGATTAAATCCTGGTGAACTGTCCTCCTCCTCCAGCATTGGTCTTGATCAATAGCGGCTTTTCTCCTTTGCTCTTTCTCACACTCCCTCTCAGGCACCAGGCTGCACTTCTCTCTTTCCCACTTTCCTGCTGAGGATCTACTTCACACTGCCTTTTGAATTAGGAGCATCTGCTGAGAGTGTCGCAACGCAGACACAACAAATCACGTCTAAATAGCTTAATCGGCTCTCAGATAGACCCAACATGTCTTTTTTTTTTTTTTTTCTTTTTTTTTCTGTCTAATGATGCGGGCATAAACTTGTATGTGTCAATTATAATATGAAGATGATAAAAGTCTTTAAAAATGACAGAGAACCTCTGTTGACATTCTTTATACCAGTAATATATATATTTTGTATATATACTGTATATAAACCACCTATGCGGTTCAGGACCCTTTTCTTTTTTTTTTCTTTTTTTCTTTTTTTTATAAAAATAAAATATTAAAAAAAAGGTATTATATTTAGTGGCTCCCGACTGCCGTCTTTTGTACCTGTCTAGATCTGACCAGGCTGTCTCTTCCAAGCAGAACAAATTGACTCAGATTCTGTCGGTGTCTCTCGTTCTTGATGTAAACATGAAACCCGAGCAGGCAGAAAGCCAGACAGGTTGAAAAGAATTCCAGTTTACAAGGACAAATGACTTTCAGATTCCCATAGAATACTAAATACTGAGCACTAAAATATAATGCTTTTAAGCCCATTGGACCCTTGCGCTGGTCTAATTTATTGATCGACTCATTTCTGGCATATTGGAAAATGAAAGAGTAGGTGCTGAGACAGCTTTTAGTTATCTCATCTGAGTCATAAGCATGGTGTAATAGAGAACAGGTCACTAATGTATGCTAACTTTATTTCTTTTTTTTTTTAACCTCAAAACTCCTAAAAGCAAGAACACTTTGGAGACATTTTAACTAAACATGACAGAATTCATTGCTAATTTGTCATTTTGCACACATCTACTGTATGTTTACTCATGTCTACAGTATGTTTTGCTTTAGTTTAATCAGTTTCATCTGTCTAGGGTTGAATGTTATTATTAGAATTAGTGTAAAAAAAAGTCATCAAGTAACAAGAGCCTAATGCAAAATTTGAGTTTGATAGCATTAATTATTCTACTGTACAGTATGTTTCATTTGTCCTCTACTTTGTTCTGTCCAGGACATTGTAAAGCCCATAGCCACAACACAGTGAAGACTCATGCACAGCTTATTGTTGTCTTGTCCTAAATTTGCACAAATAACCTTCCCATCTTCTAAATCAAGACTTCTTTTGTTCAGTGTTTTTCGTGTGCCTTCTATATACTGGATTCAGATAAAACTTTTATTATATGAAATCTTTTTTGTTTTGCAAAAAGATGAAAAGCATTTTAGTAAATTACTAGAAACTATTGTTTCATCATTGTTGATTCTCGTCTAATCGGAGCTGTTCTAAACTTTTGACCAATAGTTATTATGCCAGTGTTTCCAGTGCCCCAGTTATCTAGGGGAATTAAAATGTTTTTTTTTTTTTATGTTTGAATGGTTTTGTACTGCTTATGGCAACAAATGCTACAGTATGTGCTTGTCTTTTGGTTTGTCTTTAAGTCCTGTCTTTTTCCCTGCCATGTTTTCATTGGGTTCTATTATAGTGTGTGCAGCTTTTTTTGTGTTAGAAGTAGCAGCTGTTTATTTGCTTCTTTGCAGTTCTTGTTGATTGTAACAGTTTGCAGATTGATATTTCATTGTTATTCCCATGAACCACATTTTGGCTTAATACTTGTATGGTCAATTGTGAATGGTTACAGTTCCTCTGTGATTTATAGATTTATATAATTATGGCAGACACCTTTTTCCTGAGCGATTTACTAATATATGTGACTGAGTAGTGGAGGGGTAAGGACTTTACTTAATTTGAAGGAACCAAAGTTTAACCAAAAGTCCAACTCAAGTACAATAGAGACTTCCACTATTTTAAGCACTGAGCCACCACATCTTGTGATTTAACCCACACAATGAACTCTGACTACAATTGTTAGGGTTCCCTAAATTAACATATGCAGGAATCTATAATCAGCAAACACCCTGTAAAAAAAAAAAAAAAAAAAAAACAATTCCAAGCATATAAGGAACAATCCCAAGATGCACTAAGCGAACTAAATATTAAAATTGGGGCCATTTTTTTTCTGTGACTTTATTCTCATGAAGTCAAAAGAAAACTGACTCTTCATTGTGTATTTAGATTTTTATTCCCACATGGTTTTATGATTTGAAATTTTGAATAAGGATTAATAATATTTATTTATTTATGATTTTTTTTTTTTGCGGGGCAACTTATTTAAAAGCCAGATAAGTTCACAACTCCAAGAACTCCAATAGTCCCTGCAACATGTTATATTAACCTGGAAAACCTTTTTAGAATTTTTTCCAACCAGCTGATGGAGAACATTAAGAGAAACACTTTATAGTAAAGGTACTTGATAAAGGAATAAAAGACAGAGACAGATAGACTGATAGTTTCCTTGAATGAGGTGAAAGAGTTGACATTACTTAAAGCTTATTACTTAGAGTGGCAAGACTCAGGGATGAGTAAATTACAAGTTTCAAGGGTACAAAAATCAAGGACACTTAATTCCACATGGAGTAGAGCGTAATGAAAAGAAACGAATGGCGATGTACAGTAGAAAGAGATCTTATGCACATTTTTATTATTGAGTCCATTTGGAAGCTTGTGTAAAAGCTTCTGTGAGAAACAAAGTGATAATGGAGGAAGAAGATTGATGTTTATAGCCTTTTGGCAGACACCATTATTCAGATTTATATTTATCTTACAGTATGTATATATTGAAAGCCTTAGTTGCACTGCAAGTTCTATTGGCTTCCATTCATACACTTGCGAAAGCTGAAGGGTGGAAAACACACACTTCACATGTCGCTGCATTCCAAAGATCATGCTTGGTGAACTCTGACCTGTGAATTCATATAGTGTAAAGACAAGTGACAGATAGATGATGATACATCACGGCATGACCTTTTTTAGAAAACTGAAGTGGTGTCGCACCATGACTGTATTAAAATGAATATAAGAAAAGAACAGATTTTACATGTTAAGATTGCAGTGTGATGACCTTCGAAGAAATTTCGCTGACATTAAGCCCACCATTTTCCAAAGCAAAGTCTGTATGAACCACTAACCACTATAGTGGCTTTTTTCAGCCAATGAATTGTACTTGTATTGTACATGTATTACTTTTTTCCTCTTCATAATAGTAGATTTTGGATCGCTGATTAGTAAGGAGAATATCTGACTTATGAGTTTGTACATGCAATGATAAACAGGTGGTTATTAGAAAAAAAAAAAAAAAAAAAAGACTACAGTGTTTATTAGCGATTGCATGTGTTTTACTGATTGCAAGCACATGATGTTCTCTTTAGTTTTATTTATTTATATTACAAAACACATAATTCAAATCTCATTCCTGACAAAACAAACTATAGGAGTTGTGATAGATTCTTCCACTAATGTAAAAAGAGATGTTGAAAAAAATCTAAATAGCAGGGCCTGGTGTTGCAGAAGATGTTAGGGTTGTTTGTCCAAACTGTTCAGGAAATCCCTGTGTTGAATAAGGTTTGGATAAGATCAATTCAATAAAACTTTTCCTTTACTTGAGCTAGCAGAACCAAACCAGTTTTAACATAACAATGCCCCTGTGCACAAAGCCAGTTTTATGAGGATATTCTTTACATGGTTTGGAGTGGAAGATCATTAACGGCATGCTATTGAGCCCTGACCTCAACCCTACTGAACACAGTTAGGATAAATTGAAGCGCTTTTTAAAAAAAATGGATACTGGCTAAAAAAAATTAACAAATATAACAGTCAATGTAAAATAGTACTTGGTTTATTATAAAAAATTAAAAAAAACAGTACTGAATTATGAAAATGTGTTCAGTGAAATAAATATCAATATATAATTATATAAATAACTACTTCTAAATTGTAATTAATAAATATATACTGGTCAAAATGATAAAATCAACACTTTTTGCCCCCATTTTTCATTAACTGAACTCAGATCTGAGACGTTTTCTATGTACACAAAAGGCATATTTCTCTCAAATATTGTTCACAAATTTGTCTAAATCTGTGTTAGTGAGCACTTCTCCTTTGCTGAGAGAATCCATCCACCTCATAGGTGTGACAGATCAAGATGCTGATTAGACAGCATGATTATTGCACAGGTGTGCCTCAGGCTGGCCACAATAAAAGGCCACTCTTAAATGTTTTATTACAGCACAATACCACAGATGTTGCAAGTTTTGAGGAAAGGAATGCAGGAATGTCCACCAGAGCTGTTGCTCATGAATTGGATGTTCATTTCTCTAACACTTTCGCCGTCTCCAAAAGTGTTTTAGAGAATTTATCAGCATATCTAACCGGCCTTACAACGGCGGGCCACATGTAACCACACTAGCCCAGGACCTCCACATCCAGCATCTTCACCGCCAAGATTGTCTAAGACCAGCCACCCCGACAGCTGCTGCAACAATCGGTTTGCATAAGCAAAGGATTTCTGCTCAAACTGTCAGAAAGCGTCTCAGGGAAGCTCATCTGCATGCTTGTCATTCTCATCGGAGTTTGACCTGACTGCAGTTCATCGTTGTAACCGACTTAAGTGGGCAAATGCTCACATTCAAGGGTGTCTGGAACTTTGAAGAGGTGTTCTCTCCATCCACCTTACAGGTGTGTGTTATCTTGGCAAAGGAGAAGCACTCACTAACACGGATTTAGACAGATATGTGTACAATATTTGAGAGAAATAGGCCTTTTGTGTACATAGAAAAGTTCTTAGATCCTTGAGTTCAGCTCATGAAAAATGGAGGCAAAAACAAGTGTTGCATTTATAATTTTGTTCAATATAATATAACGCTCTCCGTGCAGCATACAGTCTCGCATGTAAAAACAAACAGCACATGGCATCAGTGAATCCGCTATAAAAGTCACTCTCGTAATGACAGCGGACCTTTTCAGCAGCTCCAGCAACAGACACAACATGGAAAAACTACATGGAAAAATCTGTTTTGGATTTTTGTCAGTAGCTGATAGTTCCAGCAATCAACGCTGGATTAACTATCCAGCGTTGTTATATATAGCTGGATTAGCTATCGATTAACTGGCAAAACCGATTAATCAGTCAACCTCTACTATGCACATTTAAGTTGAGACCAGCTCTCTCTCTCTCTCTCTCTCTCTCTCTCTCTCTCTCTCTCTCTCTCTCTCTCTCTCTCTCTCTCTCCTTCCTTCCTTTCTTTTCCCTCTCTTGCTCTTTTTCTCTCTTCCTCCATTGCTCTCTCTTTCTTTCTTTTCCTCGTTCACACTCTCCTGACACACAAAACTGAAACTGGAATACAGATCCTGGTCCTACATACACACTGAAGTGCATACGAGTGACAGATACAGGGAAATCAGAGAAAGAAAAAGTGAGGGAGAGTATGAGAGAAAGATTGTTGCAACACAATCCAAAATATAATTTGACGCAAACAGCTCATTGTGCCCTTTAGCAGTTGATCGAAGTAGAATGCGGGGTTTACATCCTCGCTCAGGTTTTTCACAACGATAACCTGTATTAAAAAAAAAATTCTGTTAGATTTCAGAAAAAAGCACCGAAATGATTGATTTCCCTGCAATATTCCCTGATCTGAGGGGAAAAAATATAACAAATTGGGAAAATCAGGGTTTAGCACTGCTTCCTGATCCATGTACATGGTGTTTGTTCTTGATTCACAATTAAAAAACAAAATGTAAATTATGATGCCTTAATTTCTTTATTTAATATTAAAAGCAGAAAAAGGTGGAAATGGCTTTTGTTTCTGAGCACAAAAAAAGTATTTATATAGTAATTTTCTCAATTTATTTATTCACACAAAATCTCCCAGTTAAAATCTATGGTTCATCTATGATACAGTGCACCCTGGAGCACGTAGGGTTAATGACTTTGCTTAAGGGTCCAAGAGTGCCAGTTTGGATCAGTATGGATATTTGATGATCAAATATTGATGCCAATTAATTGACAACTGATAAATTAGTCAACCTCTACTTCCAAATTTGTAAATTAAATCCATTTTTACTACACCATAATTAATATTTGCAAAGTAATGATTTTTTAATTTGTTATAGAAAATACCTCAGTTCATGCCACCATCTTGAGCCCCCTCCCATTACCCTAGTACACCACTTAATACATGGCATTATCAGTGTTTCAAAGTTCACTACACAGACACACACACAGGCACACACACACGCGCACACGCACACACACTGTCTGTACAGGAACATCATCAGAATCCACAGCTTATGTCCTCTTAGAGCAAACAAACTATAATTAACCCTGAACAGGGAATTATTAGTATATACTATTTGTATTTGGTGTATTTTCCCATCAGATCTTCTATAAAATGGCAGGAAATGGACTTTGCACTCTTTTCCTCTCTGCCCTTTTTTATCTCCCTTTTTGTCTGCGTGGCACACAGGAAGTGGGGCTCTTTTGTAACCGCACTGTGTGGGTAGAGTTGACGCGAGTCGCAGATCTAAGATGAGATTCTTCTTGCACTTATGAAAAAAACAAAACAAAAATAATAAAAGACTAAAAATAGCTTTGTGGAAATCTTATATAACAAAGCTTCATGAATCTAGAGTCTAGGAGGGTAAAAAAAAAATAGTATCAGATAACAATGCTGAAACCAAAGAGCAAACCGGAAAGAGAACATTTCAAGTACATCTGAGCGACGTATATATATTTAACCAGGATTCCGTAAGCGGCTCTGCATTCAGTGAATTATGCACACTCGTAACAAAATATTTCTTCTTGCTGGCTTTGTAGACAGGGACTAATGCTGAGTACAGAATAATATACTTGGAGTTTTTAGGGGTCTTGAGAATGTACATTGGATAGAATTGTGAAGGTGATTTGGGGTTATAGTTTGCACAAACTAAAACAGAATAACCTAGTAAACTAATACGATGCATATTTATCCCTGATGAGCAGCCATGGTGTCTGTGGCAAAAGGGAACCCATCCTCATTTGGGTGATATCAAGAGTGTGATTATAGCCTTTAAACAATACAGAACACTGGAGAGTGAGAACTAACATGAGCACTGGAATGTAAGATTATGAGCAATGTCCTTTCTACAGTCTTATACAATCATTTGAGATTATGGAACCAGGAGCTACTGAGCAACTCATAAAATAGCTGAACATTTGCGGGATAAATACACATCGTTCACCTTAACTGTTAAATTCTGTAAAGCTGCTTTAAAACAATGTCCATTGTGAAAAGCGCTATAGAAATAAACTTAACTGAACTAATACCTATGATCAGCATACACTATATGGATAAATGTTTGGGCATACCTAACTATACAGTTTGTATTTGCTTAATGAAAATGCCATTCCAAATTTGGTCCCCATTTGTTGTTATAATAACCTCCACTCTTCTGGGAATGCTTCACTAGATTTTGGAATGTGCTTGAGGAAATTTGTGCTGTTTCATCTACAAGGGCGTTAATAAAGTCAGGTACTGGTGTATGTGAGTTGAGGAGACCTGGGGTGCGGTTAGAGTTCCAGTTCATCCCAAGGATGTTCAACAGAGCTCTATAGCAGGCCACTCAAGATCTTCCACTCCATCCCATTAAATCATATCTTAATAGCGCTTGCTTTGAGCACATAGGCATTGTCATGCTGGAACAGGTTTAGGTCTTCTGGTTTAAGTAAAGGGAAAACTTAATGCTACTGCACCCAAAAACATCCTATACAATTGTATGCCTCCAACTTTGTGGTAACATTTTGTGTAATATCGCATATGGCTGGAAAAGCCCACTGTCCGAATACATTTGTCGATATACTAAATAGTATATTATTTTAATAGTATAATAAAAATGTACATTTTCTTCCTACATCATACTTTAGACCTTAGTGAGCCATAATACTAAGTTTGATTTACATAACGTCTCTTAATTGGTGCAACTCAGAATGCAGCTGTTCTTTGTTCACTTAGCGCTTATTCATTAACTAATCTTGTACAAGAAAAGAACTGGCGTTTTACTGGAGCCGTGGTTTGTTTACTGTCCTGTCGGCACTCTGATTAAGGCTTAATGCTTCACAGCCACCTGATCATTAACCTTGAGAATAAAATAGTTGTTATGTAAGTTATATTAATTACTAAAGCCTTTGCTAGATTTTTATTTCTAACTAATTACAAAGTTTTGTGGCCACTTCAATAAAAATCCCATTAGATGTGTAGGTATTGTTGACCTTTTTGATAAAGTGGGAACCCACTCGAGATAATTGGTTTTAGTCATTAGCTGGTTTGATGACCTCAAGCTGGCCGTTTTTTTGTTTTGTGTTTAATGCAATTTTTAGCTATAACATTATTTTGTGTAGGTCCCACTGTGTTTCCCAAACCGTTTTGACTCATGGACTCCACCTCTGAAAGATGTGCCTTTGTATCTGACATCAAGCAGTTAGCAGCAATGTCCCACAGATGCTCCCTCGGATTGAGATCTGGGGATTATTTAGGTTGAGTGAGCATCTTGAACACTTTGTCATGTTCCTCAAACCATTTCTGAACTATTTGTGCAATGAGGCAGGGTGCATTGTCTTTTTGAAAGAGGCATGTGCCATAAGAAGACATTGTTGCCATGAAGTGGTATACTTTATTTGCAGCAATATTTAGGCAGGTGGTACGTGTGAAAGGAGCATCCACATGACTGCCAGGACCCAAAGTTTCCCAGCCGAACATTGCCCAAAGCATGATACCACCTATAGTCCTCATCTCATCGCCAGGTAAGTGAACCCGGCCTCCACATGAGGGAAAACATGAATCATTAGACCAGACCGACTTCTTCCACAGTTCACTTTCCCATCAACATTCTTAAAGCAAATAATACGTCTGTGGTGCTCTTCCTCTGCATAAAACCATACTCTTGCTCACAGATGGTCACCTCTTCTCTCGGCCTGGCTTCCTCTACTCTTTCCCATAACTTCATGGTGTGACTGATCAACTTAATTTCCCTGTAGTTACTGCAGGTCTGCACATCTCCCTCATTCTTAAGCTCAGTACCAGCAAACTACTTCTCTATTCCTCAGGCATCCTCTTACCTTCCAAAATCGTGAACAACCTGGTTAAAAACTTTCCACTCTTCATCCTTTTAATCACTGCTCTCACTTCCTCCTCACTAATCCTATCCACTTCCTGCTTCACCATTTCCACACCATCCAACCTTCTCTTTCTCTCATTTTCCTCATTCAGCAGCTAAAAAGACTTCCTCCATCTTCTCAACACACTCTCTTCATTAGTCAACACATTTCCATCTTCATCCTTTATTGCTTTAACTTGTAGCACATCCTTCCCAGCTGTGCAGCCATACAGCCCTGTACACAACAATTTATAACAATCTAACAATCTAGCCTTCATTCCTCGCAAACATCAGTGAATCTTTGGGGCCCATGACCCTGTCTCTAGTTAATCGGTTGACCTTCATTTGACCCCTGGTACAATGCATACCAGGTCCGTCGCACAAGACTTGTAGTTTTGGAGAGTCTCTGACTAGTCATCTAGTAATAACAATTTATCCCCTGTGAAAGTCACTTAGACCTTTGCTTAATTTAAGTGTTTACTGACTGTTTAATTTTTGCCTAATATAGTTCACCCTTTGACAGGTGCGACTGTAACGAGATAATCAGTTATTCATGTCTACTTTAAGTGTTTTTAATGGCTGCTCGATGTATATTGAAATCTCAGTAATATCTCATGGAAAAGTGTGTGTAAGGTGTTAACAAAACATTTTCACATTGAAGTAAAATCTTAATGTTTTTTTTTTACAAACTATTTCCAGTATCCAAACTAGTGCCTAGTACTTAATACCAGATTTATCTGACAGATCTGTAAGACAGCCCTGTGATGGACACATGCAATACTATTATATTTAATATTTGATTTAATAATTTATTGTACAAAGAGAAATGTATTAAGATAGACTTGTCTTTACCAAAGATCTGTTTTAGACCATTTTTTCTCTTTTCATTGCTGGTGAAAGTACACACTCTAGTGTTAAACCCCGAGCATCTGTAGTTGTAATGACTAAATATTGTTCTCATTTAATCCATATGCTAAATTATCCATAATATCCAAGTAGATACATGCTAGCAGCCAACTGGATTAGCATAGCAGTTTTTGTTTTTACCCTTTATACACTATATGGACGATGGTATTGGACTTTTCCACCAATTTGTAGTTGTTTCCTTACTGTATCACAACGTTGGAGGCACACAATTGCATAGGATGTCTTTGAGTGTAGTTGAACTTAAACTTATAGACTCTTTAAGATCTTGAATGGCATGATATTGCGCTCTAACCATCAACCCTATTAAAACCTTTAGGATGAATTGGAAAGCTGATTGTACCCCAGGCCTCCTCACCTCACCTACATCAGTACCTGACTTTACCAACACCCTTGTGGCTAAATGAACACAAATCTCCATGAGCACACTCGAAAATCTGGTGGAACATCTTCCCGGAAGATTGAAGGTTATTATAGCTGAGAGCAAAATTTGGAATTGGATGTTCAAAAAGCAAATATGGTCAGGTGTCTCAAACTTTGCTCATATAGTTTACATTATAGACTTTTATCCAGTGAAACTACCAGTATTGCTGCTACCAAACACAAAAACACGTATGGGTTCAAATCACAGTGAATCAGAATGGCATTTTTTTCTCATGTCGAAAATGAGATGTCAAATTATATGTGGCCTCAGTGCAAGGAGACTGCATGATGTGCTCGTTGAGCGAATGTGTCCGGCTTTAAGAGCGTGCGGTCGTTTAATACGGGTTGTATGTGTAATAAATAAGAGAACAGCATGAGCAGGTTGAGGTTGTAGAGTTGCTTGTGGCAGTTAATACAGCTGACTGGGTTCTGGATGCCTGAAGTTCTGATTGATCTCGTTTCAGGTGGCTGCAGTTTGGGGTGAAGAGATTTCCGCTCGTTTAGGATTCAGGAGTGTCGATTCCCTGCCCAATCAGGGTGCCAAATTTTACACCGTTTTACCAGATGGCTTTATAGGCTGCCATTGACAGTTTAGCTTGAAGAAGAAGAAGAAAGGAATGAATAACAAAAGGGTGGCAAATAGAGTGATTGGTTGCTTAATAATAATAATAATAATAATAATAATAATAATAATATTAATAATAATATTAATAATAATAATAATAATCTTCTTCTTCTTTTGGCTGCTCCCATTAGGGGTCGCCACAGCGGATCATCCGTCTCCATACCACCCTGTCCTCTATATCTGCCTCTTTTACACCAACTACCTGCATGTCTTCCCTCACCACATCCATGAACCTCCTCCTTGGCCTTCCTCTTTTCCTCCTACCTGGTGGCTCCATCTTCAGCATTTTTCTACCAATATAATTCATGTCCCTTCTCTGCACATGTCCAAACCATCTCAATCTCGCCTCCCTCACCTTGTCACCAAAACATCCTACATGTGCTGTCCCTCTAATAAACTCATTTCTAATCCTGTCCATCCTCGTCACTCCCAACGAAAACCTTAACATCTTCAGCTCTGCTACCTCCAGCTCCAACTCCTGTCTTTTACTCAATGCCACTGTCTCTAATCCATACAACATCGCAGGTCTCACCACAGTCCTATAAACTTTCCCTTTCATTCTTGCAGATACTCTTCTATCACAAATCACTCCTGTCACTCTTCTCCACCCACTCCACCCTGCCTGCACTCTTTTCTTTACTTCCATAACACACTCTCCATTACTTTGCACTGTTGACCCCAGGTACCTGAACTCCTCCACCTTCTTCACCTCTTCTCCCTGCAACCGCATCACTCCACTGCCCTCCCTCTCATTCACACACATGTACTCTGTCTTACTCCTGCTGACTTTCATTCCCCTTCTCTCCAGCGCATATCTCCACCTCTCCAGGCTCTTCTCAACCTGCTCTCTACTCTCACCACAAATCACAATATCATCTGCAAACATCATAGTCCAGGGAGACTCCTGTCTGACCTCGTCCGTCAACCTGTCCATCACCACTGCAAACAGGAAAGGGCTCAGGGCCGATCCTTGATGCAGTCCAACCTTCACCCTGAACCAGTCTGTCGTACCTACTGCACACTTTACTGCCGTCACACTGTCCTCATACATGTCCTGCACCACCCTCACATACTTCTCTGACACACCTGACTTCCTCATACAATACCACAACTCCTCTCTCGGCACCCTGTCGTACGCTTTCTCTAAATCCACAAATACACAATGCAGCTCCTTCTGTCCTTCTCTATACTTCTCCATCAACATCCTCAAAGCAAATAAGGCATCTGTGGTGCTCTTCCTCGGCATGAAACCATACTGTTGCTCACAGATGGTCACCTCTTCTCTCAGCCTGGCTTCCACTACTCTTTCCCATAACTTCATGGTGTGACTGATCAACTTAATTCCCCTGTAGTTACTGCAGGTCTGCACATCTCCCTTATGCTTAAAGATCGGTACCAGCACACTCCTTCTCCATTCCTCAGGCATCCTCTCCCCTTCCAGAATCCTGTTAAACAATCTGGTTAAAAACTCCACTGCCATCTCTCCTAAACATCTCCATGCTTCTACCGGTATGTCATCTGGTCCAACCGACTTTCTATTCTTCATCCTCTTAATCGCTGCTCTCACTTCCTCCTTACTAATCCTATCTACATCCTGCTTCACCAACTCCACATCCTCCAACCTTCTCTCTCTCTGATTTTCCTCATTCATCAGCTGCTCAAAATACTCCCTCCATCTTCTCAACACACTCTCCTCACTAGTCAACACATTTCCCTCTCCATCCTTTATTGCTCTAACTTGCAGTACATCCTTCCCAGCTCGGTCCCTCTGCTTGGCCAATTGGTATAAATCCTTTTCTCCTTCCTTAGTGTCCAACCTCTTATACAGTTCCTCATATGCATTTTCCTTGGCTTTCGCCACATCCCTTTTAACCTGCTGCCGCATCTCCTTGTACTCCTGCCTACTTTTCTCATCACTCTGTCGATCCCACTTCTGTTTTGCCAATCTCTTTCCCCTAATGCTCTCCTGCACTTCCTTATTCCACCACCACGTCTCCTTGTCTTGCTTTCTATTTCCAGATGTCACACCAAGTACTTTTCTAGCTGCCTCCCTCATCACTCCTGCAGTAGTTGCCCAATCATCCGGCACCTCTTCACCACCACCAAGCCCCTGTCTGACCTCTTCCCTGAACCTCACACTACACTCTTCCTCCTTCAGTTTCCACCATCTTATTCTTCTTTCAAACCTTACTTTCCTCCTCTTCTTCTTCGCCTCCAAAACCATCCTACAGACCACCATCCGATGCTGTCTAGCTACACTGTCCCCCGCCAACACCTTACAGTCTCCAATCTCCTTCAGGTTGCATCTCCTACACAGAACATAATCCACCTGTGTGCACCTTCCTCCACTCTTATACGTCACCCTATGATCCTCCTTCTTCTTAAAATACGTGTTCACCACTGCCATTTCCATCCTTTTAGCAAAATCTACCACCATCTGCCCTTCCACATTCCTCTCCTTAAAACCATACCTACCCATCACCTCCTCATCACCTCTGTTCCCTTCACCTACATGCCCATTAAAGTCTGCCCCAATCACCAATCGTTCTTTCCTAGGTACACCATCTACCACTTCATCTAATTCACTCCAGAATCTTTCTTTCTCCTCCATCTCACAGCCAACTTGTGGAGCATAGGCACTGATGACATTTATCATCATCCCTTCAACTTCCACCTTCACGATCATCACCCTATCAGAAACTCTCTTCACCTCCACTACACTCTTACTGTACGCTTCCTTCAGAATCACCCCTACACCATTTCTCTTCCCATCCACACCATGATAAAACAGTTTAAACCCACCTCCAATGTTCCTGGCCTTAATCCCTTTCCACTTGGTCTCCTGAACACACAACACATCTACCTTTCTCCTCTCCATCATATCAGCTATCTCTCTCCCTTTACCCGTCATAGTACCAACATTTAAAGTACCAACCCGAACCTCTACTCTCCTACACTGCTCCTTTTCCTGCCGTTTCTGTAGACGTCTTCCTCCTCTCCTTCTCCTCCTTCGGCCAACAGTAGCCCAATTTCCACCGGTACCCTGTCGGCTAACGATACCTGTGGCGGTCGTTGTTAACCCGGGCCTCGACCGATCCGGTATAAAATTCTCATTTGTGATCCGCATATTTGATTTGGCACATGTTTTACGCTGGATGCCCTTCCTAACGCAACCCTCCCCATTTACCCGGGCTTGGGACCGGCACTAAGAGTACACTGGCTTGTGCCCCCCTAATGGCTGGGTTAATAATAATAATAATAATAATAATAATAATAGAAAATAATACTTTGACCTGCTCAATCGTTAACACTAGCTACAGAAATGAAACGGACACATAAATCATGGTCATAAAGGAAGAAAGGCTTCTAAACAGAGGTGCAATGGTGCCACATGCTGGACATTCATATAATAATAATATAAAAAAATTAAAAAAAGTAGAATATAAAGCTGAGTAGAAACATCATGTTGTCTTGACAAGTCCAGTTTATAATTATAAAGGTTAATTTGTGTTTGTGTAAATTTTTTTCTTTTTTTTTTAATGGCATGATTTTAAATGGTAATTTTGACTCTCAAGTATAATTATTTTTTTTTTATTAATTAATTAATTTATTTATTTTTATATATATATTTTTTTATGACCTTTACACTTAACTGTTCATAGCTTAGCATATCGGCTTATTTGACACTTAACCTTAAAAAAATCATCAAAGATATCTGCAAAAAAATATATAAATTTATAACATAATATATATATATATGTGTATGTATTTTAGCTTTACTTTACAAAAGTGTTTATTACATTAACCTTTTATTGAATTTACTTGTATTATTATTATTATTATTATTATTATTATTATTATTATTATTATTATTATTCAGCATTTTTAGAGAAGTTTGCTCTAACAACTCTCTTGTTCCATTCTTTTTTTTCTTTTGTCTTTAATAGAAAATGCTTGCAATCTTTTTCTATTCAGTCTGACCTATATGGTGCACATGACACACATTGTATATTTTGTAAATAATTTAGGAGAAGACTTTAAGAATAAATTGTAAAAACAATTCTGCCCACAAGATGGCAGCAGAGTTTCATCCGTGTTTGTTCCATATTGGGACTTTTCCATGTGGTCTTTCCCCAAAGAAGTTTAATGCAATTTGGTAAAATCATGGAACAAAGTCACCGATAGTCTGTGTGTGTGTATGTGTGTATGTGTGTGTGTGTGTGTGTGTGCGTGCGTGCGTGCGTGCGCGCGTAATTTGATACACTTATGTACAAGCAATGTAGGAAAGTGTTTTATGGGAGTTGGACTTTGTGTCAGAATTTTTTGATTGTTGCTGGGAACTAGAGATGTAAATTTTTACTTTGGAGAAATTCATCCTTTTCTAATGCCACAACTTTGTGTAGCCAGTGAATAATTAATTGATTCAATGTAACCTTTTAAACAGAGCTATACAAAATAACAAAATCGGTATCCCAGCCTGCCCCTGGCAATACATGTCTGTTGGGCTAAAGGCGAAACCTATGAGTGACATCCAGATGATCCGGATCAGATGTAATAAATAGGCGTTACTTAAATAACAGGTGTCAAGCGTATATACACAATGAGAGGGCTCCAAAGTACACAAACACACAAATGGATATCTGGGTCACATTTATCAGAGTTTACAGCATTTAGCAGACACTGTTTTCCAGTAATGCCTACATTTGTGCTTTTTAAATTATAATAAAACCATGTCTCGATGGAGGCTAAGACCATGTTAAAGAGATAGTACACAAAAAAGATTAGAGCTTGGGCTCATATGCACAATTTCATATCCCTCTATTATAATCCTGCTTGTTTTGCACAATACCCAATACTATGTTCTGCTTTTTGCACAATAACCACTATATCAAACTGTTTTATTTTGTTTGTTGGACAATACCCACTACCATATCCTGCATTTTTGTTTCTTTTTCCACAATACCACCTAAATCAAACTTCTTTTTTTTTTCCACAACAATTTTCAGTACAATATCCTGGAATTTTTTCCACAATAACCACTAAAACCAACTGCATTTTTTTTTTTTGCACAATACCCACTACCATATATTTCTCTACTTTCCTGTATTAAAATGTAACTAATGCTAATACACTCTGTATTGTATATCAAGTTTCATAATCATAATAATCGCATAATCTTTATTTTTTATAGTAATCTCTATTTTTTGTCACTGTATCCTTATTCAATTTTATTCCACTATTCTATTTTTATTCGTCAATTTTTTTGTCCTTTTTATTTTATATTCTTCATTCTTTTATGTCACAGAGCAGTCATAAAAAGCATGTCACTGCATGCCCTACCATGTACGTGTATGTAACAAGATTTCATCTACAGAATTATTATTTATGGAATATATATTATACAATCTGTACAATTTGTATAAGATTGTATAGGACTTCTTTGGATGCAGTAGCATTACATTTTCCCTTTACTTGAACCAGGAGACCCGAACCTGTTCCAGCATGACAACAATGTGCACAAAGCCAACTCCATGAAGATATGCTTTACATGAGATGGAGTGAAAAATCTTACAAATCTACACAAGCATATTCCAAAATCTAGTGAAACATCTTCACAGAAGAGTGGAGGTTATAATAACAGCAAATTAAGGCTAAATGTGGAATGGGATGTTGCATACAAAATGCATACAAATCTTTGGGTATCTTCCACCAACTTTTGTCCATATAGTCAGGAAAATATCAAACAGCACAATAATTTAATGTTGCTGGTTTAAAATGTCTAATTGGAGGCCACAATTTAGAATCACCTGTGCATAGATTCAACTGTCTACTTGCATACTTTTATTTCTTTTCTTTTGGGGGTTTGAAGAAACCAGAGAAATCAGGGACTAATTAACTAATTTTCATTTTCCTCTAATATGTATATGCTACAGTGCTTGTTATTCTCTTCCCTTTTCTGATCTTTATTAACCTGTGTATGTGTGTCCATCCTGACTCTCGAAGTTTTCTGACAAATTTCTTGATGGTTTTCTCTATGGGTTTTGAAAACAAAGACTACAGACACAGTGTGTTGAATATCCTCTGGGGCCAGATTACAGATTCTAATGAAAGTGGAGATTACACTTAAATGGGTGAGCGAGTGTGTGTAGAGTGTACCTTTTTTTTTTTTTTTAATCGACACCTCATTTTATTAATCCACACTTCATTACCATGTAGTATTATACAATAATTTGATTGGAATTTTAACACCAAGTTATAGAAACAAGAAGAAGAGATAAAGAAATAGACAAGTGGGCTTGGACAGATCAGGTCAGTAACACTGTGTAAAAATAAATAAATGAGTGCTATTAAAAGTCTTGACAGGTAGTGTATATTCGCGAAGAGTTTGTAAATGAAGTGAGAGAGTACTGTATGTGTCAGAGTGCACAGTGGCTGCTGGGATTAAGAGTCACTTTGGGACTCAAAGCTGACAATTTCATTATCATTATCAACATTGCTTGTTCCCTTTACAGACATTATCTCTAAAAATTGAATAAAATAAAAAAAACGCAGCTGGTCTCAATACAGCGAAAAAGGAAACAGACCCAATTTGACATTTCCAAAATACTTTGTTAAATAAAAACATTGTTGTATATTTATTTATACTTAGTCTTTGTTTATTTGGAGGATCCGCTGTACAAGTCCTCATGAGCGAAGCTGTTATCACACTACAGTTTTGTCGCTCCATCGGGTGCATTTCTACGCATATGTACTGTGAAGAACGGAAACACAAGCTCAAAGCGACAAAACCTACAACTTTGTACGCATGGAAACAAGTGACTGATAAGAGATTAACACAGCATGTCGTGGCCTCTTCAGAAAATTCTAGATGGAAGAATACTGATTATAGCAATAGTACAGTGTCCCATTTGATACAAAATAGCTTTGAAATAATAAAAATTAAATTAGCTACTCGGATTCTTGTGTCGCTGCGTACACAAACAGATATTTTAATATTGTTGTATTTAGGTACCGCCCATTTTTGTAGCAGGTATCTAAAAAGATTTCACATGCTGATAGATGCTAATGTGATCACGGCTTTTGCCGGCAATACATTACATAACACTATGGTACACATTGTATGGAGGCACACAATTGTAAAATAATTATTTGGATGCAGTAACATAAAATTTTCCCTTTACTTGAACTCAGGGACTCAAACCCGTTGCAGCACTAAAATGCCGCTGTGCATAAAGCAGCTCCATGAAGATATGCTTTTGATATGCTAATCAATACCTTTGGATTGAATCGGAAAGCTGACTGTACCCCAGGTATCCTCACCTCACCTACATCATTACCTGACTTTACCAACACCCTTGGATGAATGAGCACATACCTCCAAAAGCAGACTTCAAAATCTAGTGAAACATTTTTCTAGAAGAATAGAGGATATAATAACAGCAAATTGGGATTCGATGTAGAAAGGGATGGTTAAAATCTTTTAGGGTAATTGTCCACAAACATTTGTTCCTGTAATGTATGTAAAGTGTGTTTGAAACTTTTGTGATTTAAATTACCAAGCTGTTATTAGATAATCAGAATTGAGCTTAGTGTTCAACAACACTGTGATTGTGTAAAGAATAGGGCGGTCAAAATTAACACGTTAACGCTAATTTATTTTAATGGCACTAATTTTATTACTACGTGATTATTGCAGTGGGCATTTCTGTAACCATTTAAAAAATTGAAAATAAAGATAAAAGAGGCAAAATTAAAACCAAAATGAGAATATTATGACCAGTGGTGTCAAAAACTGCACTAAGATCAAGCAACACAAGCAAGTAGCACAGGCCAATAGCAGGCCATTTACCACTTTAACCAGTGATGTTTCTGTGGTAAGACGAGGCCTAAATCCTGATTGATACATTTCATAAGTTATTCCATCTCCAGGAGTGTTTCCTTGTCACAGATGCCACTTACTCGCTCATTAGGAACAAACTTTTACATTCTTTTATAACATGACATTATATTCACAATATATTACAATTTAACAAATAAGTATAACGTTTATCTCAGTGAAGTTGCTTTGAGACAACGTTCATTGTTAAAATGGCTCTACAAATTGTGAAACAATTTGAAAAATGATTGTATTCTTGAATTGAATACTAATTAATTTAAATGTGCGAGAATCAATGAGAGACTCTAAACAAGAGCGTTGTAATGTTAGAACTGGGACACCAGTGTTTTCTACAGAGATTGTCTTCTGAATGAAAAACATTCAACAGCTTGGCATTCAAGTCTTCCTATAGCAGATGGTACTGTTTTTGAGATAGCACATGACGACAAGACTCATGCTTAATAATATTACCATGATGTTTGCATGATCCATATTTACATTTGCTCATTTGACTGATGCTTCATTTGAGCAGATGAGTGTTCAGGGTGTTGGATATAAAATCATGGCCAATTTACAAATCTGCATGTGATCCATTTCTGTGTATTCCAAAGCCTAAACAATAGAAAAGAAAATGTGAGAACTAAAGATGATAGTAAAGTAAATAAAGAGGATAACTCACATATGTGGAAGATAAAGTGCTATACACTGTACCTGATGCTTGTGTTCAAGTGAATGACGTCATTCTACTATCATCTGTAGCCTCTAGAGGGAGACATAGTGGACTAAAATGAAGAGTGACACTTTCTCAGGCCTTAATTTTGCAATGTACATGGGACTGAAGTCTATCCTAATAAAAATCATGTCAGTTGCAGTTATTCTATTAATATACACTTAAGAGCTACTTTAATTGGATCACTTGTACTACTGATCACTTAAACAGGACAGTTAACCATTGTATCATTACCTTTTTCCTTCACTTAACCGAGGGGAACCAAAGCTGTGAAGATATGCTTTACATGGATTGGAACGGCTCTTGAGTAGCCTGTTATAGAGCATTGACTTCAACTCTATTAAAAACCTTTGGGATGAATTGAAACACTGACTGCACTCCAGGCTTCCTCACCTCACCTACATCAGTACCTTACTTATACCCTTGTGGCTCAATAAGCACAGAACTCCACAAGCATACTTTGCTTCACAAGCATCAGGTCCCACAGGGCTCTGTTCTTGGCCCACTACTATTCATTCTGTACATTTAGCCGCTTGGCAACATCATTCGTAGACATGGTTTGAGTTATCATTGTTATGCTGATGATATTCAGTTATATACTGCTTGTCAACCAGATTCTCCTAATGTAAAATCCTCACTCTCCTCTTGTGTTAGCGAGTTAAAACAATGGCTACACTCAAATTTTCTTAGCCTGAATCTGAGTAAAACCGACATTCTGATAACTGGTCCCCCATCTCTAATAAAAAACAACTCTGTGGACTTTAGTCTTGATCTGGATGCTACTACGATTTTCCCCTCAGCTACTGTTAGAAATGTAGGTATAATACTCGACCCCTCACTGTCCTTTAATGCCCATATTCGCAGCCTATCTAAAACGTCTTTTTTTCATCTGCAACACATTGTCGAACTGCGACCTTTCATCTGCAGAAATGATGCCGAAACATTAGCGCATGCTCTGATTACGTCCCGTCTCGACTACTGCAATTCACTCTTCTCTGGTCTATCAGCTCACTCAATCTCACGTTTACAGTACATACAAAACTCGGCTGCCAGAATGTTAACCTCCAATAAAAAATCTGCCCACATTACCCCTATATTATTTGATCTTTACTGGCTGCCAGTCTCATCTCGCATAAAATATAAAATCATACTGCTCACTTAGTATCTAAGCTCTTTCCCCCCATATCTTTCCGATCTTCTCTCATCCTATGTTCCTTCACGATCACTCCGGTCTTCAAATTCTGAACTTCTATGTGTTCCTAGATACCGTCTATCCTCTGCGGGTGGCAGATCCTTTTCTGTCATTGCTCCAATACTATGGAACTCCTTACCCATTGCACTCAGAACCATCACCACTTTGACTGAATTTAAATTAAGGCTTAAGACCCACCTTTTCAACCTCCACTATCAGTCAATGCGTAAGTGTTAGGAGTCCTTAATTTTTCTGAAATGTGGTGTATGTTTCATGTAGTGTTCTATCTCTTGTCCTGTATGTTTTTGTGTCTGTGTTGTCTCTGCTATTAACTTATGCAGCTGCATGTGATCCTTCGTCCTGGGCAAATGTCCGACGAATATGTTTGTTTATGTAGGTTCATTATATTTCATCTGTCTTGATATATTGAAATATTGTACTTTTTGTAAAGCGTCCTTAAGCTTGGGAAAGGCCCTATATAAATTAAACTTATTATTATTATTATTATTATTATTACTTTAAAATCTAGTGAAGCTTCTTCCCAGAAGAGTGGAGGATATTATAACTGTAAATGGGGATTAAATGTGGAATGAGATGTTCAAACTGGACATACAAATCTCATTATCTCATTAAACTTTTGCTAGAAATTTTTGCACACACTAATAATATTCGCTATATCTAAACAGTGATTGATGGGGGAAAAAAGAAAAAGAAAATATACTCCAGCCTTACATCCTCTAAGCTGGAACATCTCCACTCTTCACACTGGTTTTATAGAAAGCGAGAGCTAATTCTAAAGCCGGGATGTGCAGCAGCTGGTGGCTCGAAGCACACGAGTGGGAGATTTTCAATGGGCTCTTTTTAGCATCTTTGTGCACATGTGCCTAACAGATGTGCAGTGAATATGAAGTCCGCTGTTCAGAACTGTTCATCTCTTTCCCTCTGCTGCTGCTTGATGTTGGTGATGAAATTCTGTGTGTTTGAACGGAGTACCAGCAGGAGGTAAAGGGAGAAAACAAAGACTATGATAGAGAGAGAGAGAGAGAGCGAGCGAGCAAGCGAGCACATGTACATTTGGATATTTGTATATGATTGTGTAGTAATACTGTAACAGATGAACTCACAGTTTGAGTTTTAAAGCAAATATATATATATATAAAATGCAAAACATAAAATTGCTTGTAGTTCTTTGTTAACGCAGTTTATTATTATTAACATTTGTGATCATCAGCATTTGAAGAGTTTACATTTTAAAAACAATTTTGAATGAAATTTCCTGTTTGGTTAAAGAATATATAAAATTATATATATTATTATATATTATTGCAGTACACTTTTTGTATCTTCGGTACGAAGTGAGTGGCCACAGTGACACTGCACTCTATTTTTTTTTTTTTTATTTATATATATACCCCTAGCATTGATGTGTATGTTTTCAAGTTTATTAATATTATTAATAAATAAAAAATTGTGCTCAAAGTGCGAGGTGGAGACCAAACATATTTGCGTTTTTTAACTATGTACTGTACGTGAAAAGGGTTGCCCTGTACTAAAAGAATTCTCTCTCTCTCTCTCTCTCTCTCTCTCTCTCTCTCTCTCTCTCTCTCTCTCTCTCTCTCTCTCTCTATATATATATATATATATATATATATATATATATATATATATATATATATATATATATATATATATTAGTGCAACCTCGATACTCGCAGGGGTTACATTCTATTACCTAGTGAGTAACAAAAAATCGTGAGGTTTAAACTCTTAACTTTTCTTTTGATGGTTCCTTTTTTAAGGGGAATTGTACATGTACTGAACTGTAAACTCAACAAAAATTGTGAATTGTCATAAATGTTTTATTTACTACCGTATTTTTCGGACTATAAGCCGCTATAAGTTGAGTGTTAAGGTTGCGAGTATTGAGGTTCCACTGTGTGGATATATATATTTATCTACACTACTTACTGCATTCTGTTCTGATGTTATTTTATATTTGTTGTATTCTGCTAAGCTAGGAGTCCCTGGTGGTCTAGTGGTTAAGATGCGGCGCTCTCACCGCTGCGGCCCCCGGTCAGGGAACCAACCCCAGCCACTCTTAGTGCCGGTCCCAAGCCCGGATAAATGGGGATGGTTGCGCTAGGAAGGGCATCCAGCGTAAAAACGTGCCAAATCAAACATGCGGATGAAATGCTGTGGCAACCCCTAATGAGAGAAGCCGAAAGAAAGTTTGTATTATGCTATGCTTTCTAAACTATAATTTTCTAATGACAATTCTGTTCAATTCTAATCTAATAGATACACACTGCCTGGCTAAAAGGAAAGAAAAAGTTACCATCTGGATTTAAGAGCCTTCAATTGGAATAAATACTGAATTGATGAGAATACACTATTCGGTTCTGCTACACACCATCCTTATTCTGTTTTTTTCTACCCTTTTCTATTCTATATAAACTAATTTATATGCAGCTTACTGGAGCAGTCACTTACCCACTGAAAATGTTATATTTTTTTATTATGCCCAAATTAGACTACCGTATTTTCCGGACTATAAGCCGCTACTTTTTTCCCACGCTTGGAACACCGTGGCTTAAACAATGAAGCGGCAAATTTATGGATTTTTCCTGGGTTTTTCTCGGTTTCACAAGCTTTAAGCCAAAAATCTGAGCCCCATAACATTATACCAATCAAATTGCCGAACGGGTTCAGGTGAACCAATGAAACTCTTTATATTAAATCAGATGCACTTCCACTGAATCGGGCTGCACCACATCATAAATATGGATGATGTTCCTCTGACGTTTGACCTGCCACAGACAGGTTTCCAAAACTCGTGCTTTTTTATTTTCTTGGCAACAGCGTTACGGGTTAGTCAAAGAAACTTAGAAATGAGCATCAGAAAATAATAAGGACATATTCCTCAGTCTTGCATACATGCAGTAATAGCGGAAAAAATGCGACGGCAGGCTATTCCCAAAATGCCGCTCTGCTCTTAAAGGAGCCACAACATATTTCACCCGTTACACCGTGTAACAGACACTGTCTTTCGTTAAAGCCTGTGTAAAGTTCATTAGTTTCAGTGTAGACACCTGTGGCTTATTTATGTTCAAAATAAAAATCTTTGTAAAATTCAGTGGGTGCGGCTTATATTTCGGTGCGCTTTATAGTCACTTTAAGTATACTTTTTTTTAATTGCACGAGTTGCCAAAAATCCAGAGACAGCACTTGAAACATATTATAACATTCAGTAATTGTCTTTGATCCTCTCCAGGACACGATTACATTCATTAATAAGGATGTGATATATTTTTATTTGATTTTCTGTGTTACTGATGACCATTCTGGACCTGTGTGTAGAACTGATTGACTAGAAGCTCTATTACATTTGTGGAATTGATGGTTAATTATAGTGGCTCACAAAGCCAATGTAGCTCTCATCCACACACTCCTGCTGTGTGTATCCACGAAATATATCATGCTGTTCGAACAGAGCTCTCCAGCAGAGTGACAGACCCGGACCCTTATGCATCTTTTGGAAATTTTTTTTTTTTTGGCTGTACTGCTTCTGCATTGGTTTTTGTCAGGTGGTCGCTTTGATGTCAGACACTGTTGTGTGTGTCTGTGTATGTGTGTTTGTCTTCATGCTTTCACAGCTCAGCTGCCAGCAAGCCATGCTTTATGGTGGCATTCCAGAGCAGCATATCATATTAAAATTTGCCTTTGGTTGAAAAACATGCACTGCCTTACAACATTGCAGAGTGAGACCCAAAAACAAAAACAGCTTGTTTGATAAAAATTCCATGGTGCTATAATGATGCAGAAGATCAGATCCGGTTGGTATCGTTTTAATAGCATCTGGTGACGAAACGACGGTGCTGCATTTTCTTTCCCTTCACTCATCGTATCTGTGGTTATGAATTTGAATGTTGGGTTATTCCGACACCTAGGCTTAGGGTTGGTGCACGTGTACACTATATGGCAAAAGTTTGTGGACACCTGATGAGAACATTCTTAGAGGAAAATGTCATGCTACCGTATCCAAAGACATCCTATATTATATGTGCGCCTCCTGCTTAACAGTTTAGGAAGAATCAGACTCGGAAGTTGTTGGATTGCAGTTGCTCACAGGAATATTCAAGTAAAATAAAATATAAGAAATGTAACATTCAATATACATATTAATGTATAGATATTATACAATCAATGAATTTCCAATCTTATTGAAAACACTGTATAATACTGAATTATATATATATATATATATATATATATATATATATATATATATATATATATATATATATATATATATATATATATATAGCATATGCCAGCGACGTAAGAACCTGGGGTCAGGAGCACGGGATCAGCCATGTTACAGTGTCCCTGGAGCACTAATGGTTAAGGGCCTTGCTAAAGGGCCCCAAGAGTTGCCAGTTTGGAGATACTGGGGCTTGAACCCCAAACTTCCAATCAATAACCCAGCATCCTAACTACCAAACTACCATCTCCCCAGGTGGTAAAAGTTATTGCACATCTAAAAATTATCATTTTGCCATGAAATTATCACAAATAATTGCCCAAGATATTAACATTATATCATTCATTCATCCTTTCATTCATTCATTTTCTCTCGCTTATCCGTAATTCGGGTCGCGGGGGCAGCAGTCTAAGCAGACCCCCGCCTTCGACTGCTGCCCAATCCTCACAGCACCGTCCCTTACGGTCCCTCCTGCAGGTGGTGAGCCCACGGGAAGGCGGCCCCACGTCACTCCGACGTCACGGACCTTGATATTTCCCTTGTAAGGGACCCCCGGAGCATAGAGGGTTAAGGGCCTTGCTCCAAACATTATATCAGTGTGGCATAAAAAATTATCTATATCATCTATATCTATATTGTGGACCAGCTGTTTAACACTGAGGAGCTATATAGTGTGATGGGTACAGGCTGAAATGATCTCATGTGGCACGCTGTGGTTGTATGTGTCTGTCACTGAATGTACTGCTCGGACTGACCAGTGGTTTATGTTGTGAAACCCTATATGCTGAATCTTGAATGCCGTCGTAATTGTCAAATTCATGCTGATGTCAGTTGTCGCTTTGATTGGCTTAACAGTTCAACATGAGTGGGGCACACACACACACACGTGCATGTTCTTTTCTCTTTGCTCTTAGCTCAAAGCTCAAGGTCATACATGATTATTTCAGCAGGAGCTCACTGCTTTTTGCCTGCCCTTTGCTGGCAGACACATTCATCACAAACATTATTATAATTTTTTTTTTACAATAATCCAAACTGTATTTCAATGCTGTAATTGTCCTGATTGCTACTTGATACATATAAATTTCATTTGCATAAAAACTAGTAAGCGGTAAAGTAAGCCTACGGATCACTCACACACGCACAAAATACACCACTGCAGGACTTAGACAGGAACTGATAACTTAAGGACTCTCAGATGCTGTGATATGAGATTATAAGAGAGAAGAGTCAGTGGTGAGAATACTTGGCCACACAGATCCTGACTTCTTATTTGATATTACTGGAGGAAGAATTGAAATATATACAGTGTAGTGTTGACTTGAGTGGCAAATTTTTTATCGGTAATCTTTATCTCACACACACACACACACACACACAAGTGTAACGCACTGTGTATGTGCATGGCAGTCACGCTTGCACAAACTCTTGATGGAAACACACTGAGACCCAGCGGAGCAGTTTGTTTGTTTTGCTTTGATCCGCGAAAGTAAAAAGGAAGTGCATGTGTGATTGGCTGTCGGAAAAATCCACGGAGTCTGTGGTTGCCTGGGCGACTGTAATCACTGCACACACACTGAGAGAGAGGGGAGAGAGAGGGGAGAGAGAGGAGAGAGAGGGGAGAGAGAGGAGAGAGAGAGAGAGAGAGAGAGAGAGAGAGAGAGAGAGATCAATGCTCTAAGACAACAAATGAAATAAGAGTGTAGCAGAGCAAATAAGCCTGGAGTGTGCATGTTCCCTGTAGTAAAGCTGTCCGTGTGTGTGTCTGAGCCACCTTGCCGTTCAGTACACATCAAGACCGAAGTGCTGCTTCTCTTTCACTGATGGAGAAAAAAGAACCCAACAGGACAGAAGTATCTCCTGCGTGTCTCTGTCCACCTGCTGATCTTCTTTTCCTCGATGTTCCTTTTCTTTTCCTTTTTTTAAATTTAAAATCATTTATGCCAACACTTCTGGCCTTTTAACTTTTATTCAAGTGGAATAGAGAAAGGAAAAAAAGGCTGAAAGAAGCAGCTTCAATGGAACCCGAGATAACAAAGGAGGAGGTTTCAAAGTAGGACCTTGTGCTTGGTTTTCCTGTCCTTCTAAGGTGAACTTGTGGCTGTAGTGTGTTTGGGAGGCAAATTTGGAGGACTCCAAATCTCTCTCTCTCTCTCTCTCTCTCTCGTTTTACCACACACACACACACACACACACACACACACACACACACACACACACACACACACACACACACTGTTTCTTCAGCTTCTTATGCCTCAAGCTCCCTTGAGGTCAATGTGACAGTTTCTTCATCTTTCTTTTTCATCCCCGGATGCTCCAACAGACACCGATGGACAAAAAAAAGGGAGGGAAAGAAAAGCGTGTGCGGAAAAACTCCTGGAGAAAGAGGCTGAGCCATTAGAACAGGAGGGGAGGAGGCTGTGTGTGAGTGACAGATCGCACCCCACAGGTGGAGGCAGGTCTGGAAGAAGAAGATAGAGCAAGAAAAAGGGAGAGAGAGAGAGATACTGAGGCAAGGGAAAAGAGGGGGAAAAGGAGGAGAAGGAGTGTAGGAACAGCCAGTCGAGAGTAAAAGAGAGCCAGTTTGACCCACAATGAGCCACTGCAGGAAGAGGTGCAAGCGGCAGCTGACCAAAGTGGCCCGCTACTTTTACAGGTTCCTCACAGGGACCCTGACCCCAGGTAGGAGTTTTTTTTCCTTAACCATAAGTTCTTGCATATTGTGTTTGAAGGGCTTTTTACAATTTTTCAGTTCATTTCTGACTGAAACTGGTGATTCTGCTGAAAGTGTTCTTGCTGGTTGGTATAGTGACTTTCAGGAACCTGTCGTATAATTCTCCCTGCAAAAGTGTGCAAAGGATTTTATTTTTTGGGGGGCGGTTAAATACTTTGCTGCATATTAGCTCTTTGACACTTCTATCTGTAAGACTGTCAATGCCTGCCAAGCAGATTTGATTGGAATAATTTTCACATCATGTCCTGACCATTGTGTCGGGCAGCAAGGCATAAATGACCTTGATGAATAATCATCAAAGCTGCAGTACTGCACAAAGTGCAAAAATATACATGGATCTTTTTCTAGAACAAAATTAGAGTGAAGTTAACCTAGTTTTTTTTTTTTAAAAGAAAAGAAAATCCTAGAATAAAGTAAAATGAAGTGCTAACCCGATGAGAACCGGTAAATACATTGTAAGTTTACCCTCTCATCAGTTGCCATGGATACGGCTCCGGTGCTGGCGCTGCCCTGGCCTTCTGAGAAAAAAAGGGACTCAGGGACTCGCTGTGTACAAAAGAGTGATTTCATTAGCATGGCTTAGTCATGATTCTTCACAGTAGCTCTGTCCAGAGCATGCTGCTTTTGTGTGTTTGTATTTGTGTGTGTGTGTGTGTGTGTGTGTGTGTGTGTGTGTGTGTGTGTGTCTGGGTGTCTGTCTCTGTCTCTGTGTGTGTGTGTGTGTGTGTGTGTGTGTGTGTGTGTTAGGTTCAGCTCAGGTGTTGAGTGTTGAAACATAAAAAAAAGCATAGATTGCTTGTGCACATGCTCATGATTTGGGTGCATATGGTATTCTGCAGTGTTATCTAAAAGGGAGTGTATCATGTGCGTGTGTGTGTATGTATATATGTATGTATATGTGTGTATGTATATGTGTTTGTGTGTATGTATATGTGTATATATATATATATATATATATATAATTTTACAGTAAGATCACATTTTCCCCCATTTTGATGTGAAGCTCTTGACCTATATATGTACCCATGTATCTACTTTTTTGGATTTTAGATTTAGATTTTAATTTGATTAGAGAATGAATGGTGTTTGTACAGGTGTTCCTAATAAAGTGGATTGTAAGGTGAGGTGGGTGTCCACATTTAATCCCTGTTTGCTGTTATAATAACCTCCACGCTTCTGGGAAGATGCTTCATTAGTTTCTGGAGTTTGCTTATGGATATTTCTGATCTTTTAGCCACAAGGGCTTTAGTAAAGTCAGGTAGGGTGAAGAGGCCTGGAGGTGCAGTCAATGTTCTATTTCATTCGAGAGGTTTTGTAGTGCTGAGGTCAGAGCAGGCCACTCAAAATCTTCCTCTTAAACCCAGGTAAAGCATATCTTCTTCAGTTCAATTTCAATCTTTTTGCACACAATGAATAAAAGTAATGCATTGTTTAAGTTGTTGGATAGCTAAAATTAGATATAATTGTAATCCATTCGATTTGTAATCAGACAACTTTTCTCTCACACAACTAATGACGAAAACATTAGAGAGCGGGAAAAGTTTTCAAATAATTAATAAGGAGGCAAATTCTTTTCCACTAATATTAGCCTTAACTAAGTACACTAAAAAGAATAGATTATAATTACAACATGACTTTTTGTACCTTAGGTGATGTGACCTAGTCTGGTTTGAATGCGATTGCGATCATTGCAAAAGAGAAATATGTTGAAGTTCAAGGAAGACGAAAATTCCATTTGAAACAAGAATGGAGGGAATAATAAACCTATAGGGATCCATATGTGATTCTTCCCCAAACTGTTTCATTCATTTGGGGATGAATTGGCACACTGACTGCACCCCAGTACCTTCACTTCAGTAATGCTCGTGTCTTAATTAGCACAGATCTACACAAGCACACTACAAAATGTGGTGGAAAATCTTTCCAGAAAAGTGGAGTTTATTAGAACAGCAAATGGGAACTAAATGTGAAATGGGGATGTTCAAAAAAGCACATGAGTCTGATGGTCAGGTGCCTACATACATTCATTCATATAGTGTATACAGGGTATAATAAGTATACAATAATAATAAGAATGTAGGTAATAGTAAAGATACAGGAAACAATTAGAATACTTTGAATAATATGAAAACAGGGTACAAAAAGAATACTGGAACTAATAAAATATTGGAAATAAAATGAAAACAAGGAATATAAATAATATTTATTAATTAAATAATTAACTCATGCAGGGAATAAAAATAATAATTATACAGAAAATAATTAGAATACCAAAATACAGTTTCTGCAGCTTTAAGACTTGATCGCAGATGTTTTCTAATGCTAATGATTTCCCAAGTGTGTTATATTATATAATAGGTACATGAAACTAATTGGACAGGTATGTAGTTAAGGCAGTGAGGAATGGAAATCTGTATGGTTCCCAGTAGTTTTAAAGGCTTAATGAACTATAATCCAATCAGACAACTACAATAAAAAATTAATAAATTAAATAAATAAATAAATGTATCAGGTAAATGTAGTGTGTTGGCAGGTGTCACTGTGTCAGTGAGGTATTGAGATTTTGAAGTCTGTCAGATGGGCTGGTGAAGACAGGTATTTTTGCATGTTAGGTGACAGAACTGCTCCTTACAGTATAACCCGCTGTGTGAGAGGGAGGAGTGTACGCTTTTAGCAGGAGTGTGTGCTGTGAGATGAAGCGCTAGCTGTCAGAAACGTTTGCCACAGTCGAACGATTTTGACTGAAGTTGCGTTGTATGGAATATACAGTACATAAATGCTTTACTAGCAAACACGTACTTGAGCATTTGTAAGACAAATTATTTAAGTAGGGAATGATTTTAATCACAATAATTGCAGATTTATACGAATAGAAAGATGCAATTGCAGTCAGTGATTTGTTAATATATGGTTTTGCATTATAATGATCCATGTGAGGGTTCAAACAATTTGCAATTTTTAAATTGATGAATGGTAGATTATACCTTGATTATACATTATTATACATCATTTTATATATATATATATATATATATATATATATATATATATATATATATATATATATATATATATATATATATATATATATATATATATATAATGATGTATATATATATATATATATATATATAATGATGTATAATAATATATATACATATATAATAATATATATACATATAAGACAATAATATATATGAAAATTAAAAATACAAAATCATCTGTTCTGAAGACTCCCCTAACTATAAGTGCTGATACTGGAGACTCCTTCTATACAGCTTCATCATCTTTTTTTTAAGCAACACATTTTTTTAAATATGTTCACTTTAACTTTGCTTGTGGATTAATTTCAGATTTATTTGCTATCAAATAATGTTTTGGGGGGGCATTCCTTTTTTTCTTTTTTTTTCTTTTTTTTTCTTTTTTTTTTTTTTTATATCTAACCCATTTATTTTGTATTTTTTATCTAACCCAGAAAACCATGGCAACCCTGGCTTTAACTGGTCTCTTTGCTACCCTGTCCACCAAGCATAGGGAATTTCTTATCCAATGAGCCTCTATTAGCATTTTGCCATTTTTGGCTGTTTGATAACTGGAGTGACCCGAAAACACACTGCATTACCGAAGCTAAGACTATCTATAGAGGGGGTCTTTTTGCACTGGAACCATGAGAACGCAACCCCTACTAAAGTCCATACTTATTCAGGAAAAGAGGTAGCCCATGCATCTGTTTTAGCCGATGACGACAATATTTGTTTCCGCAATGGACGTGTACCATTAATTCCTTGTAATCTACACATCTGACAAAGTACACAATATGCCCTACACTGATGCAAATATCTTGATTGTGTCTCCATGCACCTTCATGTTTCTGATAACAAATAACCAGGGGACATTTGTGTTTCTTTGAAAGAATCAAGTGACTCTGAAACCAGACCAAAGCTTCAGACAGGGTTGCGCAAAGAAACATCAAAATGTATTTTAGAATAAAATACCAAATACCTTAACTTTAAGTGTATCAAAATAAACCACAAAACTAAAAAAAAAAACTTTGATTTGCACAGGATTCGTTAAAAACACTCAGTTTGGACTTTTAGAAATGTATTACCTTTACACTTTTTGTACACCATGCACTTTAAACTTAACACTTCTATTTGCACAGGACTCTTTAAAACACTGATATGCACATCTACCTGTCTGTCTGTCTGTCTCTCTGTCTGTCTCTCTGTCTGTCTCTCTGTCTGTCCGTCCGTCAGTCCATCCATCCATCCATCCACTGCAGCAGCCACACCATGTATTTGAAAAAACAAAACAATAACAAATACTTTCAAAAGAGACCATGAAATTTCTTCACAAACCTTCCATCAATTGGCCTATTTAATCGATCCTTCACCATGACACTGACTCGGCTGATTAAGTAAACAATGTTTGATAGCAACAGCTTTTCTCTGGCTCTGAGTCACACAATAAATCTGACATATGCAACCAGTTAACGGATCAAATATTCATATACATAATCCCTGTGATCTCCCTGATGGTTAGTTTTTAAGTAACCAACAGTTTAATGTTTACCAGTTTGCGAGTGAATCATAATTGTATTGTAATTTAGTGAGTTGGTGTTTGGTAACAAAGGGCTACTTTACCTCAGCAACACTGAATCAATGACAAACAAGTCAATCATCAGAAGAGAACTGATGGCACCTGCATTCATTGTAACTAGTTTCTACTAGCTAATGAATAATTTAATTGTTAATCATAAAATATAATATATTATGTGTCCAGCAGTCATTCATGCAGTGGTATGCAAAATAATGATCCTACTAAACAGCTACTTCATTTAGGGTACAATATTCGGCAATCAAATATTTATTTATTAATCATTAGACACCTTTTTTTTTAAAGCTGGCAGGCTGCATGTTTCTTACTTTCACCAACTTCTTCCATATGGCCAATTTTCTGTTCTTAAGTCTGGGCAAAATACTGAGTGGGCACCAATCAGAGGCCGCATTTGTATGATGTCATCATGTAGACTTCTTCAGAGTATTTTACAGTATTTTAAAACTGCAAAAATACAAAACACTGAAGTATCTTGACACAAAATATAAAGCCATTTTCATCGACTCTATCAAATACAAATTACAAAATCCTATTTTATATTTTAAATACATATTTGAAATACATCAGAAATACTGCCCATCTCTGGCTACAGATGGCTTTGAAATATTTTTTTTGCTCAAAATGTGATTTATAATAAAAAATACACTTTATTTGAAGTCTCTTGCTTTATCAGATTTTTTTTTTACTTTTGAGTTTTGTTGAACATCCTTGAATAAATAACTGTAAAATAACTGTGGGGTAATATAGAATACTACATGCTTCTTTTTTTTTTTTAAAAGTCACAAGAGAGTGACATTAAATGGTAGTCGGACACGTCCTCAAGTTCTTCAGATACTCATTGCAGAAAATCTTTGTCCTTCCCCGCCCCCACACCATGCCATGTTCTACTCGATTGTAGCAATCTCTGAATATGCTGCTCTTGTTTTTTTTTTTTTTTTTTCCATTTATATTTGTATAACGTTTTCAACAATGAACACTGTCTCAAAGCAGCTTTACACATAATTAATGTTATAAAATAATGTATACATTGCTTATTATTGTACATTTCTCCCTAATGAGTAAGCCAGTGGAAACTGTGGCAAGGAAAAACTCCCTGAGATAGCATGAGGAAGAAACCTCTTGAGCCTTATCTAACCGAATGTCCAGTTTCTATCATATTTTATTGTTGATTGCTGGGTAATGTGGTGACATCATATGACACCACTGGGGAAATCCTCCTCCAAAAATAACACAGACATTTAATGTATAGAAACGCTTGTCTTATTAAGGAGAATCATTCTCATGCTTTGCACAGACAACAAAGTTTAGTGTTTAGTGAGGACCTTGCATATAAATCTTCTCGCATGTTCTTCAGAAAATAATTTTTTCCTAAGAAAAGTTTGTCAATAAAATGTTTTCTTCTTCTCTTCTGGTTTTTATATATTGAAGGCATCCTAATTGAGGTTTTCGAACACGAATCACAAAAACAATGAAAACAACGTACACGGGCTGACATGACGCTTTTTCTCAGATGTGTCTTTTCATATGATGAGAGCTATTTTAAATTCACTTGGACAACTTCATCTCAGTCTTTATCACAGCCAATAAAATACTCTTTTAATCATCAGCTCAGCATAGCCATACTTGTAGAGAGATGAGAAGAGATGCTTGCTGTTCTCCTACCTAGTTTACATTCATTTATTAAATGCTGGCTGTTTTGAGTTTTATTTTGTTGCATTTTCATTGTGTGGGTTTAGAATAAAAAAATCACAAGGATACTTGTAAATCTGGATGGATTGAGACAGTAAATTGCTGTGGATTACAGAAAGACACAAACCTTCCTGAAGTCCTGCTAATCAGCAATATTAGTCTTCATTTGTTGTTAGCCACATTGGCATTGCTGCACTGTAAGCAGACTTTTAAAGCTGGTTTTCAACAAGCCCTTTGATGTTGCAGTAAACAAACATTGTTTATTATTCAGGCCAAGGAATCCTCCAGGTTCCTTTTCTTGGACAAAGCAAACCTATCTGTATCTATTTACCAGCAGACGTTAGCATTAATGTTACTATTGAAAGACTTGCAGCATTTAATTTGCTCGGTTGCCGTTGCTAGGCACTGGACTGAACTTGAAAGCCGTTTGAGGCAGCATAGTGTTATCTTGAAAATCCATGCCTGAAAGTGTTTCCTTTATTAACAGTCCACCATATTGTGTAGAATTTATATATGCATTAGTTTTTAAACCTGGCTTGTACTTTTCTTTAGCACAAATTTTTCCATAAATTATATCTATCCAAACCTGGACTTTTTTTTTTTATCACATGAAGCCAATTCCAGACTTTTAGCCAAGTTAAAAAGGGGACGCATGGGACAAGATTTAAAAAACTGTAAGAACTGATATATGAGCAGAGCATAGACTCCATATGATGGGGTTTGTCTGACATTTCTCAAATTAAAAATTAAATAAAATAAATAAAGTAATACACATTTGGAATGTGATTAGGACAAAACCTTGCTCTTTAATTCTATCTAGAGAAGATAATATACTGTAAACACTAGAAAACAGAGTATTACTGACACACATGTACTACGCCCAATGATACTGTGTGAAACAAATCTTTAGAAACCAGACTTATGTGGATTAGCCTATCGGTTATAGAGTTAAATGCATTTTATTGATCTGCTGTGCCATAATCCAAATAAAGTATAACATTACAAAGCCATACACTATATGTACAAATGTTTCGGAACACCCGAGTTTTCCAGCCATAAGTGGCTTCTTCTTTTTTTTTTTGTAAAGGATGATGTTGGATGTGTTAACATTAAATTATCCCTTCACTTGACCTAAGGAACCTAAACCTGGTAAAGCATGACAATACCCCTGTGCACAAAGTCATCTCTATGAAGATATACACCGAACAGCCATAACATTATACCATTATGACTGTTGAGTAAATAACACTAAGTATCTTTTCATCATGGCACCTTTTAGTGGGTGGGATATAGAGAGCAAGTAAAGATTGAAGCATAAGGATAGGAACGAGTTTGACAAGGCTAGACGTATGATGTACAGATGACTGGGTCAGGGCATCTCCAAAATTGCAGCTCTTGTGGGATGTTCCAGTCTGTAGTGGTCAGTATCTATCAAAAGTGGTTGAAGGAAGGAAGAGTGGTGAACTGGCGACAGTGTCATGGGCGGGCAAAGTTTATTGATGCATTAGGGGAGAGAGGGCTGGTGTATGTGGTCCGATCCAACAGACGAGCTCCTGTAGCTCAAATTGCTGAAAAAGTTAATGCTCTTAATACTGGATCAGGATTGTTTTAACAGCAAATGGTAAACCAACAAATATGGTCAAAATATTGTGCCTGATCTGTTTAGTTACCATGGGCTAGAGTGGAAGATCTTGAGTGGCCTGTTATAGAGCTCTAACCACAACCCTAGTGAAAAGGGGAAAAAAATAAAAAAAATTTATATATATATATATATATATATATATATATATATATATATATATATATATATATATATATATATATATTATAATATTTGTGTGACACTTCAGCAGAAGAGTTACCTAGAATACACAACATCTCGGACATTGAAGCAGGAGACCACATAAAGTTTCACTTCTGTCTGCCAAGAATAGAAATCTGCAGTGGACCCAGGCTCATCCGTGTGTCATTGGTGTCTTTTTGGCGACATTGGTGTCTCTTTGGCGACACTACAGAAATCGCTGGGCAAAGGGACAGGTGCTGGAGCACCCACAGCGACACAGCTCTGCATCTGCACTAAAGCATTATTGGGTGATTTTAATAAAGCAATGCCAGATCAGTTATTGTTACAATAACCAAACTGTCCATTGTGCAGGCTTCATCATAGGTTAGAGAAGAGTGAAAATAAACAGGCTGTCTGCAGTGATTATCTGTGCAGGCAATAAAAAAACAATTATTAAGATCAAGCTCGTGTCAGGGACAACTTTAGAGGGGGCCTAGAGTGGATGCAAATCATTGTGCATGCGTCTGCCATTGCGATCATTACTGGAATGATATACACCGCTGGAGACTGGTTCATTAACACACCACGGGCTTCAGCTTTCCTCCAGCAATGTTTTGCTCGTAGGGTTTATTTAGTTTTCTTTTGCACTGTTATTTTGCTGTAGGGTTTCAGCACTATGCGTTCATGCTGGAGGCCATTTGTTTGTTGTTTTAGTCAAACAAGTTAGTCTAATTCCTTTTTTGCTGTAGAGATCTGATTGTGAAGTCAGCATGGTTTAAGGCTGTTTTTTTTTTTTTTATGGCTACGATGTATGTGCAAGCCATGACAACTGACATAAACATCCAAAAAGGCACCATTTTTATTAGGACAATTTAACATAACATTAAGGTATATTGGATTTTTGTTGCATACAATTTTGTGTGAACAATTTTCATGTTCGGAAGCTGATTCGAATATGATCTTGTTGAATGATCTTTTCTTTGGCCAAGTCTGAACCTTCTGGCAGAGGCAGCCATATTTTGAGTGGAAATAAAACTTTGCTGGACTCATGACCCCTTTTAACCTCTAGCCCTAAAACATCACCCATCTACCTACGTTATACAGTTAGGGTTTTCTTTTTTCTTGTAGAAAGTGTACACTTTTGTTGGTAGACATGCTGTTTGCTCACCTGATCTCAGGAAGGGATTGTTTCATGTGAAGCTCTGCTCAATGCATGACTTGACAACCCCAAAAATCTAAATTGCGCAAATCTAAACTTGCTCAAGGATTTGACCTTACAACTTTCCAAACAGAAGTCCATCCTCTTGGCCACTTTCCCAATTCTAAATGTTGTGTGACCATCTGTCAAATTGCACATCCATTGGTGTCAGTGGTGAAGCCAATGGCTTTTTTTTTTTTTTTTTTTTTTCTTTTTTTAACCCAAGGGAAATAAACTGAACTTTTTTTTTCTTCTATGGCAGCCTTAATGTATTCATATGGGTTTATTTCAGTAATCATTGAGGGGCGTTGTATGGGTCATGTACGTAGCTGTCACAGTACCATGAAGAAAATCAGAACTAATTCTAAAACTAATTATCCGGTCATGTTAGAAAATTTGTTTAACACATTACTAAATAGTATACATGCAGTATATTTATAGGAGAGTGTTTTAAGTCCAAAGCATTTTTACAACTAATCATTATCCTGAGGAAGGGATGTGTGCAGGTTTACAGACTGAGTCATGCTGCTATTGCTATTTTGACTGATTGCTGGTGTGTATTCAGTGTCTGTGCTCGGCTTTGCTCTCAGAGGAGATGACAGTCAATCAGTGTAGTCGTAGCTGAGGGAACAACTCATGTCTCTTACATCATTATTCACTGTCAGTGAATCAGACAAGCTGCCGCCTACTAGCCTGCGACTAGACTTCTGTCTTAAATATCTCCAGGAGCAGGAGAAAGGACACGCTTACTCACCCTGAGATCATTGTAGACAAATATTACACTTGATAAAAAAATTAAAACCCACCATTTGACAGTGACAGGAAATGGAACCGGTGGGTTCATATGTTGCCAAGACATTTCTTTGGTTTGCAATTAGTGTCAGTGTCCAGAATGTCATGATCCGTCATTACACTTGAAATATGTTCACACGTTTCTGGAGGTAATCCATCATTTGGTGCTGCTGCTTCTTCTTTTTTTTTTTTTTTTTTTTTTTGGGGGGGAGGTGCCCACCTTATAAACATAAGAACAAGAGCTTATTTCCTAATGAAGTTAAGTGTCATATAATCGTTGGAAAAAACACACACTGTATGAATTTTTCCAGCCACATATAAATTTTTCCAGACCTTTTAACACAAAGCACACATATCCTTTATAGGATGTCTTGGAATTCAATGGCATTCTAAATCTCCACTTGAACTAGGAAACCAAACCTGTTCCTTATGGCTTGCATGAGATGGAGTAAAAGATTTTGAGTGATCTTCTATATAGCTCTTAACTCTATTGAACAGCAATGGGATGAATTGGAGCGCTGACTGCACCCCAGGCCTCCTCACTATACATCAATACCTGACTTTCCTATTATGCAGTGTGTCTAAATGAGCACGAATCTCCACAAACACATTCCAAAATCTAGTGAAACATCTTCCCAGAAGAGTGGAGGTTACTATAAAAGCAAATAAGGAACTACATGTACAGTAAAAAGGGATGCTCAAAAAGCACCTACGAATCTTATGGTCAGGTTTCCATGTTGTAATTGTAATTGTATTCGAGATCTATGTAAGAATGAGCATTTCATTATTGAAGATCATATTTGGTGTAAATATTGACATGTAATTCATTCCCGGGAGGGATTTTTCTTTTACTGGATGATAAAACTAAACATAATGCATTCACTCATTGACCCATGAATATGCATGACATGACGTGTAAATGGTGCTTACAGAATCATGCTGGCAAAGAAGCATGTTTCTAGAAAGAAAAAAAAAACGAACAGTCTATAAACAACACCTGGTCCTATTGAAACTCTGAGGCTCTGCCAAAGGCAAGCATTGTCCTGTTTAACTGTTCCTTCTCATCCTGCCTTCCAATGATGGAAACTGAAAAGCTTGTTTATTTTCATAGAGGGGTCAGTCAGTTATGGAAAAAAAGCTGAATCTGGTCCAAACAATCGCTTTGTATTCCATGCTGGGGGAGGAGCTGTGGAGATACTTAGTAATCTGGGGTTACGTCCACCTCAACTGCGCTGACATTTTCCAGAAAAAAAAATAAAATAAAAACCCTTGCTCACTGAGAAGCCTAAGGATACTCACATTGCTATACTGTGCACATGTGAATAGTACATGGCTTTGCTCGTGGCTTTGCCTAAACGATGTACAGTTGTTATTACTCAGGGTGTACTCACTTTTGTTGCCAGCTATTTACTATATTGTCTGTATGTTGAGTTATTTTCAGAGGAAAGTATATCTGTACTGCTATACAAGCTGAACATTGACAACTCTAATCTATCTAATCTAATCAATCGCTAATTTCTATAGAATTGTAACTTGAGAAGACAGACTAAAATGTTTGCTAAATTTTAAGGGGTGTACTCACTTATGTGAGATACTGTATGTCTGGAAAAATAAAATTTTCAAGGAAAAAATAATCTATATTCAACATTTGAGAAAGTACGATCTAAGGAAAGTATGATCTTTCTAAGGTTTGCCGGGAAAATAATCACTTTTTCACTTCAAAACCGTAATGTAACTTATTATATTTTAGACTGTTGATCCCCCAAATCCCTGTCGCCCCAATTAAACTCTATTGCAGCTTCTAGTAGTGTCTCCGTATCAAATCAAAAACAACCACTAATTCTCACAGGAATAGAATGCAGTTTAAACCAACTTATTAGCACTGGCTTCACTAAACACATCACAAATTGTACTCAACGTTTCAGGATGAAATTTAGCTTCTGCCATAGCTACACATTGAAATTCTAGCCACAACGCTCTGCAGTTGCAGAACGGTCGCAGTCTCGGTATTGATTTTTATACTTGCTTTTTCAAAGTCAGGTTGCCGTGAGTTGTCTTGAGAAAACTTTCAGGTGCAGCTGTCAGTGCTTATGCATGAAAGCCTTTTATATCCTGCGGCTTCTTGTTGACTCCGATGCTGCCTGTCGTGTGGCGTTACACGGAAATTCCTGATATTGCGGAATCGTTCTTTATTTAATGTGTAAGCAAACAGTTACTTTTGCACCAAACCATAAGAATGAAACGCTGCAAAATTTTTAATATACACAATATGAATAATAGTATTGGCAGAACAGTAAGTTTTAGGACAGTGTTTATATATATATATATATATATATATATATATATATAAACTGTCCTAAAACTTGCTGTTCTGTATACAGTAAATATCTTTGTATGTCGTAGCATTAAATTCTCTAAATCTCTTTATTTATGCTAGGAGACCAAAACTTGCACAAAATGCCCCTCTGCACAACTCCAGCTCCATGAAGACACGTTGGACATGTACATTGGAGTGAAAGATCTTGAGTAGCCTGCTGTAAAGCTCTGACCTTAACCCTATTAAACACCTTTGGGATGCATTGGAACACTGACTGCACCCCAGGCATTTTCCTGACTTTACTAACACCTTTGTGGCTGAATTAGCACAAATCTCCACAAGAACATTCTAATATCTTCCCAGAAGTGTGGAGGTATTTTAACAGCAAATGGGAACTAAATGTGAAATTGGTTAAAAGTCAAGTCGTTTATTTCTATAGCGCTTTTCACAGCGGACATTGTCTCAAAGCAGCTTTACAGAATTTAACAGTTAAGGTGAACAATGTGCATTTATCCCTGGTGAGCAGCCATGGCGACTGTGGCAAGGAAAATCTCCCTTAGATGTTATGGGGAAGAAACCTTTAAAAGAACCAGACTTAAAATGGGAACCCATCCTCATTTGGGTGATGCCAAGAGTGTGATTATAGTCTTTAAAACAGAACACTGGAGAGTGAGAAATAACATGAGCACTGGAGTGTAAGATTATGATTAATGTTCTTTCTACAGTCGCATACAGTCATTTGAGGTTATGGAACCAGGAGCTAATAAGCAACTCATAAAATAGCTCAACAGTTGAGATCATCATAGATCCAACACCAGCTTCTCCATGCCAGAGCCTTTAAACACTCAAAGAGGTCCAATGTCCAAACGCCATATGAGGTGGAATCCAGCTGCAGTTGGTGCATCTCTATTCGGTTTAGGGGTCATCATCTACTTCAATAAAGGTCCATAATCTTCATGAGGTGGGACGTGACTGGATCTGGCGCAACCTCAGGATGCCTCGGGATGGGTAAAGAAAGAGAAGCAGTAAAGAGGAATTAGCATAGCTGCTGTTCATGATATTAACAAGCAAGTTGATAATGTGCATGTGATCAGATGTACTGGAGCACAACGTTATGATGTGATATGTGTTACGTGTAGCACTTGATAAAAAGAGAAATGATAAAAGCACATGAATCTTGTGGTCAGGTATCCTAAATCTCTTTTCCATATAGTGTAGCTAATTATGTATTCTATATACAGAATAGCATGCTGTTGTATTGACCCTTGAAGCATTTACTGTTGCACATAAGACAGTGTGAAGAACATAGTGGGAGTTTATATTTATCAGGTCAATCAGTCAAAACAGCTTGAATTCATCGTTCAATACTTGAATAAGCAAAAGACAGAAAGAAGGTGGACAAGCCTGGATGCAGCCCCTTAAGGTCCGAAATAAATTAAATCTCCCATTCAGAATGAGTCGTACTTGCCATTAAAAAGCATTTAAATGTTGTGGCTCTTTCTTTTTTTTTGATTGTATGAAATGACCCGGTACTGAGAGAAAGCTGTATAATGAGAAATTTGTTTACACCGTTATTGGGCAGTAATTGTCTGCTTTAAAAGGTCAGTTGACAAATGCATTCGCCAAAACCTCTCACCCCCCTTAACAACAACCCACAGGCATCCGTGTAGTAAAGGTCAGGCGCATTGTTACTTCAGTTTCCTTTAACCTATGCGTCTTATTAACACACGCTTTAACCATGTGTTGTGAAAAAAATTATTCATAACGTCCTAAAAAGCATGACGATACAGATTAGACTTATTAAAAGCCATGTACAAAATGTACTCATTGTTGCCATGTAAGTAAAACATCCTATGCTTATACATCCATAAAAGTATATTACCTTACCTAGTGATTGTATACTTTCCTTGTTAAGCCTGAGGAGCATTGATTTGTGAATTGTAACTTGTACCCTGTATATGGATAAAATTTAGACATGACTTTTCTTCCCCAAACTTTTACAACTAATTTAGAGATACATAATTGTACTGGATGTCTTTCGATGAAGTAGTATTACATTTTCTCTTCACTTGAACTAGGGGACCAAAACCTGTTTCAGCTTGACAATGCCTCTGTGCACAAAGCAAACTTCTTCAAGATACAGTGAATCTGGAAAGTATTCAAAGCGCTTCATATTTTCCACATTTTGTCATTACAGCCTCATTCCAAAATGGATTAAATTTATTTTCCTCAAAAGTCTACAAAATTCTACAAATTTTAATACCCCATAATGACAACGTAAAAAGAAGTGTTTGGAATCTTCCCAAATTTATAAATTAAAAAAGCATGTACATAAGTATTCACAGCATTTGCTCAATATATTGTTGAAGCACCTTTGGCACCAACTCAACTCCTTTTGAGTATGAAGCTACAAACTTGGCACACCTATTTTTGGTCAGTTTCTCACGGGCTTTGCAGAACCTCTTAAGCTCCATCAGGTTGGATGATAAGCATCGGTGCACAGCCATTTTGAGTGTCATGGCAATAGCTGTGGATATTTATGTGCATGTGGATTTTTTGGGTTTTTAATTTGTAATAAATTTGCAGATTTTAAACAAACTTCTTTCACGTTGTTATTATGGGGCATTGTTTGCAGAATGTTGAGGAAAATAATGAATTGAATCCATTTTGGAATAAGGCTGTAACATAAAAAAATGTGGAAAAAGTGAAGCGCTGTGAATTTTCTTCCGGATGCACTGTATGCTTTACATGGGTTGGAGTGAAAGATCTTGAGTGGCCTTCTATAGAGCTCTGACCTCGCCCCTACTGAACATATCTGGGATAAATTGGAACTCTGGAATGGTCTTTAGCTAGTATTGGATGGTATTTATGCCATTTCACACACAGTAAAATTGAGTTAATTGGTAGCAAGAAATAGTTATGATAATAGCAGCATTAGTAAGCACAATTATTGACTGGTTTGGTTGAAAATAAAATTAAAAATACTATGCCTCTGGTTTTCAGATTTCATACAATAATTTCTGGATGTAAAAATAGCAACCGGATGAGCAATGGGGACAAAATGGCTTACACACAAACAAATGAGTTAAACTAATGTCTTACATCTACGCTAGCTTTTACGCCTGAATAAAAATAACCCTCAGATTAACATTGGGACAGCTGTGATTTTGGTTGACGGTTCAGATTTCTAAATATAATCATATTGTGTGTGTGTTTGGGGTGTGAGTGGAGTGTGTGCCTACAGATCTGTCTTGAAAATGTGTGCCTTTGTGTTAAGCCTAATCCTTTCTCAACGTGTCACATTTGCAGCCTAAAAATGGCAAAAGTGCCAAAGCAGGCTAGCTATTTTATTTTAAGAATTCCTCCCCATCAGGCATGGAGAAGATTCTCAGCAAGACAACCAGCGTGCTAATTGCTTTTCCTAATTTTCCCATTTTCTTACCCTCACACCTCGCAGCATTTCAGCCATCCTGATTTGCAGCGTCTCGGCTCTGCCGGCTTGGCATCAAGCAAAAAAACACGCGGTTACGTTAAAGTAAATGGATTTTAAACTAATTTGAGGGAGGGGAGTAGCATGGTGGATTAGTGGTTAGCATGTTTATTTTATGGATAGACACATATAGTTCAGTTTTACAGAATATGCTTTGTCATTAAAGCGTGTTAAGCAATTCCTTATTATACTTTGTGTTGTTGCTTTGAAAGATCACTTCTGCTTCCTGCTTGAAGTCCTCCTTAAATTACAAACTGCTTAAATTGTCCAATCTGATTGGTTTGAAGGTGTGGATTATATCCAAAATCAAAATCACACGGTTTTGTTCTGAATGTGTTCCTTCTAACAGGTTAGGTTTCTATAGTAACCAAACATTCATAGACACATGGCTGTGGTGTTCAAGGAATTTCGCTGGTGTCTTTTTTTTTTTCTTTTCTTTCTTTTCTTTTTTTTTCTTCATATTCACATGTGTGAGTACAGTGGGAAAAACTGGCCCTCTGTGGACCAAAAAATACATGACTAATTTGTGAAGAATATGTGCAAAAATATACTAGATTAAAGAAAGATTTTTGTGCCTGCTGCTATTGAGGAAATAATACTCCAATTTTATTCCTGTCACCGCACCACACAATAAGCTTCAAACTTCACACTATACCTGTAACACTGTGTGACTTTTAATAATAATAATAATGATGATTTACTGTTGGGTTGAATACAGCATGACAGTTTTGCATTGTTCGTTATTCCTGCTTGGCTACTTTTAATTCTGGACCATTTCTTCTCTTACTTACATTTCTTTCATTACTCTTACAATTGATGCATGCTGTAATATTGTATACTAGCAGTTTGTACTTTTTTGTATCACTCTTTTCCACCAGTTTTTATTTTATATTTTAATTTTAGTTCCAAAACTCTGGACACTGGAGATTCCTTCGAAAAATACACAATATGGACAAGAGCATTGGGAAACGTGGTTCTTCATAATAACGTTACCACAAAGTTAGAGGCACACAATGTCTTTAAATATGTTAGCATTTTCACAATTCAATTTAATTCGGAGAGCCAAACCTGTTCCAGCATGACAGTGAAACACAAAGCCAGCTCTATGAAGATATGCTTAATGAGCTCTGACCTCAATCCTATTGAACACCTTTGGGATGAATTGGAACGCCGATTGCATCCAAGACCTCCTCACCCTACATCAGTAATTGACTTTCCTAATGCCCTTGTGGTTGAATGAGCACAAATCCGAACAAATTAAATCATACTAGAAGACAATCATACCATAGACAATTAATTTATTCGACGATTAATTAAAATCTTCTGACTAATCAGATTTGAGAAATTTAACAGCTGTACTGTACACATTATGTAAACACTTTTGCAAACACTTGATTTAAGCCCAATTTGAGAAAAATTTAAGAGAGCTATTAACTCTGCTGTTGTGTCCCTGCTGTTTTTGAGGAACTAATATTGTGCTAATATTTCCTTTTGCAGCACCATGCAGCAAATCTCCGACCTTCACATTAGACCATGTTACACTGTGTGCCTTTTAATATTCCAAAATTGTAGAACTGCAGTGTAGAAAGACTGCTCTTCTGAGCTTTAAACCCCCACTGTTGAAGCCACTGAAACCATGCAGATTTCCCAATTCTTCTGGTGCTGGTTGCTGGGTTTTTTCTTCACTTTTTGCATCACCTCTAGAATGACTGGTAGTCTTTATGATGAAAAGAACAACATAAAATAAAACAAATACTGTTTGAAATTAAGGATATATTGGCACCTCTAACAATTCACAAGAAGATGTTGATGAATATGGACACATGAGATGTTGCCAGTAGTGAGACTTTCTTTTCTTGGGTGGTTTTATTATCTTTTAATGATCTAAAGGTGCAAACCGCAGCACCCCTCAATGCACCTGAAACCCATTTTTATATTGCCCTTTTTTGAATGCTAATTGAACGGCTTTGGAATCCACACGTAGTTCTTGTTATTGATTACAATATAAACAGCAGCATCCTCAACCCTCAATCTTTTGACAGGAAGAAGAATCCATAGATGAGTTATTCTGTCCTGAAGACTTTCCAATGCTCATGACTGTCACAAAGTGCTGTTATTCAGGACTCCCTACACTTCTTTTTTTTTTTTTTTTTTTTTTTTAGATGGTTTCTAAATTTGTAACTTTTCATCTGACATTTGATTGCATATGCAGTGGGATCTGACAGAATGACAGTGGGTGATTTAAAATGTCAAAAATGATTCATAAGATTAGTCATATCATATTACCTCATCTATAAAAGGAAAAATAAATAAATAAATAATTATTTGTTGTTTTTCTTTTTTTATATATATAAGATTTGGTGGTTCACTAAATGGACAAATTTATCGGGACACCTGACTTATTGAAGCATATATGTTTCTTGCCCCAAGTTGTTACCACTCAGTAGGAGGCACACAATTATATATCCTGATGCCCTACCTCTGGATTGAATTTTTTTCAAATAGAGACCACTCTGTGCAACAGGATATGGTTCCACCTCAACAGCCTGAAGCTCGGTTAAGTTACTGAGCAACTCAAGAACTAGGAGGATGGATCTGGATTGTAATCATATCCACAGTCTGCTATAATGGCCCAGGACCACAGGTTGCATTAACAGTTTTGCATTTAAGCGCCCATTTCTACACACCTCAAGAATAATGGAACTGTAATGAATGGATATTCGGTGCAACCTAGATGAGAATTGGTTCCCTTTCAAGTTTGATTCCTTTCAAGGTTTCCTCCTCATACTATCTCAGGGAGTTTTTGTTTGCCACAATCACGACTGTCTCACTCATTAGGGGTAAACTTACAATTATAAGGATCAAACTTATAGGCACTAAACTTATCCACTTTTTTATATAACTTTATAACTACTTTATCTTTATAAAGCTCCTTTGAGACAGTCCATTGCTAAAAGCGCTGTACCAATACAATTGAATTGAATTGATTTGAACTAAACTGAACTGAAAACTGAACTAAATAGTGCCCCTGTGTGCAAAGCCAGCTCCATGAAGATATGGTTTACATGGGTTGGAGTAGAATATCTTGTGTGACCTGCTACTTTACGAACACCATTGTGGCTAAATGAGCACAAATCTCCACAAGTACACTTAGAAATCTAGTGAAACTTCTTCCCAGAATAATGAAGGTTATTGTAACTGCAAATGGGGACCTTATCCTCATGTCTCCAGAAACATTTTTCCATATAGTGTCAAAGTCTCTAAGTATTGTTATTTTTCTAACAGAAATACAAACCTGTCCCAAAATTCCTCATCCTATATATTTTGTATTGAGGTGCATCAATCAATATTTCTAGTGTTCTGTCATTCTCTACATGGCCATGTCACCATCCTCCAAATGAAGTAAGAGAGAGAGAGAGAGAGCAAGACAGAGGGTTAAAACATCACCTTCATCCATCACAGAGACCCACACCTCACCCACCTGCTAAAAATAAACCCCTATTAGCAGCTGTCTGCCGGTGGAGGGTGCATGCGATGTTAAGAGAGAGGAAGAGGGGGTGTGTGTGTGTGTGTGTGTGTGTGTGTGTGTGTGTGTGTGTGTGTGTGTGTGTGTGCACAAGCACGTGTGTGCAACAGACGTATGATCATAATGTAATAAAGGACAAAAGAGTGAGAGAACCAGCCATCCATCGCTTGATTGGTTGCTTTTTTAATAGTGCTTTAAAAATACTATTTTTTTTTAAATGTAATTTGCAAGTTATTTTATATATATATATATATATATATATATATATATATATATATATATATTTATTTATTTATTTGTTTGTTATTATTATTTTTATTTTTTCCCCTCTCATGTGCCATGCTCTATATTTAGTGAACTGAAAAGATCTCACGACTGCATAATCATACACATTAGCCAACGTCTAATGTGTGGTTTAAAACTTACAATTACAGTTAGCTTTACTTATGACCTTACTTGCAAAAATCCATTCAAATCATGTTTGAGTGTTTCTATGAATAGTGCCTGAGATTAGAAAATTTTTAATTATTTATTTATTTTTCTGTTTTGGCCAAATGGACAAACTCTCTATGGTAACTCTAACTGTTCATCTTACATTTGAAACACATAATAGTTTTAGTGCACAAATAATACATTGTAATGCCCGACATACTGCAGAATATACAGTACAAATGCTAATAAACAGTTAGTTAAATGCTGTGCCTTACACTTGAGTCTAGTTTCTTTCATTGTTCATGCTGAGGTTCTCTTTTGAGTCTAGTTCCTTTCAGAGTTCCAGATGAGGTTCCTTGTTGTAGTTGGGTTCCTCTTGTGGTTTCAGATGAGGTTTGCTTTTCAGTCTGATTCTTCTCAAGGTTCCAGATGAGGTTCACTTTTTGAATCTTTTGAATTAGTCATGTGTCTAACATCCAATGCATCCATGCAATTAAGTTGCGATTAATCACACGATTAAACTCATGGCAATAATGCAATATTCAGTATGGGTGAAAAGTAACTGGGCATTAAAAGTTATTATTAAAAATAATAGATTTCTAATACAGATTTACTGATACAAATTGAACATATACTTTATTACATAGAAAAATTAAAGCACATTTTAAAATTTCAACATAGACACTGGTGCCATCAACCAGTTTCCTTAAACGGCCAGGAATGGAATGCACAGCCAGTCTTCTGAAGTAAGTCGTTTTGGATATTGCTTAGAACCTCCTGAATCTGTGCCTCCATCTTAACAGGCACTCACAGTAAGAGCAAAATGGGGTGGTGCACCATCCTGCATGAAAATAAGGTTGGCAAGTTCTATAGTCATTAAATATTGCCTTGGTAATTATTAGCCACCCTGTACTGTATATATGCATGTTTCTCTACCTTCTGAGTGAATCAGATCTGCTGTAATTTATTGTGTGCGCTTTATAAATGGAAATTAAATCTTGTTTTTGTGCATTGTAACTTCTCTTTGTCTGTGCTAATGGTTCTCTCAGGCATGGACGAGTGATACCAATTAGTGATGTGTTTGCATCGCATATTTGTATTCACTCATCTTAATGAGCATCTGTCTCAGCTCCTTTAGTTGGATTCGCTTTTGGTTTCCCCACTACCGCTGTAGCATCGTTGGCCATCTATCTCTCTCTCTTTTCGCTCTTACACCCTCTGGAACATAATTGGTTGTCAGTCCACTGAGAGCCGTTGCGAGGTGTGAAATGCCACCAGCAACTACTTATGCTAAGTTAGAGCAACATGTCATGTTCTAGCTTTGGGGGCTGAAAATAGCAGGCGCAGTGAAGCCGTTCAATAAACCTTGGAGTGTATTACATAGTTGTTTACCGGCTCCGTGTTGCATCACTGTTTTTTTTATTCATTTTTTTTTTACTCTGAATTTGAGTTACATTCATCTCTAAGCTTTGTTCATGCACTCTTTGGTTCCTTATCCTGACATCATGTCTAGTTCTCCTGCTGGTCTGGTTTAAAAATACCCCTCTATTACCATGTGGGTAATATTTTATCCTGACCTGCTCTGGGAGCAATTTCTGGTTCTGCCAAACTCCATCCAAAAACCAACACTGGCACATGTGTCTGATTACGGCTGAAGTAAAACACTTTTAAGGGGGAAAAAAAAGGAATTAGGCAATGTTAGCATAATGCCAGTGAGACCAGTTAGCTAGCGCTTACTAATATTCATTCACTGAACTCGTGCACTGAAGGAGCACACACCATCTGTGCTCCAGTTTTTACACTGCAAAAGGTCGATTTCTAAATAGGTTGACTAGGCTGTTTGTCTGGTTTAATTACCCAGCTACAAATAGCAGAGGTTTGCATAACAGAATCCACATTACCATAGTCTTGATTCTTTGAGAATTATTGTACACTGCATGCAACAGGAGTTAGATTAAGATTTTGTGTGTGTGTGTGTGTTTAGACACTAGGCAGACAGTCCAGCCAGTATCTGTGTAAATAGCAGTGTTTTTGGATTCATTCCAGTAACAGTGTACTTTAAAAGACAAGCTGTCATGCTGCTATAATATGGAGAGAACGTTTGTGGGCAGTGCGCTATCGATCTCTCTTTCAACCGACGTATAATAGACACAGACACATACTCTATAACAAGTGAAATTTTAGCTTCTACACTGCATCAGATTCACTGTAAATATTCTGGGAGATTTGAGGCAAAAAATATTCTTTAAATATATTGACAGGAAAGTACAGTGATATATTACATAGAACAAAATTTATCCTGTAACATTTTAATATTAAGAATAAAATGGCCAGGAAATGGCCAAGAGTAAATTAGGGAAGGGGAAATCAGAAAGGAAAAAATGTCACCTCTAAAGAAAAAAAAAGGAGAAAAAAAACCCCATGGATTTTTGAGTAATCTAGCACAGCAGCACTAATAATTGGTGTAAGATTCATTCACACAATGCTGTGAAGAAGCAAGGACCTGTGCTAAATTCTTTTTAGCCCAGGCGGTAGATTTATCAGTGACAGCCACGTCATAGGGGAAGTATTAGCTCAATGGTTATGGCTCCGGGTTACTGACTGTAATGTTGGGGGTTCATGCCCCAATATTGCCAAGTTTTCACTTTTGGGCCCTTGAACAAGGACCTTAAACCTCAATGATCCATGGGTGCTGTATCATGGCTTACCCTGTGCTCTGACCCAAAATTTTTTACATTGCCAGGATATGCGAAGCATGAATATCACTGTGCTTTTATGTAAGTACATTGCAGGAGGTCTGGGGTGCAGTTAATTTTTCAGTAGGGTTGAAATCAGAGTTTTATAGCGGGTCAGTCAAGATCTTCCACTCTAGCCTGCGTATACCATATCTTCATTGAGCTGGCTTTGTGCACAAGGGGTATTGTCATGCTGGAACAGGTTTGGGTCTCCTAGTTCAAGTGAAGGAAAAATTTAAGACCGTATACAACTGGGTACCTCCAACTATGTAATAACAGTTTGGGGAGAACTACATATGGTTGGAAAATACTTTTGTCTATATAGTGTATATCATCAATATAGACCTTGCTATGCAATAGATTTGAACTTGAGCCCTCCCATCTATTAACACAACTAGCATGACCAGCCATACTCTTATTTCTGAGAGAATGAAGTTTAAACATTTATGTATTTTAATGTAAAGTTATTATTTCTTTTCCTTTAGCTAAAAAAAATCTAATTCATAGACAAGGTACATCTTTTCTATACTTCAGTGAAGGAATTAACTAACCAAAGCAGTTTGAAAGCGAAATCCGCCAGAGAATTGTTTGAGATGGCGAACATGACAGATGTCGGGTTCATTAGCTGTCTGTCAAGTGGGTCGTCCTTCACTGCAGCGGAACCAAACAATAATTACTCACGTTTTTCTTCAGCGTTAAAAGGAAACAGGGCTGTTTTCGTCGAAATATCTTACATTCATGATGCCGCTCAGTACTTGGTACACAGAAGTTCACATTTACTCTTCACCGATATTAATGTCAGTCATGCAAGCAACATACAATATATGGTTAAATGTATTGGAACACTAGACTTTTCCAAACATATGTGGTTCTTCCCCAAACTGTTACCACTAAATTAGTTACACAATTGTATAGGACGTCTTCGGAGGTGGTAGCATTAAATTTTCCTTTCAATTAAACTAGTAGACTCAAACCTGTTCTAGCATGACATTGTCCCTGTGCATAATGCCAGCTCCATTAAGTTCTTGAGTGGCCTGCTATAAAGCTCTGACCTCAACCCTATTGAACACCTTTGAGATGAATTGGGACACTGACTGCACCCCAGACCTGATTTTACTAACACCCTTGTGGCTGAATGAACACAATTCCAAAATCTAGTTGAACATCACAGAAGAATGGAGGTTATTATATTAGTAAATAGGGACTTATGTTTCCACAAAATTTTGTTTCCAAATTTGACTCTTGTGGATGCTAAATACAGTGGTATATTTGGTGACCACTTACTTCAATGTATTGTAGTATTATAACAACTTTCAATATTAACCAACATACAACTTGTGAAACATGGTAGTAGGTAATAAAAAACATTCTGGATTAAGTGCTATTCTATTCTATGCTGCTAAATAAGGGTAGAATGCGAATTTGTAGAGAATAATTAGATGATTACAGCAAAGGCCTGAACATGTGGAAATATATTGACAATATTAAAAGAATGTGCTTCCATACTTGTTGTTTCAATTATTAAATTGTCTCTTGCTCTCTGTTGCATCACACTTAACATCAAAGAAAGCAGTGCACATTGTTCTTTCTTTCTTTTCTTTCTTTCTTTCTTTTTTATTTATTTATTATTTATTTATTTATTTATTTTTTATTTTTTTTTTTTTTGATGTGGGGTCTCAACAGTATTGGACAACTTCAGACATGTCTACTGAAGAATCCCACCTCAGTGGCATGAAGTATACGCAGGTGATTTAAAAAAATGTAAAGTCGAGTTCAAAAATTTTTAACTTTTAATTATTATTTGACTTTTTTTTACCTTTACACTCCAAAGCATCTTTCTGGTGTGCTGAGTCTTAGTACATTGTTCTACCCCATGACATGACAGCAGAATCCAGCAGGGCTGATGTGTTCAAAAGCACTTAGAGTCTTAGTGGCTGCCTGGGAGAAATGTCTGCCACTTCCAATTAGCCAGCGGGCCATAAAGCTTGAGATTCCTTCAAAATGGTGACTTTGAATTGCCCACATGAGTGACCTGTGTGAGTTTGTGCATAGAATCCAGTGAGGAGGAGGATTCTGAGATTGAACAGTGTACGGTTTAAAGACAGAACACTTGATTACCCTGTCAGAGTTTATATGTCTACACACCAAGACCTCATTTGTCTGCTAGTCACAACTCTCTTTTCACTGGCAATGGTTTTATTGTAGACATTGTCCAACAAATGGGTTTATGGTTTGGATGATTTTCGTGTTGGTGCGATTTTTTCCCGTCGCAAGGGCCAAATGCTTGCCATCTTAAATTCATTGCTCCTCTGAAGGAGCTTGAGTTTTCCCTGATTCAAGTGGGAATTCTGCTTGACACACTCAACCTACTTCTGTAATTAAGAGTTTAACTTAATTTAAGCAACACGCAATTATCACAGACGTCTCACGTGCTGTGTCTGAAATGAAGCTGTAAAAGGAAAAAAATGAAAGCAAAACTACGTGAAATAACTCAGAGGATGTCAGACTTCTGATTGGAGAGTCATTAGTTTAATTCCCAGCACCATGTATCTATTAAAGGACCTTTGAGCAAGGCCCTTAAATTCAGTTGTATAAATGTCACAAACCATCAGTCTCATGCCAATCATAATTTTTTGATTTCTTATTATAATTAATGATTTGTGCTTTTTTTTTTTTTTTTTTTTGTCTCAGATGACAGCATTGTGCGTCTGTACTCAGAGTACCACTTGGTAGTTCATCCTGAAGTCAAGCGGTGTTCAGGAACCACGTGAGATACCTTAATTTTAAAAACGCGATTTTCCTCCATAACTCAATAAGTTTCCCTCTTTGCTGTACTGTCTCGAGTCCACGTTATGGATTGAGTTGTTTGAGGTAACGGCACGTTCATGCCTTGCATGAAAAAGGTATATAATCTCGATACTTGAAAACGTGATTGGGATTGACTTTTTTGCCATTTGCAAAGCAAGATTTATTGCTTGCAGCTTATAAAGAGTTTGAAAGCTTATTCAAATAGCAGAGAACACCTCAAAAGTGAACTGGCAGAATGTTGGAGACAAATAAAATGCGCAAGTGTTCCAAAAGTAATACTTTTTTTTACTTCAATTAAATATCTTTGTTAGAGACACCTCAAGGCCCACTGTAACCTAGCTAAAAAGTAAAAGTAAAATACAGGAACATTGTAGAAAACTGTATTATTTATTTATTTAATACTGTTTTTGAAAAGTTGAACTATATGAAGGTCCAACAAATTAATGAGGTAACTGAATCTTTTAATTAAAAAAAGATACATATTTCCAAAAGTTGCTGAGAGATTATTAATTATTATTAAATATTAATAATATTCTTGTTATCTTAATCCTAATAATCAGGTCGCTTTTGGAAAAATGGACATGGCTGCGACAGACTTCCCTGATCATCTACACTTATAAAGCTATGATCTAATCCTGTTTACATGAAATAGGCGTGCTCCCAAGTTGGTTTGAGCCACCTCTCGAGTTGTTTCTATGACAACAACAAATAATCCAGGATGAGCTTCAAAGAACCAAATAATCCCGGATAATACCAAATCGTTTGGTTTCTTTGCTTTTTTTTTTTTTTTAAAGTCTTTTGTTTGTATATTTGTACTTTTAAAAAATGCAGCATTTTGCTTATACTTTATTCAGATTATTCCAAATTATTCCATATTTTATTGTTACCATGTTCTTATAATTTGTTAACAAAACTGTTTACCAAAGATTTTACTATATTATTTGTTTGTTTATTTTTATAGAAAAGCAGGCTAGCTCTACTACCCTGGGTAATCTCAACCGGTTCTGTCCATCCGAGTCGTTTCTATTGCCTCTTGAGCAACAGCCATGTTTTTGAGACTTGCTTCTCTGCACAATTTGGGTTCACTCCAGGCACACACACATGGTGCGATAACCTCGTCATAATCTCTTCCTGTCACATTCCCTGTGTGGCCTTTTTAAAAACTCCGCCAGTCCTGCCCTTTACTTTTATCCATATTTACCAACACATTCAATCTTTACACAAATGCACTCATCAGGTGTTCGTTCCGTCCAACTTGTTCTCGAATAGTGTCGGTAGTACAAGAACAAGGTACATTTTTCATTTTCAGAGCATTTCATTTGCATCGATTTGTTAGTTGATTATAAGATTGTGTGGATGTACATAATGTGTTTACAATGGGGCAGTCTAGGTCAGAATTTTAATAATATTTTGATATTTGAAATTCAATAAGTAACGTTCAAGATCCCGTTTTCTGTGTTCAGAGCACATATTTCACATATCAGTGCACATATTTCATCATTTTCCAGCCAAACCTTCATTACTGTCAGTAAAGAGTGCTAGTAAAATTCAGTATACAAATTACCAACATACAGTATGTACATTGTATGGACAAAAGTATTAGGACAGCTGACTTTTACAACCATGTGTGGTTCTTCCCCAAAATGTTACCACAAACATGGAGGCTAGCAGTTGTATAAAAATGTCTTTGGATGTGGTAACAAAATTTTCTCTTGAACTAGAAGACCCAAACCTGTTCCAGCATGACAATGCTCTTGTGCACAAAGCCAGATTTATAAAGACATGGTTCCTCAGTCCTCCACACTCTACATGAGTACCTGACTTTACTAACAACCATGTGGCTGAATTAGCACAAATCCCCACAAATCCCCACAAGCACACTCCATCGTTCAAAATGTACATCCAAATCTTATGTTGTCTACAAACTTTTGTTTTTACTTAGTGTACTTCATTCAACAACTTTCATTTTTCAATGGTAGAGAGAATAGCACTTGGAGAGTTGTGTTTTCTGAAATGTTTTTCTTTACTGTAGACTTATATAGTCTGTCTATTCTCTGGGGAACAGGTGTTCCTTAAAGTGTAAATGGAGTAAATTAGCAATTCAGAGTTTAGCGGAACTGTGTTAGAAGTGCGAGAATTAAAAAAAAAAAAAAGAAATTCCTGCATGAAGAGTTGTCAGTTTCTTATGTGGCGTATACTCCTGGTGTGAAGTAAAGAATAGAAAATCAAAGTAAATATCAGTAACAAAGAGGTATTACTGTGGAGAAATCCATTATAAAAAAGAATTTGAAATATTATCGCTCATATCAAAACGATCATATTTTCTCCTTCTGGTTACCTTTTGCACATAAAAGGAGACATTTAAAAGATTTTCAGTATTTGTCATTCTTTTTTTAAGACCTGCTATTGTAGATCTATTTTTGTGAATAAAGTTTTATATTTGGAGTATTATTAACATTGAGGTTGCAAGAATTTCCTATGTATTATCGTACAATGTAACGAGCAGAACATCAAGGTTGGGACTACAGTTGCTTCAGGTGAAATGCATTATTCATTTGCAGTGTCCTTGTTGATGCATGAAAGTCACCATATGCACTGTCATATATGCACTGTATAGCCTCTACATAAATGAGATCAGGCTTACGTGTGCACTGCTCCAGACTGACAAGTGTGGTCTGGCTTTATTTTCCTATCCTGCTGCTAATAGTGGCGTCAGTCTATTAGCCGTACCGACATGGTTCCGTGGGTCTGTGCCAGGTTACCGACAGTCTCGCTGTCCTCAGCGCCTCATTTTCATGATACCTAGCGACTGTGAGCTTGCAGGGTCCAGCGCTCTACCTGGATTTTAGATCTGGCTATTTTTAGTAAGCTTGATATGATCCCAAAGGAGTGTTCATATCTGAAAGGTAATTCAAATTCGCAAAAAACCTGGCTATAGCTTTTTGTCTGCTCGGTATCTCCCGTCTGTGTGGACTTCACAGACGGATTTCACTCCCTCTTAAGTCCTAAGAAACTTTGTTTTTCCCATTTGTACTTCACATGGCTTATCATTTGAATGGGCCAATCAAGTTTGCTGTTTTTGTGTTGACATCACATAATGTGCTAGTTCATCTGCCATGATATAAAGCCATAGATGTTAGTCCGAATTTCGAATATGGAACCACCAGACTGAAATTAGCATCCTTCCTCCTAACATGCTATACAAGAGTAGACTTGAGATCTCTCCTTTTTCCAGTTTGGAAGAACATTTTGATGTTCAATACCAATTGATTGTTTGTGGTTTCACTGACTGAATGCATCAAAAAATAGTTCAATAGTTTTTTTTTTATATACAGATTGATAGATACGGAATTGTACAGAACTACTCTCCTATTTGAATTAAAAAAATTATAGAAAATAAGCACAAGAGCTTTATATCTGAATAATGCAAGTCTATGCCACAGTCTTTACTAATGATGGTGTTGTGGTGTTAATTCCTTATGCCGTTTTTATATTATTAACGAATTACAATATACTACCCATGACTGATAACCATTCTCAAAGACTTCTGGTTAGACTAGGCCATGTCTCAACTTGCAATATTTTAGATACGATGGGGTCATTAGAACGCAGTTATGTTGTATGTTGGGGATTTCCTGTATTTATACTAGTCATCATATTTTACTTCTTTTTCTAATTTCTTCAATGAGCAACCTAGCCGGTCATTCATAGGACCATCAGAATTATGTTTTCTGTCAAAAAAATAATTTTGTTATAAAATGAAAATCTTTTCACATTTCAGAAGTCACAAACTTTATCTTAATTTCATCAGTTTAAATGACTAAAGGAACTTGGAGTGTGAGTACACTACTGACCCAAGTAATGCTACTTTAGAAGGGTCTCAGCTTGCAACAATCTCTAGGCTCGAGTGTGCATTATGGCAGGGGTTGCAGGATTGTTCTGCAAATTGCCTGAGGTTTGGGAACCCATGCAGCTTAATGAAGACAAAAAGTGGAATAAAAACAAGAAAGGGGAAGAAAAAAGAGTATGTGGAGGAAAGGCATGTGGAGGGGGTCAGATGGCAAGAAGGTAAAATGTCACACAGATAGAGGTTAGAGATCATTAGAGGAGGAGGTGGAGATAATTACAAGAGAAGGCGAAGGATAGCAAAAAAAAAAAAAGAAAAGTGAAGTCAGTAGGTGGCCTTGTAACCAGTTTTATTGTTAATTGAACTTTTGATGCAGTCCCTCAGTGCACATCTCATGGTTTTTTTAGGCTTTAAAGAATGTGATTGACCCTGGGTGAAATTCTTTTGTGGCAATGACTCAAAGTTTATGACTAATTCGGTAATTTCTTATTTTATGACGAGAGAGAGAGAGAGAGAGAGAGAGAGAGAGAGAGAGAAATGCCACCGCTGTTGTACCATGACCTTATTTGTAGGTTTAATTAGATTAGGATTTAATGCTTAGTCACTGAACAATTTTTCACACATAAAGGAAAAGTGAAACACTTCTGTACAATTGAAGAACAGTGTGTGTGTTTTGGTGGTTATAAGATTCGTTTTTTTTTTTTATATCCCATTCCACGTATACAGTTCTCTTTTGCACATTGTACTGTATAACGTACAGAAGGTTTTCTGCTGTCCTACGCTGTCTTGTGTTATCTGTTTGCACTGTCTGTTGTCTGTACTGTTTGCAGCAGGTTTCACACGATGCACTTTATGTGGCAAGGACAACCTACTTTAGTCCTTAGCTCTGTGTTCTGTATGTAGCTTTATGTTGTTATTTTACTGTGTACTGCATCAGCTCTGTGTTTGAAATGACAATAAATGCTTCTTGACTTGACGTTTATTCCCCATTTTCTTTCACAATAACCTCGACTCTTCTGGAAAGATGTTCGACCAGATGTTGGTGTGCTTGTGGGGATTTGTGCTCTTTCAACCACAATGGCATCAGTTACTGATGTAGATAAGGAGGTGTAGAAGCAAGGGATATTATATAAATATATATTATAAAATAAATTTTTTCATCTTCATCCTCATTCTACTGTAAGGTTAAAAATGTATTGTCTTGACCCTAAAATATATTTTTAAATATATTTGCGTTTAAATTAAATATTTTTTTTTTAATTTAAAAAATTTATTTTATTGAACATCACACCATACAACATATATTTAAAATACATTTTAAACAGGAAAAAATTATGGGTAAGGATTAGGGTTAGATCTCATAATATTTCTTTTACAATAGAGTGGGAACAGTGAATGATGATCAGCAATCTCAAACATGTAAGCTTTCTGAGGAGCAAGAGCTACTTTTCTGTGATGGTGTGTGTTGTTTAAATAACTGCAAAATTAAAAGTTAAAGAAGCAGACTAGACTTTTCGAAGCAGCCGTTAGGCTGGATGTAAGAAGTGTTAGCATGGGGCATGATTAGCATGAAAAGTGTAGCTGATCTGTTTGAGAATTGTGTACAAAGGAAGAGTTGGGAATGCTGGACAGACTGAACGAGACTAAAGCCATGCAACATTACTCTCTTTATACAGAGTTGAAGCAAAGGCTAAATCCTAATACTGGCAAATTGTGGGTAATATAGGAAACTGTTGGTACACAGTTGAAATCTGCTTACAATTATAGGTATAAGTCTACTTTATATATTCTTGCACTTTCAAATATGATACAGTTCTCAGACTAGATGTGATCTCCTGTAGTAGCTAATTCACCTCAGTATTTGGTGTGTTCTGCTTTTTAAAATGATTCTCCGCTTATTTGAGTTGCTTATTTATCTTTTTCAGCTTGAAGCAATCTGGTCATTGTTTTCTTATGTCATGAACAATTTCATGAACAAGGTGTTTCTGTCTGGAAACTGCCTCTCACATGATTTTTTTGCACATCAGATCAGCTGTTCAATGTGAAGTTTTCGGCTGATAGGAATATTATGTTTACTAGAACAGTAGACACCAATAATTTCTAAAATGTAAAGTCATAGAATTGTCATTATTACATTTTACCAATGAATATGTTGAATTTCAGAAAAAAAATAATAAATTAAGAAATTGTTTATACCAAATACACCTTTTCGTGATTGAAGAGTATCTGCAAGAGTGAAGGAGAAAGTTTATAGGACTGTGGTGAGACCTGTGATGTTGTATGGTTTAGAGACAGTGGCATTGAGTAAAAGACAGGAGGTGGAGCTGGAGGTAGCAGAGCTGAAGATGTTGAGGTTTTCGTTGGGAGTGACGACGATGGACAGGATTAAAAATGAGTTTATTTTTGGGACAGCGCATGTAGGATGGTCTGGAGACAAGGTGAGGGAGGTGAGATTGAGATGGTTTGGAAACGTGCAAAGGAGGGACATGGGGTATATCAGTCGGAGAATGCTGAGGATGAAACACCAGGAAGGAGAAAAAGAGGAAGACCAAAGAGGAGGTTTATGGATGTGGTAAGGGAAGACATGCAGGTAGTTGGTTTAAAAGAGGCAGATGTAGAGGACAGGGGGGTATGGAGACGGATGATCCGCTGTGGCGACCCCTAATGGGAGAAGCCGACAGAAGAAGAAGAAGAATCAAGGATTCTTGATCTTCTCCAACAAATAAAAAGTGTATGTTTGGTACCCCTTAACGAACTAATTTTTCTTTAGCCATGCACACATCCAGTCGTTCAAATGAAGCATTTATAAAATATGAAAAGTAAAAGAGAGAATGTTGGGCAAAGAGCGCATCCTTTTCAAACCAGTGCACAGGAGGGTTAATGATTGCAGACACGAACCCCAACAAGCGCAGTCCTACAGTTTGCAGCAAGCAGCTCTGAGCCATGTCGTGTCGTCATGGGGACCTGTGCGTTGTCGTCGTCACCATGACGACGAAGCACCAAATTGTTGCGGTGAATCAGGATTCTTTCCTTCTTTTCAAAACCCACCCATCTCTTCTTCTGACTCCCTCCCTCCCTCCCTCTGTCCGCTCTGTCCTTGTTAGATGACGAGCAAGGTCATTTAGTCTCCCTGTTGGTTTTTTTTTGCACTCGCTCTGCTGTCCTGTCCAGCAATTGCGACTTCCGACCTCTGATATCAGTGGCATTGTGAATCAGGTCCCCTTTGGAGAATGGATTTTTGAAAAGAAATACAAAAAGATATGCAGTGCCATATGGGCCAGAATGTTATGAGAATGTTATGGTCATATGTTTAGGATCATATACTCTTATATACTGTATGTGGTCTCTGGTTTTGGTCTCATTAATTCCCCATGCCTTCCAATTAGGTATTGAAATTACAGATCATTAAGGCAATAGAGATCCGGGCGAGTTGCTGCTCCAGTCATTATACGCACAGGCTGTGTTTGTTCCTACGCGCGGTGGGAGTGCAGTGAATCCGCTTAAGAGAACGAGTTAATTCTGCCTAATCCAAATCCATGAGGATGAATTGTAAATCATTCTTCTCTACATGCTTACAACAGCCTGTATTTTTACATGAACAAAAGCGTCCGGAAACCTGACTTTTCCACCCATATGTGGTTTTTCCACAAAATTAGAGTTAGATTTGTATAGGATGGATGCGGTAGCATTAACTTTTCCCTTTACTTGAACTCAGAAACTTAAACATGACACTGTCCCTGGGCACAAAGACAGCTCCTTTAAGATATGCCAACCAAAATAGAGTGGCCTGCTATAGAGCTCCGACCTCAACCCTACTGAACAGCAATGGGATGAATCATTGAATCAAGTAATTAATGGTTGTATGACATCCGTAATATAAATGACATGTAGATGATAGACAGATGGTAATGGCACTTGATTTAAGTGAACAAAGCAGTTTTGTAATGCTGAGAATTTTTATTCAAAATAAGCATAACATCCAGTAAGAATCACCCAGTGAGCACTTCCTAAAGTGAAAAAGCATGTTTTTGTGAGCATTTCAATATCAGGCCATGTCCACATTAATGTTTTCCTTTGAAAATGCATATTTTTCTCTCCGTTTTAGTTTTCCAGCCACGCATTTTTAGTCAACGAAAAATTCCCTTTTCCAAAACGTAATTTTCACGTCGCAGTGTCGACTGTGAAAATGGAGGCTTTCGAAAATGATGTATTTTTGTGCCTGTCTTTGACATTGCTGCAAAGTTTTGAAGAGCCGGAAAGTAAATAAACGCCACATGGAAATGATGACGTCTTATGTTTTGCTAAAAAAAAAAAAGCCTTCTATTCTGACTGAAATCCATCATCAGCTTGACACCATTAATGTGCTTAACACTTGTACACTTTCTCATTGATAAATGCGTATGTCATGCCAGAGCTATCAGGTCTAGGACTCTATCAGTGAGCCACGGGAGAGGGGTTAAACCTGAATGCAGAGACACACACTTTTTAAACAAGCTGGTTTCTCAAGGGCTTTAATGGTACACAGTACAGTAATCCCCTGCTTTACTGTGGTATGAAATTTCGCACCCCCGGTTTATCGCGGAATTGCATTTGTCACATAATTATTTTGTCTCAGCCTCTTTTTTGACATCATAGGACACTTCCAACCAATAAACAAGGAGAAACTACGCATAGGCTATGCTACAACAGAACTGTTTACTGTACAGTACATGTACTTACTAAAAATGTGATAGTTTACTGTATTTCTATGAATTTACACAAAATTCATCTTGCATTATTCTTGCAAATGTTTTCTGTGTGTTTAAAATGTGTGGGAGGATGATTTAAGGCATTTTTGGAGTGTCCGTTTATCACGTTGTTTTGTTGTGTTTTGTTGTTGTTGATTACTGTTGGCAATTGGCAACTGTTGGATCTGTGATGATCACAAATGCTGAGCTTATAAAACTAGGAGCTACTAACCATATAGACTGTATAAGACTGCAGAAAGAACATCACTTATAATCTTCAGTAATCATGTTAGTTCTCACTCTCCAGTGTTCTGTATTGTTGAAAGATTTATGATCAAACTCTTGATGTGACCCAAATGAGGATGGGTTCCCCTTTTGAGTCTGGTTCCTCTCAAGGTTTCTTCCTCATAACATCTAAGGGAGTTTTTCCTTGCCACAGTCAAGGCTGCTCATCAGGGACAAATTCACACCATTCACCTTAACTGTTCATTTGTGTAAAGCTGCTTTGAGACAATGTCTGTTGTGAAAAGCGCTATACAAATAAACTTGACTTGGCAATTCCCACAATTTCCACAACTCGAAATAGTGTTCAGATGATTTATTTAAGTGTTTTTGTCCTCTGTACAGCCTCTGTTGCTAAATCCAAAACATCACTGGAGTAGTAGTAGCAGTAAAAGTAGTAATGAAGGTGAGAGAGAGAGAGAGAGAGAGAGAGAGAGAGAGAGCGAGAGAGAGAGACTGCAAGACAGCATATGTGATTGCACTAATGATGCAGAAAAGTCTGCAAACGAGTGTTTTTTTTGTTTTGTTTTTTGTATTTACAGTGGTGTACAGTATTTTCTCCAGTAATAATCGTCAAAATAGTTGCATATTACTTTTTAAACAAGAATCAAATAATGCTGTGGTAAAAAAAATAAAATAAAATAAAAAGTTTGAAAGCGATGTACAACAGCTGAAAATCAAGATAGAATGTTCAACTTCTAGTCCTGTCCTAGGTTCAGTTTGCTATCTGTGTCCATGTGGGTTTCCTCTGGGTTTAGTTTAGACAGGATTTGTATGTTGTAGGAGTATGAGATTGTGTGTATGATGTTTTGTGAAAAGTGGTATCTCATTCATAGTGTGAATATGACTCAAGTCTGATGTTACTGGCATTGGCTACAGATTCACTGTGACCCTGATTAGGGTTTTAAAAAATTAATTAAATGAATGGTTTTAATTCTTGACGTCTGTTAACTGTTTGTACAAGATTTATGCATATTTCTTAATATACTGTATATCACCAAAATTTTGTGTACACCTCAACATAAGATTTATATGTGCTTTTTGAACACCACATTTATTATTCTCCATTCTTCTGGGAAGATGTTCCACTAGATTTTGGAATGTGTTTGTGGAGATTTGTGCTTATTTAGCCACAAGGGCATTACTAAAAAGTCAGGTACTGATGTACAGTAGGTGGGGTGAGAAGGCCTTTGGTTCAGTCAGCAATTCCAGTTCAATTTTTTTCAGTAGTGTTGCGATCAGAGCTCTAAAACAGGCTGCTCAAGATCTTCCACTTCAATCCATGTAAAATAAATGTTCCTGGAGCTGGCTTTGTGCACAGGGGCATCATCATACTGGAACAGGTTTAAATTTCCTAGTTCAAGTGAATAGAAAATGTAATGCAACATCCAAAGACATTCTGTACAATTGTGTGCATCTTACTAGTGGCTGGAAAGGTCAGTTGTCCCAATGCACTGATACTGAGCATAGCCTGGCTGTATGTTTGCAGAATACATCCATATTTCAGGGGTCAGGGGGTGTAAACATTTGCACATGTATTTTAAAATGGGGTTTAAAAAGATATTTTTAAAAAAAAGTAAATAAAAAACACTAACACACACACACACACACACACACACACACACACACACACACACACACACACACACACAAGGGAAGAACAAAAATGATGCTAAATCCCACCTAATGAACTGCTGTGGGAGCATTGTGCAATGTCCTCCAAACTGTACGGATCATCCAGAGGTTGACCTGAACGGAAGCTTGTGACTAGTGTGTGTGTGTGTGTGTGTGTGTGTGTGTGTGTGTGTGTGCAATGCGGTGCATGATGATCTCCGACATCAGAGGACATCCCAGCTCACGCATTCCACTGAGCTAGAGCGACTGTCTATGAATGCCAATGAGGACACATACAAATACACACACCAAAGTGATCCAGAGTGTAAAAAAGAAAGTTGAAGATGCATCCGAAATGTAAATAAATGAGGATTAGTTTACATCTAAGGCTGGATGTGTTCTGTAGAATTATGCAGGACCAAAAAATCATAGAATAAAAAGTTACCTTACTGTAACATCTAAGATGTTTAGTGTTTCCTTTAAAATTTTTAAATGTCCGGTATCAGTGAGTCTGTGTCCGTCGTTACTTCCTGTTCTTTTGTCTGACAGGAATTGAACGTGGTGAAGTAGCACATCACAAGGTAGTGTGTCGTTTGGTTTGAGATGCTTTTCTGCAAGCTTCCTGTCAGCTCGAACCAGTCCAGTATTACCCTCTGATCTCGCTTATCAACAGGGTCTCTGCCCTCAGAACTGCTACTCACTGGAGGTTTTTTGTTTTTCACATCAGTGTGTAGAGTGCTGTGTGTGAAAATCTCAAGAGATCAACAGTTTTTGAAACACTCAAAACCAAGCCATCTGCACCATCAGCCATCCCACAAAACCCAGACAATGTCCGCCCTGCCCTCTGTTGTATTACCCCGTCCAATAATAGTCATTACTATCACCTGTATCATTATTCTTGCATGTTTCTATTTTATTATTTTTTATTATTATATATACATATTTTGGATATGTTTCAATATCACTTTGTACATATTTAAGAATTTAAATGTTGCATGTAAATTGAGTCATTCCCATGATAACCAATGAGGTGTTCTATGTAGTTATGGTGTGTTGTTAATCAGCCAATTAGAATGGACAGAGAGCAGAAGGGGGGGGGAGAAACCGGATATGGTTTGGAAAAAGAATATAGTCGGCGCGAGAGATTGAGAGAGATTTCCGGTTTCTTTACCGCTTTTTGGATTTTTTTTTTGCCGGCAGGAACAAAAAAAAGACTGGAGGTTTTCTCTACAATTCTTTTCCGTGGAATTTCCGGACTGAGTTGTGTTACAAACAGCCCGAAAGGATTTACGGAGCTCTTTGTCGAACCGGGACAGGTCCACGTGTTAAAAGTTCGAGGAGGCTGATCTTCCCGAGCTTGGAGTGAGTAGCCATTTTCTGGCGGGAGACGCGTGACTTTTCATCAGCGTCGGACTGGATTCTGGATCCTGCTGAAAGACCGACCAAAACCATTTATCTGTGCGTTTGGTGAGTTTTTACTGTAGCAGAGTGGAGGACGGAGTGAGTAAATCGACTGTTCAATGCTAAATTCACCAGTCATTCCTGACTGCCTGTAAGTGCACCATCGTATTTTGGGCCCCAACGAAATCTAAGCGCTTGGTCAAGGACATTTTACACACTTGTAAGGTGAAGGTTTTGTTTTCGAGTATTGTTTTAATTCATATACGTGTATTACCGCAACTAGGTGTAACATTATCCATTTGAGTTCAGTACAAAGCTGTTTCTGATACTTTTATTCTGTATATAATCTATTGACTCTTTTTGTTGTTTTGAGCTCTAAGGTTTTTTTTTCTCTTTTCTCTCATACCAAAATAAAAGTCTTTTGTTCAACTACTTTTATACAGTATTTGTATCATTGTGCATTTGCATTTGATTTGTGTATTTGAATGTGATATTCTTTTAGAGGAAAGCTTCACAACACTAAGTGTTATTTAGTTGGTTTAAGCGAGAGTGATAGTAAACACCTACTGTTAATTCATTTCTTTTCTTTACTAAACTTTTTTTGAGGCACCGTGACATAGAAATATAATATATACCATTGCATTTATGGCTATGATTGTGTACTAAACTTACTAAAAATCAAGGCATTTCAATTGCATAAATTTAAATATTAAAGTTTCAAAGAAGAAATCAATTACAAATTATGAAAATATTTATTTATAGCACATTTCAACAATGCACAGGATAAAATTAATTAAAATTCAAACAATGTTTAACTTAAATGCACTCATGTGTACATTAAATAATAATGTACAGGCCCTCTGGCTTCTTGAAAAGTTGTAAAATATTAAATATGTTCTTTTATAAAAACAAAGTGCATTCAGAACAAGTGCAACTGCTTAAAGATACAACAATACAACAATATCACGGGGAAACTTCCTGCCTTTTCAAAAAAGGTCCACCACAGACGGAGTGCGCGTGCTCGGAGGGGTTTTGCTTTTCTGTGCCGCGTTTCTCTCATATTCAGTACAGCGATCGGGATGTTTGGATTTCAGGTGATAAATTAAACCCGACGTGGAGAAAGTCTTTACAGACGAAATTTCGGCATTACATGTTTTGCACATCGCTATCCGTGGGTCTTTTTCAGATATACTGAAACACGGCCACACCGCAGACATGTTGTTTTAGACATGCACGTGCAGGCAGCGGTTTCTGTTTGCGTCATCACAACAAACTGAAAGTAAATTTTCGGTGGCCGAATATTCAGTGCATCCCTAATATATATATATATATATATATATATATATATATATATATATATATATATATATATGTATATGTATATGTATGTATATGTATATGTATATGTATATGTATATATATGTATATGTATATGTATATGTATATATATATATATATATATGTATATATATATATATATATGTATATGTATATATATATATATGTATATGTATATGTATATATATATATATATGTATATATATGTATGTATATATATATATATATGTATGTATGTATGTATGTATATATATGTATGTATATATATATATATATATGTATATGTATATATATATGTATATGTGTATATATATATATATATGTATGTATATATATATGTATGTATATGTATGATTCTTTACAAAGTCAAATGTTTAGTGTATAAACACTGTAGTATTGGAAGCATCCCATAGTCATTATGCTTGTGCCACCATGCGTCACTGTGCTCCGTGTACTGTAGCTTGAATTTAGTGTTTGGGGGACGTTTGACAGACGGTCTAGACCTAAAAAAAAAACAATCTCCAGCATGTTTTTTTCAACAGTGGGACTTTGCGGGGGCTTCATGTCGAAAGCTTGGCTTCACATAGATGTCTTCTAATTGTTAAAGTACTCACAGGTAACTTTAGACTTTCTTTGATCACCCTGGAGCTGCTCATTGGCCGAGTCTTTGTAATTTTGCTTTTTCTTCGATTTGGTCGAATGATAGTTTTCCATTTTCTTCCATGACTTTCCGGTTTTGGTTGCCATTTAAACGCATTTGATATAACTTTAGCTGAGCAGCCTATCATTTTCTTTATTTCTTTATATGCTTTTCCCTCTAATCAACTTTTAATCAAAGTATGCTGTCTTTCCGAACAGTCTGGAACGACCCATTTTACTCCAATCTTCAGAGAGAAATGCACAGTACAATATTTGCTGCGATCGTCTGTACATAAGGGACTTGTTTGACACCTGTTTTTTAAACATAATAATTTACCTCTAATTGAACTCTACACTGCTATTATTTCGAACACACTCTTTTTAAGATTAATGATTCATTTACACAGAATCAGCAACTTGCATGTCATTACAGTTGGGTCTGTTGGTTATTGATTTCTTTATCACACTTACTAGTAAAATATTTGTATTGTATAATGTTTACCAAAAACAGTAAATGATCTGGTTAGTGATGTTGGACTGCTATTATTTTGAACACAACTGTGAGATATATATATATACACACACACACACACACTCACCGGCCACTTTATAAGGTACACCTTACTAGTACCGGGTTGGCTTCAGAACTGCCTTAAACCTTTGTGGCATAGATTCAACAAGGTACTGGAAACATTCCTTAGAGATTTTGGTCCATATTGACATGATAGCATCACGCAGTTGCTGCAGATTTGTCGGCTGCACATGCATGATGGGAATCTCCCGTTCCACCACATCCCAAAGGTGCTCCATTGGCTTGAGTTCTGGTGACTGTGGAGGCCATTTGAGTACAGTAAAATCATTGTCATGTTCAAGAAACCAGTCTGAAATGATTCGTGCTTTATGACAGAAGCTGTAAGTGGCCATCAGAAGATGGGTACACTGTGGTCATAAACAATACTCAGGTAGGCTGTGGCGTTGACACGATGCTCAATTGGTACTAATGGGCCCAAAGTGTGGCAAGAAAATATCCCCCACACCATTAAACCACCACCAGCAGCCTTGATGCCAAATTCGGACCCTACCATCCGAATGTCACAGCAGAAATCGAGACTCATCAGACCAGGCAACGTTTTTCCAATCTTATATTGTCCAATTTTGGTAAACCTGTGCAAATTGTAGCTTCAGTTTACTGTTCTTAGCTTTCAGGAGTCGCACTTGGTGTGGTCTTCTGCTGCTGTAGCCCATCCGCCTCAAGGTTCGACGTGTTGTGCGTTCAGAGATGCTCTTCTGCATACCTCGGTTGTAACAAATGGTTATGAGTTAATGTTGCCTTTCTATCAGCTTGAACCAGTCTGGCCATTCTCCTCTGGCATCAACAGTGCATTTGCGCCCACAGAACTGCCACTCACTGGATATTTTCTCTTTTTCGGACCATTCTCTATAAACCCTAGAGATGGTTGTGCATGAGAATCCCAGTAGATCAGCAGTTTCTGAAATACTCAGACTAGCCCGTCTGGTACCAACAACCATGCCATGTTCAAAGTCACTTAAATCACCTTTCTTCCCCATTCTGATGCTCAGTTTGAACTGCAGCAGATCGTCTTGTCCATGTCTACATGCCTAAATGCATTGAGTTGCTGCCATGTGATTGGCTAATTGGAAATTTGCGTTAACGAGCAGTGTACCTAATAAGGCCAGTGGCCAGTGAGTTTATATCATTGCATCATGTACAACACAAGACAGTGTGGGACAGATACACAAAACATAAAATATATATATATATATAAAGAAAAAAAATGATATATAAAGGAAAAAGAGAAATTATATATATATATATATATATATATATATATATATATAAATTTAATCTTTGTTAATCTGTTGCAACCCATGGTCTGTCTCATGTCTGTACTGCCCTCTAGTGACATGCAGATGCTATTACAGCTCCGTTTTCGGATTAGTTAATGAACAGAACTGAAAAACAACGGCTGTGCTATAGATACACACAGAGCAGAGAAATGCTCAAATATGAGCATTTGTGTGTCTTTTAAATAATGTGTGAAAATATGCCTACATCAAACAGAGTTTAAAACGCCCTCACTTTGTTGTGCATGATGTAATCAAGGTAATATACATAGAAACCCTTTCTATTTTCTATTTCTATAAATAGCACAGCAATTTGCCAACACATGTTCATCTTGAATTTATTAATAAATGATGCGGTGCACTTTTCTTTAACTGGATAAAGGTTTCATTTGGCCATAAGGCTCGCTGTTTTACTGCTGTTTCCCTGAATGTTGGAGCTTACTGTACTGGGAACTGAAATGTTTCTATGTTTTGTAAATATTTGTGTGGTGTTGAATTATTTTTTATTTAGCTCACAGTGACCTAAAATAGTTAAAATTATAAGCCTGTGGGAAGAAAAAAAGGCATGAGAGATTTGAAGAGAATGAAGGAGAAGCGAAAGAAGGTGATTGTATACAGCACGAGCACCGATGCTGCACTGCACTTTTATACTGACTCTGTTTTTGTGTGTGTGTGTGTGTGTGTGTGTGTGTGTGTGTGTGTGTGTTTGTCTGTCTATGTTAAAAGAGAATTTGGCAAGGCCAGGTTGTTAAGCCGAGACCTGAAACACAAGATCTTAGGATTTCACAATGTGACAGAGCATTACTAATTAATAAGCCTTCTCTCTCTCTCTCTCTCTCTCTCTCTCTCTCTCTCTCTCTCTCTCTCTCTCTCTCTCTTACACACACACACAAGCTCCTCTTTATCATCTATCAGGTTTGTTTACTAGACTATCTTCTAGATTTTATTTATATATATATATATGTATATATATCACAGAATCTGGCAGATGAAACTTAAATCTGTCACAGGGTTTGTTGAATTTATTTAAGCATTTGATATTATAAATATTTATGAAAAGCTTCCTTCTTTTTACATTTATATTTTCAACATTATCGTAATGGGCTCTATGTTAAGTCATTGTGAGAAACTGGTAAATATGTATAAGTACAGGTGCATCTCAATAAATTAGACTATCACTAAGTTTGTGGATTTAATGAGCTGATTAGAGTGTGACACATTTAGTCTCCAATATTGAATTTTTTTACAATATTATAATTTTCTGAGATTGAAGTTTGGGTGTGAGCCAAAATCATCAAAATTGAAATAAATAAAGACTTGAAATATGTCAGTCTGTGTGTGATGAATCTATATAATATACCGGCTTCACTTTCTGTATTAAATTACTAAAATAATCAACTTTTTATTGATATTTAGATTTATTGAGATGCGTGTGTGTGTCCGTGTGTGTGTTTTATTATCGTTTCTCTATCACGTATTATCACCAGAACGAAATTTCTCCATGACCATAAAGCAACACAAGAGTACATAAAATGCAAATAAGTGTTTAATGAAAGACACAATACAAATACAAAATGGACTTAAACATCAAAAGTAATGAGATCTATGAGAACTACTGTATATGTGATGCTACGCAGTTCAGTGTTCCATTCGCCTGCACATCGGACCTTTTCAAGGAAGGTGTTTTCAATAGTTAGCAGCACACAGTGAGAGACCCAATACTCCACACACACTCTTGCCAGAACTGTGGGGTTTGGCTTGTATTCTCACCACAGCTCTCATTTAACCAATGTTTGTCTTCACTTGAATGTAGCGAGGAGCAGAATGGTTGTTTTTTTGCTGTAAAAATTTTTTTATATATATATATATATATATATATATATATATATATATATATATATATATATATATATATATATATATATACAGTACAGACCAAAAGTTTGGACACACCTTCTCATTGAAAGAGTTTTCTTTATTTTCATGACTATATAAATTGTAGAGTCACACTGAAGGCATCAAGGGCTATTTGACCAAGAAGGAGAGTGATGGGGTGCTGCGCCAGATGACCTGGCCTCCACAGTCACCGGACCTGAACCCAATCGAGATGGTTTAGGGGTGAGCTGAACTGCAGAGTGAAGGCAAAAGGGACAACAAGTGCCAAGCATCTCTCGGGGAACTCCTTCAAGACTGTTGGAAGACCATTTCAGGTGACTACCTCTTGAAGCTCATCAAGAGAATGCCAAGAGTGTGCAAAGCAGTAATCAAAGCAAAAGGTGGCTACTTTGAAGAACCTAGAATGACATTTTTCAGTTGTTTCACACTTTTTTGTTATGTATATAATTCCATATATAATTCCACGTGTTAATTCATAGTTTTGTTGCCTTCAGTGTGAATCTACAATTTTCATAGTCATGAAAATAAAGAAAACTCTTTGAATGAGAAGGTGTGTCCAAACTTTTGGTCTGTACTGTATATGTGTATATATGTATGTGTGTATGTAAAGTACAAAAGTATTTGCCTTCGAATGTACTTAAATATCCAAAGTACTATGACTTATTGTGACTATAATGTTTCTATCATTTTTGTCACAAGACAAAACTCAGTTTATGTAAAAAGACTCTAATGTTACTGTTAGAGCACCAGTCTATTAAATGAATGATGTTAATAAGTCAAACAAACCTTCTTTTTAACTACCGTACTTAAATATTAATAATGCAAATAAGGCTACGTGTGTTGTGGCGAGTTCGAGTCAGGAGATTTTTCCATCATTTATTCCTCTCAAAATGTTCTGCTTGCTGTAGAACTGATGCTGAACTGTATGTTAGTGTAAGGAGATAACAAGCGATAATCAGTACAAGTTTAAAACAGAGCACATGCTCGATCCTGATTGGTGGATTGCTGCGTGTTTGACTAGTTGCGTTTTTATCCGCTTATCAATAAAAAGGAACGTCTGATTTCGCAAAATGTAGACGAGTAAATGGTGAGATATTTGACTTTAAATGTAGTGAAGTTAAAGTAAAAGTCTCCCCGAGTGGAAATACTTTAGTAAAGTACAGATACGTGTAAAAGCTACTCAATTACAGTAACGAATTACATTTACTTTGTTACTGTCCACCACTGACTTTGAGTTATAGGTTTTCCTCTGGATGGGAAGGACCGTATACATCAATCATAGCAACACTAACTAAGCGTGTCTGTAAGAAATGTGGTGATGGTAAAGTTGTAGTTTATTGATTAATATGTTGGGCTTCTGATCAGAAGGTGCCAAGTTTAAAATCCCAACACGACCAGCTAGATCGTATATAGGTACGGATCGGTAGGCAGTCAACTGTAGATCGCCATTTGGTGTGTTTGTGTCGGTGCACATGTTCCACCCCTGGAAAAGAGGGAAGACACAAATGTAATGCACAGCATGGGTCGCATCAATTGCTTCTTGATACTTAGAGCTCTTCCAATACAAGTTAATTAGAGATTAACCCTTTCAACTGGTTTAATTGGATTACACATTTAAAACAAAACAAACAAACAACAACAAAAAAAATCAACTTTAATGTATTTGCCTGTATTGTAATGTTTACAATTTTATTACATTCATCAAATTGATTTGATCTTTTTCTTTCTTTCAATGAAATTAATTGATTCTGTATATTATTGCGATCATATTAATAATTCGAAGTGTACAGTAGGTGACAAGTTTCAAATTGTGATCTTACACAGATATGAAGAGACTTGAATGAAGGCAGATTGTTGGCCCATTTGAAAACCATGCTGGTGAAAGTCTAAGTGTAATGTAATATGCTGTTAATGGACCTTCACTGATGGAAGTAACTGATGGAACTTTTAGCCAATGTCCATTTTAGTCCAATAGTCTATATTTATTTCAGGTCTTTTTGGTGATACATCTAATATTCATCAACATGATTTTATTCAAATCCTGCTGCTATTAAGCCTCCTCCTGCTGCGACCTCAAGGAAAAGGCCCTTAACCATTAACTTCTCAGCTTTATAAATAAGATTATTGTATGTCACTCTGGATAAGGGCATCTGCCAAATGCCATTATAATAAATGTCATAAATTAGGTGTTATGCTTCACTATGGCATCACATCTGCTAGTCTCTGCTCTCCCGCTTTTTTTGCTAATGTGAGTTTAGACTAGCATTACCTCCATTAACCAATCAAATTAAATTCTGATTCTAGTTATTGGTAAATATTGTCTATTTACAGGATTTTCTTTTCTTTTTAAACTTCGAAATAATTCATTATTAAACTGTGAGGCTGAGTCATGTCACCAATGTGACTAAAGACCAAACAAACAGATATTCTAAGATATTTTCCACCAGATTTTGACACATTATCTGATTCAGCTCTTGCTGAGAAGTCGCAAAAATGCATGTGTGTGTGTTCACAATTATGTATTTTTTTACTTTAGTCCTTGATACTTTGACCAGTTTCCTGATACTGGTTTACCCTGAAAATACACTGTAATGACTGAAACAGAAGATAACTGAATGACTGAAAATGTTTACTTTTTATAATGTTCTATAAATACTCTCATAACTTCAGGCTGGGAAACTCTCCCACACCCTCATCCATCCCGGCTATACAAAGGGCCGCAATGAAAAAACATTGTGTTTGAAGAGACCAATTTATGGTCTACCACACATCTGTCATGACTAGCATTAGACCAGTACATCTAGGATAAACAACAGGCCTTGATGGTTCTACCAAAAGAAAAAAAAAAAAAAGATAAGCCTCACAAAAAAAAAAAACATGTCACAAGGGCTATTGTTGAATGTCAGTGTCCATGATCTGATATAGGTAGTCAAAATGGAAAGTACTGAAGGTAATACCGGCAGCAGATTGTCATTGGGTGTGTTGGTGTTGGTGTGTGTGTGTGTGTAGATAGAAGGTTGCCTTATTTGCAAATCTTTGTTCTTATAAACACACGGAGAGACTTAATAATGTCAGAAAGTGTGAATACACACTGGAAGTGGATTGAAGTCAGATTGCCAGCCCATTTGGAAACCATGGTGCCTGCTGGGGAAAGTATCGGGGGAGTGTATATCCTGCTGGTGTTCATTCTCTTTCCAGTTTCATACTGGCTGTTTGGAGAGGGTGAGTGTATTTCCTTACATAAATTTAGATAGATTTTTTGATGGCTATTGCTAAGTGACAGTTTGAACATTTATCTAATGGAAACTTTAGTTTTAGACGATATTTTTCTTTCAGGTCTTTGCCATTTGACTGATATTAAATATACTGATATATTATTGGGGGGAGTGGTAGCTCCAGTGGTTAAGGCGCTGGATTACTGATCGGAAGGTCGGGTGTTCAAGCCCGGTATTGCCAAGCTGCCACTCTTGGGCCCTTGAGCAAGGCCCTTAACCCTCTGTGCTCCAGGGGCGCCGTATCATGGCCGACCCTGCACTCTGACCCCAGCTTCCAAGCAAGCTGGGATATGCGAAGAACAAAATTTCACTGTGCTGTAATGTATATGTGACAAATAAAGGCTATTCTATTCTATTCTATTCTATTAGATAGATAGATAGATAGATAGATAGATAGATAGATAGATAGATAGATAGATAGATAGATAGATAGATAGATAGATAGATAACAAAGTGAGACATAACATCAATTAATTTGTTTATTTAATAATATAGTGATTTCCCCCTTTTATTTCTCTTAACTGTGCTAAGCTGCTTTATGTAAATTGTGCAGTGCCTAAATAATGCATTCCATGCATTTTAATAAATAATTCTGGCTTATGGATGCATTATAAATGTCAACAAAATCAGTCATTTTTGTTATATTTTAAAACACTTTCCTAGTCGCAAATCAAGTAGCTTTATACACACTATAATCGAAATATATTGTCTAAAAATGGCCAAATCTGGTCTGTCAGAATGATTAATGTGGTTAATAAGTTCCACAAGTGAAAGTTTAATGACTCTAGTGGCACTTTATGTAGAAATAAAGGAATAAGTTTACACACCTGATACTGACAGTGATGAGAAATGTTTTACATTTAAAAGAAAATAATTAAAATGTTTACAGGATCACAGTTGTCACTGCTTGTGTCCACCAGGGGTCCGTGTCTCTCTGACAGACGTTCACTAACACTTTGTCAAGTGCTTCTGGGTCCTTCATGCTGAAAGACAGATTGTGCAACGTTTACTTTTAGCTCTGACCCGATGCAGTTTATGAAAATATAAAAAAAAAATAGAGATCTATCATTTTTGCAGCATATAGTAAATAAACTCGGTTGCATGCCTGCATTAGGTCTGCATCCAGTCCGCACACAAGGATACAAGGACATATATTCTTTAGTGTCTAATGAAGTACAAACAAAAGTTTGTGGACAACTAACCATGAGATTGGAATGTGCTTTTTGAACATCCCATTCCACATTTAGTCCCCATTTGCTTTTATAATAATCTCCACTCTTCTGGGAAGATGTTCCTATAAAATTTGTGCTCATTTACAAGGGCAGTAGTAAAGTCAGTTAATGACGTTTATTCAACCGATTAATTGGGCCGATCTTTGCCATTTTTTTATCAATCGGCATCGGCCGATTGTGCTGCAAATTATTAGGCAGGCGCATCTGATACACCAAATTTTGCATGTACATTCTGAACTTGCAGGAGAGAACATAACTCTCACAATACCGCAGGTGGCAACAGTATGCATTTGGCATCCAAACAGGGAAACCAGAAAAATTAGAATTGTGAATATATAAAACCAGCAGTGTTGACACCTGCTGCGATCAGTACGAACGGATTTGTGTAGCATTTTTCAATCATGTCTGCTAAGTTGCAAACACAAGAATGACAACAAGCCTGTTCTGTGCTCATTCGCTAAGCTAAGTAATCGGAGTATTCTTTCTCGCCGATTAGCTCCGCCTCTGATTCGACATGCAGAATCGTCCAAAAACAGAGCCCGACCAGAGCCAACGGCCGACTATCAGCTTTGTGTGTCACGGGCTTTGGGTTCTAATCATTCTTTTTTTGATCTAGCCTTATATGTTTCATTGGTTAAATATGATGCTATATTTGGAGAGAGAATGAGTATAACCTATTGGAACTGTATTGTCAGTGAGCCTTTAAAGCAGCTGTAGTTTAAGCTACAGGTAGGCAAGGGATTATATCGGCCATCGGCTGCCCTGAAATCCAAATATCAGCATCGACATCCAGTGAAAAACCCATATCGGTTGACCTCTACTCCAGAGCCCAGCTATGGTTGCTTGGTAGTACTGAGATATGAATAGAAGTCAGTCAGTCAGCTATTGCCTGTTTTTTTTTTTTTTTTTTTTTCTTCTACATATTTATTTATTTTTTATTTTTTTTATATAAAATGTGAACTTGCACCCCCGTACCAGTCATTCTCAACCATTTTGTACCTAGAGACCCCTTTAACAGTAAAAATGTATTCCATAGACTCCTTCAGTATGGCTTTATTTCTTGAATGTTATGCAGATTTTTGTCTAATGCTGTTCGAGCCATGAAACGTTTCACTTTGTGTTTGTTTGTTTGTGTCGACTTTTCATAAAGTCTAAGTAAAATGTAAAGTCCTGTGTGTGTGTGTGTGTGTGTGTGTGTGTATATATATATATATATTATATTGTCAAAAGTATTGGAACACCACTCTTTTCCACACCATATGTGATTCTTTCCCAAACTGGTACCACAAAGTTGGAGGCAAAGAATTGTATAGGATGTCAAATAAAGGATGCAGTAGAATGAAATATTTCCTTCACTCGAACTAGAAGACCAAAACCTGTTCCAGCATGGCAGTGCCCCTCTGAATAAAGCCAGCTCCATGCAGATATGCTTTACATGGTTTGGAGTAGATTTTGAGTGGCCTGCTTAAGATAATTTAGTATAACAAGCTAAACAAAACAGTCAATTTCATTATATATTGTACATAAGAATCCTTTATCTAGTAGCCTAAATCATTCAACTGTCTATTTATTAAGAGGAAAGAGCAAACAAATGACCAGAACAGCAATCAAGGACTATAACATGTATAATGTTGTAAAGTACACATTAAATACACAATGCGGCTGATACCTGAGGCAGATTTTTATGTGATGAATGTAAGCTTGTTCTGGTCATAATACAACATGAGCATGTAAGGGAACAGTAATAAAACGGTAAATGAATACTCTGACATCTGTGTGGAGGAAGTTGCAATGGAATCATGAGATTGGATGCGAGTGGCCTGAATCAATATGATAAATGTAGGAACACGTAACAAAAGCTTTAACTTTCTTCCCAGTAATGCTCATTTCTGTGAAATAATACTTAACCCTTTTATTATTATTAATTACTGTTCAAGTTGCTTTTGTCTTGCTATTCATCTCCTGACAGATTCCTTGGAAGTGTGTCTTTAACACAATGCAATATCCGAGTCAGCCCAGTGGCACTGCAGTAATGCTCAGCAGAAAGCAATCATCACCATTTTCGCCTATCAACTCGAAAACACGCCTTTCCAAAAGCATGTCTCTCTCTTTCTTTCTCTCTCTCTCTCTCATCTCCCTGGTGGACTGATGGGGATGGAAGTGCAGTCTTGTTATCTTGGCCTTTCTATTGAGTGAGCAATTTGAAAAATCAATAGAAGTGAGAAAAGCAGATGAGTGGTGAATAGGACTTTTTTTTTTTTTTCTACTTCTTACAGAAATAAAAGTTGCAAAAGGGATCGCTTTTTTAAGTGCTATATTTCAGGAGAGAATAACGTAATATACTGGGAGAAATAGGAGATCCAAACCTGTCCCAGCATGACAAAGCACCTGTGCACAAAGCATGACAATATGGCTTACAGTGCAATGAGTTGGAGTGGAAGATCTTGAGTGGCCTGCTGTAGAGCCCTGACCTCAACCCTATTGAACACCTTTGGCATGAACTGGAACACTGACAACACACCAGGGCCTCCTCACCTCGCCTACATCAGTACCTGACTTTACTAAAACACTTGTGTCTGAATGAGCACAAATCTTCACACTCCAAAATCTAGTGAAGCATCTTCCCAAAAGAGTGGAGGTTATTATAAACAAATGGTGACTTAATGTTTAATGGCGTCTTCTTAAACCATATACAAATCTGATGGTCAGGTGTTTTTAGCCACATCGTGTAGTTCAGTTGTAATTTCAGGATAAGTAAAAAGTATGGAATCACATGGGAACATCATCCAATACAAATGTTTGCCACATAAGAACCGCATATGGCTGGAAAGTCAGGTGGCCCAAGTACTTGTTCATATAGTGTAATTTTTTTTTTTTTTATGTATTTTGAAAATTATGCACTTTGTGTAGATTCAAAGAATACGATCCTATTAAGTCTATTTCTGTTCCAGGTAGTAGCCAAAGTCAAATCACAAGAAAATGTGGAACAGTTCAAAGGGAGTAACTTGTGCACGCCACTGTAGGTTTAGCTTTTTATATTGAAGCCATTGCAGTCAGTTATTTTGACAGTAGAGGAATTTTAACCGTTAATAATAAGACAAAAGTGGATTTGATGCTGCATCATTCGAACTTGATGCACATTACCACACAAGCTAAACTAATTGCATGGTGGGGGGGTGTCTTTGGTGTCTTTCTTCACAAAGATGCCAATGAGAAACCTAAGAATCTGTTGATTGATGGATCTTTTGAACATTTTATTGATACCCAGTGGTTCAGAATGTCAGAAGAAATGTGTCACTCTGAAAGAGAAGAAAACTGAAGTGTCAGTCATAGTCTGATGTACATTTTAATTAGTAAAGAAAGTGTATTTCCTGCAGCATATTTAATTGTCTTTATACATAAAAAAAAAAAAAAATATATATATATATAATCTGTGAAGACTGTGATAAATATGATGCTTTTGTCTGGATGAAAGCATCCTTCTTTGGCACTGTATATTCTTGCATTTGTAGAGAAATTTGTAGAGGTCAGTGTTCACCTAAATTGGGATCGAACAAGGTCAAACATAAGCTGCTCTTCAGGCTGTCCATGTCTTGGTACCTTTTCCCCAAAGAAACAGATGCCTTCGTCTTCTCCCACTGACTCAGAGGTGACGGCAGGCTGTGGCATTTGTCTTGATTAAATCTGGCTCACACTGGCCATCACTACCGCATTGCAACACTGGCTGGAGCATCTGGTAGGCGGACGTGTTCTGATCCACGCTGGGAGACAATTCTGGGGAGCCAATTTTCCATATTGACAGACCTAAACAGGTGAAAAATGTATTGCAGCACACACAGTAACGGGAAATAATAAAAGCAACATGTTTGGGGTTTTTTGTTTGTTTTGTTTTAATTTTAATCCCTTTTTTATGGGGTTTTGTGCATATCTTTTTGGTTCTTAAAATTACTTTGCTCTTAGTTAGAATAAAAGTTCATTTCTATAGCGCTTTTCACAACGGACATTGTCTCAAAGCAGCTTTGCAGAATTTAACAGTTAAGTTGAACGATGTGTATTTATCCATGATGAGCAAGCTATGGCGACTGTGGCAAGGAAAATCTCCCTTAGATGTTATGAAGAAGAAATGTGACTTTAGAGGAAAAGAATGAAAAACTAGTGGTCTGCAAAAGCTGCACAGCATGAGTCACATCATGAGTTTGGGTGATTCATGGATATTAGAGAGAAAGGGAAAAGGATCTGGCCCAGCGTGTGCGGTTGGTAATCGGCAAAGGGATTGCTATGTTGCACTCTGGCAGAAAAGATGATTTTATATTTTTAACAGTGAAAATCTGCACAAATGCTTTATTTCCATGGCATGTATTCATAATTATAATACATCATTTATTTTAGGTCAGTCAAAAATCTCCAAACTATTTCTTTTTTTTCTTTTTGAGATGTGTATCTCCTGTAAAGGAGAATGCACATATGTAACATTTCTATTAATCGTGCCGAAACCACGTTTGCTTAGTAAATGTTCTACATATGCGATGATTTGGTTGGTATCACTCCTGATTACTATAGCTTTATTGACCAGAGAAGAAACAGAGTCTTTGCAAACTGCACTGGTGATTTTGGTGCGGTGTTTTTTTCTCTCTGAAGCTGCTCATGTATTTACTAAACAGTCATTTGAGTTAATCTTTAAACTGAGTAAGAACATTGTGTCTTGCATATGTATCCACCTAATGTTTAATTTTTCTACATTTTGAAGTAAAAAAGTCAAAGATTTTGTAACTATATCAAGTTTAGTAGCTTTTACTGTCATTTACAGCCATACACAGATACAGTACAGTACACAGTAAAATGAAGGCATAATGTGCTACATAAAACAACAGAGACTTACACGAGACAATGCAAAACTAATACATGAGCAAAGCTACACACATAAAATGCTCATGTGCGAACAGTACAACATGGTAGAATAAGAATATTAGCGCAGCAAAGCCCTTTGTCTGGGGTATGCTATTGTAGAGAGAGCACAATTGTGTGATTTCCTGACCCTGGGATAAAAACACTTTTGCAGTGCTTGTTGTAAATGGTCTTTTCTAATCACTGAAGTTTTGCCACAGTGCATCAAAACACCTAATTGGACTTTGCATCCAGTTTTACTAAATCTGTACATGGATACACATGGGTTGTGCCCTGATTAGTTACGCTATTATTAAGTTATTAGTCACGTTATTTCATTTGAATATGTTTATCATCACATGAACTTAGTATAAGCGAACTTAACAAAAATAAACTAGAAAATATTATGACCCTGTAAACATTCTCAAAAGTCACGTGTTTTTACAGGTTTTATTAATAATTTTATGATTAATATTAGGTTTCACCTTATACCCTATAATGCCTGGCATAAGCATGTATTAATGTTTACTAAGTATTTATTGTTGCATTCATTAAAGTCTAGACATTAAAGACATTATAATATGATTTATAACGAAGCAAACTATGAATAATTAATTGTATTTTGGCGATATAAGAAATGTGTATAGAAATACAGAAATATTCAGAAATATTATAATGCATAATACTATTCATGTTGGTTTCTTGAGAACAATTCATATACATCAATATGCATTATAAGTGTACAAGTAATTACAGTTGTATGTGACACTTTTTATGCATATTGGATGACTTTATAATGTCAGATTATGTAGTGCATTACAGTATGTTCATAAATACACTGTAGATACAGGTGGTGTAAGTAATTATTTAAAAGCTGAACTGGCATAGTACTTGTACAACTGATTAAAATGCATTATAATATTCACCTTTGGTTTCTCTGTACCTCAGCCTAGTGCATGATAAATGCATTTAAAGTGTATTAACACTATTATGCTTGGTATAAGCCTGTATAACTGTTCATATGTAGTTACACTTGCAGTCAAAGCACTTAGTAGATAATATGCTCAGAATACGGTGCACATTCAGAGCATGTTCAATTCTGTAGGAACAAATGTTGTCATGCATTATAATAATTATAATGTATCTACAAGAATCACTTAAAGGAGGCCAAGCACCCAGCCTCAGTGAGTCACTCATACAAAATGTTGCTTAAGCAAAGCAGAGGAAAGCAGAGCCACAACTATAAGCAAAGGGATTCAAGAGTGACTTGAGGTTTTTCACTCATGATGTGTTTGTTTGACCAAGGGCAGTTGTGGAATTCTCTGACTCTAGGAGAAAAGGCCTTGATGAACAAATGTGCAGCTGGGTGGCGATTCTAGTAATGCTTTGACCTGTTGTTTATTTTTTTATTTATAATTTTTTTGTGTGTGTGTCATAATCGTTACTCTTATTGTAAAGCCTCAGAGCAGTTTCTGGTCCATAAGAAGCCTTAAGTTTTTCTGCCAGTGCACAAATTATGGCTGAGATGCAGATTCTCTTTCAGCTTCGCCATCAGATTAATTGGCCCATTATGAGTGAACTGTCTAGGGTATTCAAAATTCCTTTGAAAACTTTTGCCAAGTCTGGTCTGAAGTTGTCAAGTGCCAAATGTGAAGATGACTGGACATAATTTGTAGCCAAATAAAACTTTTGTTTGCTTTTTTTTTAAACACAGGATGGCAGAAAATAGGAAAGTAGGCGGAGTCATATGGTGATGGTTTGGACATGTGCAGAGGAGGGACATGGGGTATATCGGTAGGAGAATGCTGAAGATGGAGCCACCAGGAAGGAGGAAAAGACGAAGGCCAAGGAGAAGGTTTATGGATGTGGTGAGGGAAGACATGCAGGGAGTTGGTTTGAAAGAGGCAGATGTAGAGGACAGAGGGGTATGGAGACGGATGATCCGTTGTGGCGCCCCCTAATGGGAGAAGCCGAAAGAAGAAGAGGCAGAGTCATCTCAACCCAGGCAATACATGAACGCTATGTAAACTTTGAACATGTTTTAAAAGTCATAACCACAAACATACTTTCAAACTAGGCCCATATTTGACACGTTGGTGGCACTTTGCCCGAATTTGGTCAGAATGGTGCTTAGACTTGCTCCAATCTGTATGTCCAGTTTTACAACTAGATTCTAGAGCTTACCATACACCATTTAGCTAGATCTCCAGCCCCCTAATTATGCATATTATTTGTCATACATAACCCCATATAATGCCTTGTATGCACTTTAAATGTCATCACACGTTAAAAACATACTGTATGACTTCGTAATAACAGGTGACAAATGAATTAATACCGTATGTTCATAAAGTCATTGTAGTTTAGCTGTACTACAGGATTATACTGTTCTCATTTGATTTCTTTGTATTACTTCCTGAATTTAGTATTCATAGCTCATTAAAAATGCATGGAAAATGTGTTATTACTTACGTACAGTCATAATTTCTAGCATATATACATAGTGCCTGTCAAAAGTTTGGACACACCTAGTCTTTTAGGGTTTTTGAGAGACACATGCGTGTTCCTTTTGTTTACATGCAACAAAGTAGATAATTTAATGGTATGATGATTTACTTTGACCAAACAAATACATAAACATACAGATGTTGCACTTTATTTTCAGTGAAAAATCCTCCCTTAGCATGAATAACAGCTTTACATAGACTTGGCATCCAGAAAATGTGTTTTTCCAAACCTTCAGCTGAAATATTTTGCTATGACTCTTTAAAAACTTGCCAAAGATGATCTTGCCTAGTTTTTTTTCTCTCTGATTTTGCGATCTCAGAGCAGTTCAATAGGATTTAGGTGCAGTGACTGGGCAGAATATTCCAGGATAGATTACACTTCAGCTGTTTCCTCTCTAAATAAAACTTAGAGAGCTTGGACGTTTGCTTCAGCTCATTGTCTTACATGGTGTTGCGATAGGGAATGGTAGCCATGTTTGTTAAGTAATCCATTCATTATTTAACTATACATTTTTCTGTGACTCCTCGCGAGTAACAAAAAATCACTTGGTTTTGACTCACCTTTTGATGATTCCTTTTTCAAGTGGAATTGTACATCTACTGTACTGTAAACGCAACAACAATTGTGAATTACTTTGTATTACTTATTAATTAATAATACAATAATAAATTAGTTTTTTAAAGATTTTTATGTAATTTATTAGTACAAACTATAGCAGTCACGAGTGTCAAGGTCATGAGTATCGAGGTTCCACAGTAATGTTATATCATGACTTAAGTGTTATGACCTTTTGATTTTTAAGCATCCCTTAACATATATGACTTAATCTTACATCAGGTTATATACTGCATTATAATATTTTCTCATTAATTTTCATAAGAACATTGTAACACTAATATTTTATTTTAACCCTGGTGGAATTCTTTCATGTTGTTCGATAATTGTGACACTGATTTTTACTTAACTCTAGTGTTTAAACATGCTTATGATACATAATAGAGCATTATGCCAAGAAATAACACATTATGAATAAAATTATGAATACAATTCATAGGGAACATTGTCCGATGTTGGAATTCAGTAATAATTCTTTTATTTGTCTTAGATTGTCAGTTTCTTCTACTGTGTAACATGACACTGCCTAGATTTGCAGTACCCCTGTTTTGGGTGCATTCGGAAAATTGCAGAGAACTTGAGAGGAACCTGACTCTTAAATGTTTTTCAAGAAGTTTTAAGTTATTGTCACATGTACAGGAAACAGTACTATGAAATTCTTACTCTGTGAACCCTCCAGAGCCTTTAGCAAATTATTGAGACATAATGTGTAAGAAAAAAAAATTGGCATATCGCAAGTGTGCATAGCAAACATATATAAAGTGTTTAGTGCCTATTGTACGCATGAAAGACGTACGTGGAATGGCCGGCAGAGGTGGATTTGACATTGTTTTTGAGACAAGTGCAGTGATTGCTTTCAAAATGCAAGAGAGATCAGCATGAAAGGATAGTCAACTTGCTGATGTTGACCTAACTGACATTTTGAGAATCAGTCAATCAGAGAAATGGGCAGGATACAAGACTCCCAGGTTAAATCTGACAATTACATTTGTAAAATTAATGATTTTTATGTTTGGGGGTTGGAGTGGATGCTGTTGAACTAGAAAATAAAACCACAGACATTTCTAGAAAGGATTGAAGGGGTGATCCAGGTGTATTTTAAAGTTGGTCTTTGGCCAAGTCCTTGACGGTTAAATTACTTGAGATGTATGATCATAGCCAAGTCAAGAAGCTTTTATGCATTATGTCGACCTTCCAGGAAGAGGTAATCTTTGAACATTAGTAGCCATAAGGCATGTGAATGTGAGATTCTTTTCTGGCCCTGCTCTGTTGATGGTGCGTACATGTTCCCTGGGAATATCTGTTAAACGGGGAAATTACATACACATTGATTGGCCCTTTTTTAAAACGCAGAGAAAAGTGCACTAAATAACCATTACTGTTCTGTAATTGCTCTCAACCTTCAATTATGGCTGGGCTGTCAGGGGATCACCTTTGCTCTTTACTCTTTAAAGTTCCATCCCGTGTTCATTTTAGGAAGTCTTAAGTGTGTGTGTGTGTCTGTCTGTCTGTCTGTTTCGTGTAATATAGACCCTTACTCTTTATCGCCACTGGCATCTCCGTCTGTCTCTTCTTTCTGTGTCTCTCTCTCTTCTTTATTTATCTCCCATGCTGTGCACAATAACACAGTCTACAAGCTCCATTGAGTACAAAAACCACTGTAGCAGCCTGGAGACAGTATTTGCTTATTACTTGTTTGCAAAACCCCCAGCATTCCCATCCCACAGAAAATTCTTCGTAAAACAGTTTGAGGCAAAAATGTCAAATAATGGCAGTGCCGCATGGTTACACCTGGTTACACCATAGTTACAAATTAAAATTGTGTGTGTGTGTGTGTGTGTGTGTGTGTGTGTGTGTATATATATATCTATCTGTCCTTGTAACAAATGAATGTCCTTTCTCCATTTATTTATCCTCCATTTACTGTTTTATGCCAAACAAATGGAAAACTAAAAACAGAAAAATAAAGAAAAAGGGAAAAATGGCATCTCTTCTGGCATTTGAGAATGCAAAAGCACAATGGCCCCTCTATCTACAATTTGTGTGAAATTGTTCATTAGGCTGTGACAAATAAGGAGACAGCGTCTCTATGGCATTCAAAAAACATGTCTGTTTGTCTGTCTGTCTCAGCCTGTGAACTCTGGTTAATGCCTTTCCCAGGCAGCGGCTGGGAAATGGATGTTCTCTGAGTTATAATACTCGGATAATAAACTCAGCCTTGGATTGAAACAACCTTGCAAGTGCTTTTAGAATAATCAGCTCAAGGTGGCAGTAAAATGATTACTCTCTAGAAGTAAAATATCTGGAGGTGGGGGGAGGACAAAGTTTTCGAACGTTCACCTTTTCCTTCGTTATTGATGCATTTCAGCTGTCACTTCACTTTATATCGTCCACCTTTCTTCCTTGTATCGCTTTTTCCATCAGTTTCGTCCTTTGTTACTATTGTGTGTTTTAAAAAGGACATCAGAGTGTACAAAATATGTCTAGTAGCATCTAGAATTAATGGCTATTTAAAAATAAATAAATAAAAAGAAGAATGCAAACAACAAATCGCGGACTACAGAGATGATGGTGTGATTTAAAACAAAAAAAGATCAACTTTGTGGTGGTAACTATGGCTGGAATGATTCCTTGATTAATTTAAATACAAAAAAAAACAATCGAGGCAAATTATTTGCCTCGGTGCATCGTTTAGTCCATTAAACTACACATAGAGCACTGTGTTTCCCCACGGACCGTTATCGATGACGCACCACCCGAAATTCACTGGATCGCTCTGGACGGGTAACACAGACGATGCTGCAGAATGAAAAAATAGCGGAACCGGAACTAAACAGTGAGGGGAAGATACAGGCCAAAGAAAACGACAAAGTTTTCAAAGTTTGGGATCATTTCAAACGAAAACATAAATAAAACACCATACAGTATGTTTACCATTTTTAGAGTATTTAAAAAAAAAATGTATTTATGATTTATAAATTTGTATTTTGATGTAATATGGCAATTAAATGCACTAAATGGGTTTAATTTTCACAAATATTATGTGCAATTTCAGCAAAAAAAAAAGAAATAATAATAATTTCCAAAAAGGAAACAAATTACTTGTTAATTTTAAGAGACCCGTCTTATTTTCTCTTGTATATTTAGTAATGATCTTTAATTAAAAAAAAAAAGTCTTGTCGATTAATAGATTTAATAATCAGTAGAATACTTGATTACTAAAATAATTGATATCTGCAGCCCCAGTGGTAACAGTCACTCAGCTTCATGCCAGGCTGGGTCATATGTCATATTCAGTTGATCAGGTCCTCCAATGAGTTATTAGCTGTGTTGTCTCCTTGGTTGGAAAAAAACCTGTAGACAATTCAAAGTTCTATAACGTCTCTCATCCCAATGCTTCTCCACCCGCCCCAATATGAAATCTGAATTGAGTTGTTTTGTTGAATTATGGTTTTCTTTTAACTGCCACCATGCTTGTTTACCTTGGTGCCTCTAAATATCCACCAGCAGTTACCTTGGAAACTACATTAAGCAAATCAATGAAGGTAGTGTCACTGAATAGGGAGGGCATACTTCTCTCTCCCCTCTCCCTCTTTTCTGTCCCCTTCCTTTGCGCTCTTTCTCCCTCTCCCTCTCTCTCTCTCTCTCTCTCTCTCTCTCTCTCTCCTTCCCTCCCTCCCTTCGTTTTCCTCACTCCCTGCATTGTGAGATTGCATGCTGACAATCACAGCCTAAGCTGTTTGCGTTGTTGCGTTTGTCCGAGTTTTCAGGAAAGTACCCCGACTTGACAGATCCCATGGGACGATGGCGGGCACGTGGCGCTTTTGCTTTACTTTCTTGATCCAGGTTATAAGGCCGGTTATAATGGTTTGTGATTTTTTTGGGTAATTTTTCTCCCTTTTTTTTTTTTTTTTTTTTTTTTTTTTTTTTTTTTTTTTAGTTTTCTTCTCAACTGTTAATAGACCATCAGGATAACTAGTAGGTTTCAGGATCGTCGTTTACAATGTAACGAGTGCTCTCCATTATGATTAACCTGGATGGCCTTGAGATGATCGCCGTCCTGGTGGTCATGGGACTTTTCATCAAGGTCCTGGAGCAGTTCGGACTGTTCGAGCCTGTTGGAGGAGAAGGTAACTCGATGTTCTGTTAGCACTGTGAAGAAATCACAAAGTAAATGCCAGATATACGTGTGTGTGTGTGTGTGTGTGTGTGTGTGTGTGTGTGTGTGTGTGTGTGTGTGTGTGTGTGTGTGTGTGTGTGTGTGTGGCATTGAGCTCAGGTTTGCAAAAAGTCTGCAGTACCTGCGGATTCGGTGGTGAGATGGAGAGGCGGTGAGATGGAGAGGAGTTTGGTTACTCACTGCAACTGTTGGCTCTGAAACTTTATCCAGTGAATCTTTGACTCCCCTTTATCCCCCCCCCTCTCTCTCTGTGCCTCAGCGCATAGTGCACTTACAGTCTAATCAATAGTAGGGTACAAAGAGGCGTCGGGTGATGGTCTTTTGGTGTCTCCACAAGGAAATATGACACTTTGTTTTGTGGCGTTTATCAGGGGATACATTTCTTGTATACGAGTGGAAAGAAAAGTTGGTTTAGAGAGTCAAGGTCATTTTTTGTTTTTGACTCTTTTAAAAGTAACCGTTGCTTCAGTTATATGCATTGTTCTTTACAGATGTTACAAAGGAGTACAATTTTCAACCCATAGAGATTAGACTTCTGCTGATTTATTTCTGCAATGATGTCAACTTTGCCAGCCGAGAACAATATTCAAATATACTTAGTGAGATATCCTTGAAGTCCTCTTCACATGAATGTCCAATCATTTAGATGCATTTTAAAAGAATTATCCCTGTCTATTGAGAAATCTATACTATGTCCTTAATGCCATAATAGTTAAAGCTGAGGATGCATTTTTTTCTTTGGTGATGGATTGTTGTTGTTTAGATTCCATATTTCAGCTCTGGGCTGTTAGGCACAAAGTATTGATGACACTATCTAATCTGCTCACACAACAACGGCTGTTTAGTGGGAGGTGTTTATCTTTAACCGAGACTAGTGCTGATGAAGGATTGATTGTAAAGGTCATTTAAACATTGCCATAAAAGGCTGATTTTATATATATATATGTGTGTGTGTGTGTGTGTGTGTGTGTGTGTGTGTATATATATATATATATATATATATATATATATATATATATATATATATATATATATATATATATATATACATACATACATACATACATACATACATACATACATACATTTTGGGTATATGTTACGTTTTAAAAACAAACGTAACTTGTTTTCCATTGTCTTGTCTACATGAACAAAGCTCATCATCAACAAGTTCACTCAAGTTTTCTGGGTAGCATTTTCTTTGTCTCCCCCACCACATTTCCCAACCAAGCAGAATTAAGTCTTGTTTCTCTTTGAGATCGACAAGTCTGCATAGCTAGTCTTTATTCTTGGCGATTTGCCTCAATATATTTGTTAAAATAATTCACCATTTGGCATTTAGTCCACTTGGACTGGTTTTTAGCGACAACGTTGGAATGCGGTCGTATAAATATGTCATTTTTATGGACTGAAGTAGTTGCATTTATCAGAACATCCCACCCACTTTTAACCCAGACCTCCACACTGATGTGTCTCCTGGAGCATGCCCAGCTATGAACAAGGGTGTGCCAACTGATTGCTCATATCGAGATTAAAAAGCAAAGGGGTTTTTTCTTTTCTTTTTATTGGCCCTATCCCTGACGTTCGTGCCAAACTTGCCTGGAGGAAATATAGAGGTATTCAGCCTCCTCCACAAGAAGCATTATAGTAAAAACACTGAGAGCAAAAGCCAATAAATTGTCCAGACACATTAGGCAAAGTGCTACCCTTAATATCAGCGGCTTTCATAACAAAAGCGTTACGAGGATTCGAATAAGCCCTGGTGGGTTTTACCGCCCCTTTCTGCATATTTTGTGGAATCTTCAAGCCTCCATTGTTAGGAATCTGACTGTCAGGAAGAGACTGAGGTCACAGTCCCTGCCTTTAGAGTGGTAAATTATTAATCACAACAAGCACTCCAGCACTTCGCCGCTTCTGTTTATCTCCACATGCCTGACATAACTCACTGTAAGTGAAGCCGTGTAATGAATTGGTGTCAAACTTGTGCCAGGTGAACAAAAGTTAAACGGAAGAGTGCATGTCTGATGATATATATACAGTGAGGAAAATAAGTATTTGAACATCCTGCTATTTTGCAAGTTCTCCCACTTAGAAATCATGGAGGGGTCTGAAATTGTCATCGTAGGTGCATGTCCACTGTGAGAGACATCATCTAAAAAAAAATCCAGAAATCACAATATATAATTTTTAAACTATTTATTTGTATGATACAGCTGCAAATAAGTATTTGAACACCTGAGAAAGTCAATGTTAATATTTGGTAGAGTAGCCTTTGTTTGCAATTACAGAGGTCCACTATATGCAGTTTATGACATTCTTCATATTCTGGCTATTTACTGTATACACACTATATAAGCAAAAAGCATTGGGACAGTCGACTCTTCCAGCCATATGTGTCTTTTCCCCGAACTCTTACCACAAAGTTGGAAGCACACAATTGTATACGATGCCTTTGGATATGGTGGTATAACATTTCCTCTTAACTTAACTGGAATACTCAAACCTGTGCAGAAAGCCGGCTTCATGAACATTATGGTACACATGGGTTGGAATGAAAGATCTTGAGTGATTTAAACTTTATTGAACATCTTTCGGTTGAATTGGAACACTGACTGCCCATCAGGCCTCCTTACTTTACATCATTACCTGACTACTCACGCTCTAGTTGCTGAATGAGCATAAATCTCCACAAGGGACTAAAATTGGATGCTCAGAAGGCACATATAATTTAATATTCAATAACGTCTTGAATGTAGCCAAATGTATTTAGTACTTCTTTTTATGCCATAACAGTAAACTAAATACAAGATCATCAGTTCTTTTTTTACATTGTTAGCATGTAAACTTAGTTTTCTCCTTCCATAGGAAGATACATTTGCTTCTTTCCAGAAGTTAATGATAAAAAATGAGCAAAATTATCTGCAATTAGAGTTTCAGTGTAAGTAATTATAGATGGCAATGTTTTTTTCTAAAAGCTGTGTTATTGTAATCTTATAATGGGAACTAATTAGGGCTGTCAAAATTAACGCGTTTACACAAACTTATTTCAACTGCACTAATTTTATTAGTGTTTTATTACTGTTTGAGAATTTTTATTAAATATAAACCCCAACCCAACACACGTTTATTCACATCCTTTCTATACCCAGATATACAAATAAATAAATAAGTAAATAATACTCAAAATATGGTTTAATCACCAAACATTTGTATTACTGATGCCAAGTAAAACAAGTCTGATGCCAAGTCTCAATTCAATCACCAAAGACTGCCATGATGCAACACATCCAGCAATTAAAACCATCCGGGTGAAAACACTGCAAAAGTTCTGTTTTAGTTTAAAACATTCACAAGAATATTTTGTCTTCATGTTTAATGCTGATGCTTCATGGTTTCACTAATAATGAACATATGCCTGCATAAAGCATCCATATTTGTCCATGTCCATGTAGATTAGAGTATTAAAAACTTGAAAAGTATTCATTTAAGGTACATTTTACAATATAAAAATGTGCGATTAAGTTGTAATTAAATATTTTAATAGATTAACAGCCCTAGAAATAATACATCAATCTGACTACATTCAAGATATTACTGCTTGCTAAGATGTTATTTATTGCAGTGTCCTGAGAAAATAAATAGCTACATTTTTTGTTTATTCTAGTGGAATCATTTGAGAACATGTAGTAATTATCAGGGTATTTATTGATTACCTATGAAAATAATTCTACAACTTTCAAGCCTACAGTAAGATCATTTCAACTTCACACTTTACCAATCATTGTTTAATTCCTAATTTTAAGATAAACACTTTGCTACAATGGCTGAGGGCTACAATTGCCACAAACAGTTTTTGCACTCAGTAAACAGTTGAAAAGCCTAAAAACTGATGGAACTGTAATAAATAGACATTCGGGGCCCCACCAGATGAGGCTGGGTTCCTTTTAGAGTCTGGTTCATCTCAACATTTCCTCCTCATGGAACAAAATGATAGATTAATTTATGAATTTCAAACGTTTATATTCTCAATCGATTTATTATGTAAAGCTGCTTAGTGACAACCTCCATTGTTAAAAGCTCTATACAATTACAATAGAATATATAATACATTTTACATAATGCTACTAAGGTTGAATTAAATGGTAGAAATTTTATGTGACCGCTGCTGTGATATTACTCTGAAGGCCATGGTGGTATGGGATTGCACAGGATTTGTATGACCGTTGTAAATACAGTAACAGTGAAACATAAACTAAACATAGCAATAGAATGTGACTCTAATGCTCACATTATATGTTTTTGTTTATATGTTGTTTTTATTATAGTTGTGTTATATGACAGGTCCAGGAGAACATATAGTAACTAACGGTCTGATATAGAAATCAGTGACAATGTTATTGGTAGTATTTTGTTCACTGTGACAAGTAATATTCTTAAATACAGACTATGATTGCATAGTGTAAAACCCGGATTTCAGATAGTAGGTCTCTATATATGGAAAATAAGAAATCTAATTCCCTAATGGTCCCACTGTTGGATCCAATTCTACTTGGCTTCAACTAGCCCGGAGGCAGAAGTTGAAAAAAAAAAATCATCCAGCATGACCTTAGCATCTCTCTCTCTCTCTCTCTCTCTCTCTCTCTCTCTCTCTCTCTCTCTTTTCCTTTCTTCCTCTCGCCAACCACCATAGCATTGATAGTCATTAGTGCGTAGATGTATGTGGACTTGCTGGTGAAATTCAAATGGATTCCTGCTCCAGTTATAAATGAGTCCATTTTGTTTCAGTAGTGCATCTTCATAATTGAAACGCCCAGCGAAAAATATAACTGAATACAAAGAATAAGAGCTCGGGTAGTTCCTGAAGGAGGCTGATGAGGGTTACATGAAAGCCCCACATGAAAGAGGAAGCTTATTCTTTCTCATTTATAGCCTTATAGATTTTATGTCTAAATCAGGAGCAAGGACAACCCCACCTGTAATTGCCAGAGGTAGTGGGATCAAAGTAGGCAGTAAACCTGTGGAGTGCTTTGTTTTGTCCCAACAAGTAAAGTCTGATAGAAGATGAACAGCTTAAGGAAAATGAGACATAGGTAAAGTGTTTGTAGTCTTTTAGATATATTGCTATCATTAGAGTCATCATTTTTATTCTGGGTAGGTGCTCATGCTGATTGCCGTTAATATAATTTGTGTTATCTACTTTGTTCAGGTGGTATTTAAAGGGAAGCTGCAATGCAAGGCATCTCTCACCTTTTTTCCCCTTGCAGAGTCTTACTTTTATTTTATCCTCACATGCTAAGCATGTGTTAATTTGTTTAGTGTCTCATATTGTTTAAGAAAAGTTTTTCGGTACTGGGCTTTTGGTTCGGTTTACATGTGTGCAGAAGATATTAATGTAGGAATGTATTAAGTGGCGGACCACAAGTTTGTTTAGTCTCCGCCTTGCACTTTGAGTAATTTATTATTATTATTATTATTATTATTATTAAACTTAAATGTCAGGGGCATTGTTGTGCTTGTTACTAAAAAATAGTAACTAGTTACAGTTACTCGTTACTTCATTCAAAAAGTTGATTACTTACACCAAAAAGTAATGCGTTACTGTTAAAAGTAACTTTTTAGTTACTTTTTTAAAGAACCTTCTTTAATGTTTCCATTAATGCCCTTTTATGCGTTATGGTCTATACAAACACAAAACTGACAAACACAAAGTCATTTTTAAACACTATTATATTGAAGTCAGACCAGCACAAACCGAATATATCACAAGGATTTCTGAAATAAATAACAAAACAAGCTGAATAATATATTCAGAATCAAAAACTAAAGTAGCTTCTGCTGTTGTGTTAAGCTCTTAAAAATGTTCCTTTCACAGCTGAAGTATAAAAACTATCAACAATGTAGAACAGAACACCAGGTTAGCTTCTAGCTTCTAGCATGGAGTTGCTGTTTATCGCAGTAGATACGAGCTTCGAACCAGAAAGACACAACTTACATTTGACTTAAAAGTTTTTGTCTTTATACTCAAAGTGAAATAATAAGCATATTTCCACTTTGAGAAACTCGTCTTGCTCTCGCCTCGACTCGCCATTACTGCCGCACAGACCTGAATAAACGGAGACACGCGCACGGTGCGTCGTCTTCGTGTTTACAGTGGTTCATCCACCAATCCTACAATGCGACGCTGCTGTAAGCAGGTTAGACTGTAGGCTACACTTCAGCCCAAATTCATTCATTTAAAAAAGTAACGGGTAACGCACCATACGGTAACGGTAACAAAGTTACTTTATTTTTAAAAGTAACGCGTTACAGTATTAGTTACTGTAAAAAGTAACGCGTTACCGCCCAACACTGGCCAGGGGTATAACTAAAGTTAGTGCAGTGTCACTGTGGCTACTCACTCCTTACCGGACATACGTTTCGCTTTGCGCATACATGAAAATACTAAAGAATCCTTAGCGTTAGCCGCTAACCAAGAAGTAGCCGTTAATCGAGGGAGTGTATTATTTAAGGATGGAAGAAATAAAGACATTTGTTAAAGTATGCTGAAATAAGTAGACCATATCTTTATCAGCGTTTTTGTGGTTTGCTACTAATGGTTTTAGCTTGCAGACTTTTTGTGTTCAGCACATTATGGTTCTTTTTTCCATTGCATTTTGCATGAGGTGTATACACTAAAGTAGAAACTATGAAGGACTAAAAATGAAACATGAGTGGAGGGCTGTTGCCTTTTACCATATTTTATGCAATTTTATGAAATTAAATTTAAAACTATATTATTCTTAAAATTAAGGGTGTCATAGTGTAACTCATTTATGAGTTTAGAATATTTAGGAACAAATAGAGAGAGAAATATATAAATAGATAGAAAGCATTACTCTGTAATCTTTTTAATTGATGCAGTTTTCCAGTTCAATTGACTTTTTATAATACAATGAAAAAATAAAACACTTCCATTCATAGTACAATAGACTTCAAGCTATAAGCAGTGTAGCCATAAGGTTGTAATATAGGCGACCTCTAAAGAGAGACATGAAGCTGGTCCTTAATTTTCAAGTATGTCAAGTCAAATTCACTGACTATACCTTTTCCACATTTATTTCAATGTTTGTTTTTGCAGCGTAATAATAAAAATGTGTTATGTTAAATTATAAATGTATAAATATTTTCCCCTATATCTCAAATATGGCATGGCAGACCAAATCATAGTTCACCAAGGCTCCCAAAACGTGTATGAATGAAATGAGAAAGGAGAATTGTGATATCTCTGATAGGTTTAGTGAGTCTGTGGCTAATTTGTAGGTTGGTTTTGATATTTTTTTGTTGTTTCAATGATCAATTACTGGTTGTCTGCTATGAGGATGTGACTGGTAACTATACTAGTGCAGTTACAGAACAGGAGATAATAATCGGGTTAGTTCCTAAACACAAAGGAGCAAAAGCTATTATACTTAGGCCCCATTTCCAAGCAACTTACAATGTCAAATTTAGGAGAAATTGAATGTACAATTAGTGAGATGTCAGGCGTGATGTGTTAATGGAAGGAGCTTTGAAGCTTTGGAATATGATCTGTCTGAGTGTACAGATGAGGAGGTAGACAGATTAATGGCTAAAGCAGCACTGCATCCCTCTCATTAGGCCGAGATGAAGCGATAGCTAACCCCACTGGTAGCTGAATGTGTTGGTGGGTGAAAATAGACCAACATGCAATTTCATTAGAAATAAATATCAGATACCATTAAAAATTGCATGCCAACTATTAGGATTCTAAAGTCATTCAAGTTTTTTTCTTTACCAGAGGGAGAAGCAAAGGACTTCCCAACTGTTTTGGGAATTCAGCATGGAATTAATTTGTGAACTCATATTCATATTCAGGTGCATCCCAATAAATTAGAATATTATTAAAAAGTTGATTTATTTTAGTAATTTAATACAAAAAGTGAATCTCATTATATAGACTCATCACACACAGACTGATATATTTCAAGTGTTTATTTCTAATGAGTACAGCTAATGAAAACCCAAAATTCAGTATCTCAGGAAATTAGAATATAATTTAAGACCAATTAAAAAAAAAAAAAGATTTTTAACATAAAAATGTTGGACTACTGAAAAGTACAAACATGTACAGAACTCATTACTCCATTTGCATGAATTACTGTGGCATGGAGGGAGATAGGTCTGTGACGCTGCTGACGTGTTATGGAAGCCCAGGTTTGCTTTGATATCGGTCTGGTGTGGAAAGTTTGCTGGCCAATCAAGCACATGGATACCATTTTCCTTGAACCAGATATTAGTACATGTGGCAGTGTGGGCAGGTGGCAATTCTTGTTGGAAATTGAAATCAGCATCTCCATAAAGCTGGTCAGCAGAGGGAAGCATGAAGCGCTCTAAAACTTCCTGGTAGATAGCTGTGCTGACCTTGGACTTGATAAAACACATTGGACCAACACCAGCAGATGACTCCCCAAACCACCACTGACTGTGCAAACTTTACACTGAACCTCAAGCAACTTGGATTCTGTGCCTCTCTTCGCTTCCTCCAGACTCTGGGACCTTGATTTCCAATTTAAATGCTAAATTTTCTTTCCCTTCATCTTAAAAGACGACTTTGGCCCATTTCCATTAATGTGCTTGGATACAGCACACTGTAAACAGCAGCTTCTTTAGCGATGACCTTTTGTGTCTTCCCCTCCATGTGCAGGGTGTCAATGATCGTCTTCTGGATAACCGTCAAGTCAGCAGTCTTCCCCCATTATTGTGAAGCCTGAACCAGATTGAGACACTATTTAAAGGCTCAGGAAACCTTTGCAGGTGTTTGCATTTAATAAGCTGATTAGACACCACCGGTCTCCAATATTTAACTTTTTCAAAATATTCTCTTGTCAAAAAAAGTCAAAATTTTCTCAAAATTAAGAGAAATAAACACTTGAAATATATCAGTCTGTGTGTGATGAATCTATATAATATACAAGTTTCACTTTTTGTATTGAATTACTAAAATAAATCAACTTTTTAATGATATTCTCATGTACCTGTATATCATATCATATATATTCATATACAATATATCATTAATTCATTCATTTTCTCCCGCTTATCCGTCATTCGGGTCGTGGGGGCAGCAGTCTAAGCAGGCCCCCGCCTTCAACTGCTGCCCAATCCTCACAGCACCGTCCCTTACGGTCCCTCCTGCAGGTGGTAAGCCCACGGGAAGGCGGACCCACGTCACTCCGAAGTCACGGACCTTGATATTTCCCTCGTAAGGGACCCCCGGAGCATAGAGGGTTAAGGGCCTTGCTCAAGGGCCCAAGAGTGGTAGCTTGGCGATACCGGGGCTTGAACCCCAGACCTTCCGATCAGCAACCCAGCACCTTAACCGCTGGAGCCACCACTCCCCTATATCAGTCTGTGTGTGATGAATCTATATAATATACAAGTTTCACTTTTTGTATTGAATTACTAAAATAAATAAACTTTTTAATGATATTCTCATGTACCTGTATATCATATCATATATATTCATATACAATATATCAATATTTGTAAATATATATATATATATATATATATATATATATATATATATATATATATATAATTTTTTTTTTCACAAATATTGACATGATTCACATTTATTTATTTGAGAGGTTTTCAGTTTTTCCTTTTTCTTTTTAACTAGCCTACTAGGTTTAAACGTGGCATGTGTTTACAAAGTTTTACAAGCCCAGTTCCATAAAGTTGGGCCTAAAATGTAAATAAAAATCGTAAAAATAATTATTTGCAATCTTATAAAATCATTTTTAATTCTCACTAGAATGTAGAAAGCATGTCAAATGTTTAAACTGAGTAAATGTTTTAATTTAAGGGGGAAAAAAGATTTTAAAATTGAAGCTGTAACGTGTCAGAGCCATGTTTACCACTGTGTAGCATCCACTCTTTTTTTTTTTAACAGTCTGTATATATCTGGGAACTGAGAAGACCAGTTGCTGGAGTTGTGGTAGAGGATTGTTGTCCCATTCATGCCTAATACAGGTTTCTCACTGCTCAACAGTCCTGCATTTTTTGTTTGTTTGTTTTAGATTGCAACCATTTATAAAAAAAATGTATTTGGGGAATGGTCTGGACTGTAGCATTGACTACAGCACTGTAGCAATTTAGTATTGTCATGCTGAAATATTCGTTGCCTTCCCTGAAAAAAAAAAATTACATTGATGGAAGCATGTGTTGCTCTTGGAGTTGGGGTTGTACTATCATGAACGCTTTAGTTGAGTCATGTGATTTGGGCAAGCTCCTCGCCATTTCCTATTGTCCTGCTAACCAGCAACTAAATAAAGCCTCTCAATACTCTACATACAGTAACCCAACAGTGTCCTGATCTTATAGCAGACTTGTGGTTATAAAATAACAAATTTAAACTGGTATATACTGGTTCAAAATGTCAGTGTATTGTAAGAAAGATTTGAGAATCAGAATGTTTTATAAAAATCTTGTAGTATCAATATCATAAACGTTCCTGTCTACATATTGTGTGGATCAATATAGATATAGTCTATGAATATTTTTTCCTTTTTGGCCTTATCTAAATCTAGCTACCTTTATCCTTCTCCAATATAAATTCTTCTATAGGCTAAGCCTGAAATTCACAGTAAGCACACTTAAGGACATGAAAGAATCAAGCCTCAAGGCCTCAGATATTTTCATTTAAATACACAGTAAATTCTCTTTTTTCCCCTGTCTCACTCATTTCATTCTCTTTCTTAGCTCGGCTTTATGGGTGGGATGTGGTGGGAGGTGTCACAACACCATCTAAAAATACTATGCCAGTCACATGATTCACATGATGTCATATTAAATGTAAAAGGAAGCCTATGGGTGAGTGCTAGTAGTGTGTTAATTATGTCTTGGGGAATTTGAGAACATTGCATCACTTTTAAATAGTATTAGTGACACTGGTGATCATAGGAGAACGTTATGGTTTCTGACTAACACAAACACTACTTGTAGTTGCACAAAAGCACATTTGGGGCATTTAGACAACATTTTTACTTGCCATTGTGGCTAAGTAAGAATCTTATCAATGTTTTGCAACAACTGGGGTGATGTGATAAAAGAAAAGAAAAGAAACTGATGCGTCATGATGCACATATCCAGCGATTAAAACCATACGTGTGGAAAAATAGCAAAAGTTCCATTCGGTGTCCTGATGATTTATGTAATTTAAAACACGAAGATTACTTTAAAACATTTACAATTATATTTTGTCTTTATAATCTATGTTGAGTCTGGTTTCACCAATAATAAACATACATTTGCATAAAGCCAAGTTTATATTTGTCTATGTTAACATTACATGAAGACTGTTGATATTTATTTTTTTCCTCATTTCAATAATTGCTAAATAACCTCAACTCATTCACCTCCTATAACCTGAAAGAAGGAACCATTTCTACAAAGAAGTTGCTCAAACAGATATATATACTCCAATACTGAAATACACTGCAAAGTGCTTAGCCATCATGACCAAAGGAGGTGGGGTTGGGAAAACATTAAGATTTGTTATACTCTCATGGCTGACAAGTTATTAAAAATGCATAGACTGCAAAGAAACCAGAGGCCTTTCGTTGCACAATCTTTAAATAAAACTTTAATGCCGGAGTGCAACAACAGCTATTAGTCTTCTCAGCCTTCACATTGAAGCTTTTTCAACAGAAATGTGGCTTTTGATCGATGACACTTAGCTTTGATAAAACTATCTTTTTCATTGCATAATGGAACCCTTTATTATTTCTCATGTTGTTTCTCAGGGATCCATTAATCCATGCTCAAATGCTTTCTTTTTTTTTCTTCTACATAAAATGTTTCAGCATGAAGTCATTTTATAATACCAGCAGTTCAACAATGCTTCTAAAATCTACATTTATTTAAAAACAATTATATAAACCGAGTTATTAAAGTTATCTAAAAGAATAAAGGGTCAATTAATTGACCATAGGTTTTTTATGACTTCATCTGATCAAGATCTAATAGTGAGTAAAATACAATTACTGTTTATTCCTCCTTTTTTCCCCCTTTAATCATTCATCTACTTCTCCCCTTTGTCTAGTCTGGAATCTTTTGCCTTCAAAGTTTGTATACAAATTAGGTGGTCATTTACAGTATAGTCTTTTCAGCCATACCATAAAAACCACCTTTCTAATATTGTATAGGTTCTTCGTTGGTCCACTTTACAAGACCTGCCATTTTGGAGATGCCCTGGCCCAGCAGTCAAGCCATCTCAATTTGGCCTTTGTAGCAGTCACTCAGATCCTAACACTTTCCTTTTTTTTCTGCTTCCAACACAACTTTGAGAGCTGACTGTTTATTCAGGAAGGACCTCTTAATATTAGACTCTTATGAGCTTATAATAAGTTGTTCAAAATGCTTCTTCATATTCTTTCAATTTAGAATCTTTCGAATTCATTAATGTAAAACAAACTTTAGCAATAGAGGTTCGACTTAGCTAACGTTAGACAAGTATGTATTTAATGTTGTTTAACAATATTTATTGTAAATGCCTTTTTTCCCCCCCAATCTGGTCAAAAATGGCATTGGCATGGTTTACCACAAAAAATGGATCCAGCCAGTAGATCCCTACCCAGCCCCTTGTCAGTATCATAAACTGTGACAATACCCATCAACCCTTGCATATTACTTGGCCTATCATACATCACTGATTACTTACAACTGTTTTTATCACTAATTAACACACCTACGTTTTTGAACATCTCATTGACAAACTTTTGTCTTTGTCTTGTGCAGTTGTACAAACAATGTACTTGAGTTAATGTAAAAATACACCTGTTAAAATCTGACTCCAGTAAATGTAAAAGTACTCCATTTAAACTTTCACTTGAGTAAAATTACAAAATTATTTTGCCTTTAAATGTACTTAAGTATCCAATGTACTATGATTTATTATGGCTATAATGTTCCTATTATAATTTTTGGCAACTCAGTTTATGTAAAATGACTCTAATGTTACTCTCAGCACGCTGATCTATTAAGAGAATTATACTAATAAATCAAACGCTGATTGATATCTATTACAATTATCATGAGCCAAAAACCTTCTTTTTAACTACTTAAAAAGGAAAACGAATCAAGTCAGGAGTTTCTTTTATCATTTATTCCTCTCAAAATGTTCTGCTTGCTGTTCAAATATCTTGTTATTTTGTATTCAAATGTGCAAAAAAGCATGTCTTGTCTTTTCTTGCATGTTTACTTTGAAGTATGTGCACATGGATTTGTCGTCTTGCGCCTATTCATTTTAAATAGAAAACAAAAAAGAATGTGCAGTGTTATAGGATTGTGAGTGATGAGAAACTAATCTGTATTTAGTTTTCCCTCTTTGCCAGACAGTGTGTTCAACAATGTTGGTACAGTATAGGACCATTTTTGCATTCTTTTTTTATTAATATTTAAAAAAAATTTACCCTCCACTGTAGCTCACTAGTTTCATCCTACAGAAAAAAAACAGAACGAATACAAGACTTCGATATAGACAAGGCTTGGGGTTATAGGTGGGGTTAAACTGTGCCCTTATTTCTCATAGGCAGGCTCCATTGGAACTTTTAGTATTGAGAGACAAAGAGCAGGGCCTGATCCACAAAGGTGAATAGTGGGGGCCTTTCTTTGCTCATCTTTGGCTTTCAGGGCAACGATGTCTTGCAACATGGCTTATTAGTTTCGCTAATCTATTGGTTCCAAATTTGCTGAGTTGGGTTGAAAAAACATGTAAATATTACTAGTCATTTATAGTTACAGGCCCAATAGCCTTCAAACAGTGAAGATTTGATGAAAATTTGATAAAGGTAGTACACGATCTATTAAGAGAATTATACTAATAAATCAAACGCTGATTGATATCTATTACAATTATCATGAGCCAAAAACCTTCTTTTTCACTACTTAAAAAGGAAAACGAATCAAGTCAGGAGTTTCTTTTATCATTTATTCCTCTCAAAATGTTCTGCTTGCTGTTCAAATATCTTGTTATTTTGTATTCAAATGTGCAAAAAAGCATGTCTTGTCTTTTCTTGCATGTTTACTTTGAAGTATGTGCACATGGATTTGCCGTTTTGCGCCTATTCATTTTAAATAGAAAACAAAAAAGAATGTGCAGTGTTATAGGATTGTGAGTGATGAGAAACTAATCTGTGAAACTAATCATTGGATAAATAAGAGGGGGCAAACTGCAGGAAAAAGGTGGAAAGGGTTAGTGGGGAAATATCAACTCCATCCCTGAGGTGGCTAGCATAATACTAACTATTAGCAATGCTTCAACCATCTTGTCTCTGAACTTTTTGGTTTTGGCTAGACATGTGAGATAGGCCTGTCAGAGGCATACAATTTAGGCAACCACTTGGGCTGTGTGACGAGAGCTGACAGAGAGGGATTTCTGACTTGATGTTATGAGTTATGATAGAAATGAAGTAAAAATCTCCAGCCTTTTAAAATGTAACTTTACAACCTTCCTGTAAGTGTGAGCAACAAAAATGATTTGAACATATGAAAAACAAGAACACAAACTAAAACATCTATAATTGTATTGCACTTTTTCTTTCTTCAGTGTCTGTGTATCATTTTAGCTGGCAATTGTGTAACTCTGTTCATTGTTGGCTACGGATAATTTATACAGCGAGCTGTAAACAAGGTAATTATTTGAACATGTTGATTGAGTGTATGCTTTAAGAGCTTTAATTAAATGTACTGAGCTAAAGTCCCTCAGCAGAGCAAAGCACTGGGGTCCCTGGTTAAATCCTGAGCTCGGGTTACTGTCAGTGTTGGGTTCCGCATGATCCTCTATTTTTCACACAGGTTTTCCCCAGGTTCTCTGGTTTTCTGCCATCTTCCAAGTTTAATTGGCTACTCCATATCACACTTATGTGTGAATTTGAATGCTTATGTGGCGATAGGTTGACGTCCCATGATAATATCCCAGCTTGATGCTCAGAGTTCCTGGGATAGTCTCTGAATCCTCAGAACAGTTTTTGAATCTTCGAAGATGGAAGATAAAATAACGAACAAGCTTTTTATACTTATAGGAATTGTTACAAAATATACAGGCCATAAATATGAATATAAAAAAAAAAAACATGTATAAACAAATATTTCTTATGTTGATAACAATCAATCAAGTGACTTAATAATGCTGAATAACGCTCCATGTCTAACTTCTGGTCATTTTTTGTATTAATACTATAAATGTGTTATGGGCATGAACAGTATTTGTGCTGTCCTGATAAAACTGTTATGACTCTCAGTCTAAAATGAAAAATCACAGCCTAGAAACAAATTATTGGTCGAAATAAGGTAAAAATCTGATTTTAAATGAAAAAATTATTTAGAATCCACAATTCCCATGTGGAGAACAATGAGGTTTCCTTTCTTGTATGTAACACATATTGATTCGGTGGTTGAAAATCTGATTTATTACTGCACAGGGAGCCGATGTGAACCCGTCTGTCTTCTGCTGCGCGGGACGTGACGGAGGCTAGTTAGTGCTGCAGAGTAAAGTTTCTGATGTATAGTTTTTTCCCTCAGGACTTTAAGGGTTTGATTTGTTCTGGCAGACTTCTTAATGGCTGTTTTACCACCAAACACAGCACATTTGAGAGAAGATGAGGTGTATATTACCGACATGTAGCTCTATAAAGCGTACTAAGGCTGTGTTTTGTATTGTCTTAAAATATATAATCACACCCTTAATATAAACCAAACGAGGATGGGTTACTTATTTAAGTCTGGTTCCTCTCAAGGTTTCTTTCTCATCTAAGGGAGTTTTTCCTTGCCAGAGTCACCCTATGCTGCTCATCAGGGATATTACCACATAATTCACTTTAATTCTGATATTCTTTGAAAGCTGCTTTAAGACATTGTCCAATGTCCAATGTAAAAAGCGCTATAGAAATGAACTTGTTTGAATTACAGTGTGTTGAACATATTATGACAGTATGGCCAGAGAAAGACGTATCCAAAAAGGAGTTTAATTTGCACTTACCTTTCTGAAATGAAAATACACGATTTTGAGGGTGAACATTTGTTTTATGCAATTACAGATTTCAACTGGGAGTGCTTTCATGGCACGTGACAAAATCAGTCACAAATCTTGATTTTAAATTCTATTTAAACCAACCATCAATTTAATCATCATCCGTCTTCAGGTGGATGAGATCACATTCTGAACCTCAGCCCCAACTGCAGTTTCACTCACACACCGAGATTGAGATTAATAATTCATGACCAGCGATATATTCCTGCACGCCTATTACTGAGCCTCATCAGGATATGAGGTCAGACTAATTAAAAGCCAGCTCATTTTGCCATTGCTTGAGGATGCTTAAGGGAAGTTTGCCATTTATTTATAACTTCCAGCTTCCAAAGGAAAGCAATAAAGCTTTCATTGGATTCTTTTTTCATGACAGCAGAAACAGGCCTGGGGTCAGTTTTAATGGTATTGATGCGTGACACTTAGTGTGAGGAAGGGAAATGTGGGAATTGATCTCAGTCCAGTTATTAGACTTTTACCAGTAGTCTGTCGCTGGGATCTGATTGATCCATCAGGGCTGGTAAGAAGTGTAACTGTGTTGTAAGGAATATAGGCAAGGTGTGAGTTTATATTAAACACCCGATATTGTGTCTAAGTAACAGGTCTCTGACCCACACAGGTATTGTATGTACTGTGCTGTACAAAGTGCTCCATATTATACTTGCCTACTATTGAAAAATATAGAATCTTCTGTATACTTCATACTGTTTCAGTATATACTATTTACTACATACTGGTATATACTACAGTGTGTGTGTGTGTATATATATATGAAAGAGCCAATTAAATTAAGTTAGCATCTAACCAGAAGTGCACAAGTGGCCTATTTACAATAAATAAATAGAAGTGTGATAAATAAGAGTATGGGGTCCATGTGCAGGGTTGAGGGTGAATAATGTACAGAAGGTGCAGTAGGTAATAATATATGTATATATAGTAATATACAATATACCGAGTAAAGATTGTGCATAGATGTCAGGGAAATAACATGCTTAAATGACATAATATAGTTATGTAAGTCTGAATGTTGTTTGATACAGTATATACAGAATAAATATGGGTGGATTATACAGTAGTGTGGTGATAAGTTATGAATAGTGTGAAAAAGCATAGTGGATAAGCAGTGCAAAAAAATACGAATCCAGAAAGTAACAATACAATAATGTATTTTGACTTTGTATGATGATCAGCTGTTCAGTGCAGCGACAGCCACAGGAAAAAAGCTCATCTTTAGTCTGTTTGTGTGGCTCTGAGGCACTTGTAGCTTCTGCCCGATGGGAGAATGGTGAATAGTCCATGGTTGGGGTGAGAGGTATCTTAGATTATGCCCCTTGCCCTTTAAAGACAGCATTTCTTGTGAATGTTCTCCAAAGTGTGTAGCTGAATGCAAATGATTTGTTGGGCAGTTTTCACCACGGCCTTCAACACCGGCTTTACAGTCCGAAGCAGTGCAGCTGCTGTACCACATTGAGGATGTAGTTAGTGAGGATGCTCTCAATAGTACAGCAGTAAAAGTTCTGCAGTATCCTGTAGCACAGACAGGATTTTTAAGTCTCCTTAGGAAAAGCAGTCACTGTTGTGCCTTTCTGATCAGGATAGAAGAGTTTAGGGACCAGGTGAGATCCTCAGAGATGTGCACTCCGAGGAACTTAAAGCTGGGTACACACTCAAAAGCTCTGTTGATGTAAATGTGAGTGTGATTGCGTGAGTGTGATTTCTGGCTCATCTAAAGTCCAAAATGACCTTCTTTGTCTTCTGGGTGTTGAGTTCCTGGTTATTGTTCTTACACCATGTTACTAGGTGCTGGAGCTCCTCCCTGTAAGCCGGCTAATCATTACACCTGATCAGGCCTATCACCAAACTTAATGATGCTGTTTGAGGCAGTTGTAGATGAAAGGGAGTATAGGAGACGGAACAATACACCTCCCTGAGGAATCCCAGTGCTGAAGGTGAGACTGGAGGAGGTGACTGTGTTCAGTCGGACAGACTGTGGTCTGTTTGTAAGGAAGTCCAGGGTCCAGTTGCAGAGATTTGTGCTGATGCCAAGTTGTTTCAGCTTCATGATTAGCTTGAAAGGGCTAACTGTGTTCAAAGCTGAGTTGGAATCAACAAACAACATCCTAGCATAAGTGCTAGGGTTGTCCAGGTGAAAACTGGAAAGGCAAACTGGTATGGGTCCAGAGTGGGTGGCAGACAGTCTTTAAGGTGGGTAAGGACCAGTCTTTGAGATTTGAAGCGGGTGGGGACAGTTGCTTGGGCCAAGGACCGACCGAAGATATCCGTGAAGAACTCAGCCAGCCACACATGTTCTGTTTACGCAGCCAGGGATGCCATCAGGGCTAGGTGCTTTCCATGCATTGACCCTGCCCAGGGTAACACATACTTTAGAGGTGGATAGTGTGAGTGGCTGCTCACCTGGAAATAGCTCTGCCTTGAGCATGGGCTCCATGTTCCCTTTTTCGAAACAAGCATAGAAAAGGTTGAGCTGGTTGGGGAGTGAAGCATAACTGGTTGGTGGTGCCCTGCTGGGTGGTTTGAGGTGATGGCCTGAATCCCTTGCCACATGTGTCAGGGGTCAGCAGAGTTCAAATTCTCCTCAATCTGCTGTTTGTATGCTTGTTAAGCTGTGCAGATTTCGCTCCTCAGATTGGCTCTAGCGACGCTGTAGGTTTCCAGGTCTCCAGACCTGAAGGCTGTGTTCTGCTCCAGTTTATGAGTAAACTGTTTACTTCATGCTGCACATAGATCTACTCGTTACTACATATTCCTACTGTCTACTACATATTGACACACTGCCCCAGTATATATTTTATACAGTATTATTGACATTTTATATATTACATTCTGCTTCATTATAATCTGTATATTACATACTTTCTGAGTATATAATGCATTCTAGACTGTTGCATATACTACAAACTGCTCCTAAATATACTGTATAGCAGTGGTCCCCAACCCCCGGGCCCAAATAGGTACCGGGCCGCATAGAAAGAATACATGACTTACATTTTTTCCGTTTTATTTATTATATGATTCTGAACTGTTTTGTTTTAGAAAATTACCGGATTCTCTTCGCCACATCTGTCTATGACTCACTCTTGATGCATGTCAAGATGCTTGTCTCGGTCACATGTCTTACCTCCATCCTCTACCTTCTTAAAGGGGCTGCTCCGGCCGCTAACACATAATACATTACCGCTAAATTCAAACCCCCAAGCTAGCAAAATGAACAAAAAACAACACAGTGGATTCATGTTTATTATTATATTTAGAAAATACCAGTTTTTATGCCGGTCTTATCATTTTATTTTGTTGTATTTATCCGCCACTCCTTAAAGGCCAGTCCGTGAAAATAAAATATATATATAAAATTTCTTGCCCAATATAGTCTTAACTAGGGCTGTAACGATTCCTTGAGTAATTTGATGCTTAATTTAGTCCATTCAAATAAACACGTAGCACTGTGTTTCCCACGGACTATTATTACTGACGCACTACCTGCTAAACTCTGGACCGGTAACCCAGAAGATGCTGCAGAACGGAAAAATCAAAGAATAAGAAGAAACTAGTGAGGGGTGAGGAAAAGATTCCGGCCAAAGAAAATGGCAGAAAGTTTCCAAAGTTTGGGATCATTTCAAACTAAAACACCGTACAGTGCGGTTACTGTTTTTAAAGTCATTTGAAATGGATTTTTATATTTTTATTTATATGCAGTGCTCCCAAAAAGCCCCTCCGCAGTGGAGCAGGTTTTTAAAAGCAGCTTTTTCGAAGACAAGAAAACCACATCGCGATACTGTGGGAGATTTAGTAAATAAATACATGAGCAGGAATTAGTGAGTTACTTGTTAAGAGACCTGTCTGATTTTCTCCCTCTTATTTATTATTGCTTTTTAATAAAGAAAAAAGTACTTCTGAATCGACGGAATAATCGCCAGAATACTCGATTACTAAAATATTCGATAGAAGCAGCCCCAGTCTTAACCCAATCATCCTTTTGAATTTTATAAACAAAATCCATCATCAGTTTCCTAAGAGCAGTTTATACTCCAGCCATTCACATGTCAGCATGAAAGCAGTTCTGATGCTCTCTAATAGAGATTTGTTTGACTCAGCCTTTAAAAGCAGGTGGGAAAAGGAGAAATCAATACTGCAGATGTCTCTGTGGCTCTGTCATAATAGTAAGACTTTTTTTTTTTTTGCTGAGAAAAGGAAATTACAGCCTTCACATCTTCCATAATGCAGCAGGTGGGCTTCAGCCTAACATCATTTTTTCAAATGCAATAAACAGTGCTCCATGATGTGAGATGGCTCTGAACAGATACGTAGTTGATGTACTTTAAGAAAAACCAAAGTCAGGATAAAGAAATCTGTGATTTTCATCATTTTATCTTGGTATCTCCTTATAGTTTCTGTATTACTTTTGAATGTAAGACTCAGGTGTGATACAGAAATCAAAAATGTGCCACGGAGTATATTGACTGGATGAATAGTTAAGTACTGCCCCCTTGTGGTTTGAATAAGTGCTTGGATTTTGGATGACATTAAAAATGAGTAAGGATCTCCTTAATATTGAGAATATCAATAAAATCCAGGTGTAGTGCTGTAATAGATGTATTTATTTGGTTACTCATATTGTAAGGAATTATAATCCGTTAAAAATAAACAATGATGCAAATCTATGGGTAGATATATATTTTAAAGTGCTAGTTTATAGTTTTTGTTTTATTAATGAGTAAATTTCATTTTGAATTAAAAAAAGATTTTGAGACTTTTGTGAGAATCTCTTTTAAGAAATGTCTCATCAATCCAAATCCTATTCTTAAACCATTTTAATTACACAAGAATATTATAAATAAACCCCATATACTGCAACAACTATGTGAAAATACCGGAATAATGGGAAAGTTATTGAAGATGGCACAAAATAAAGTTGTTTTTTATTTCATCTTAATTTTCATTACTTTTTAATACATACACTATATGGACAGAAATATTTGGACAACAGATTTTTCCTGCCATTTGTGATTCTTTCCCAAAAAAACAAAAAAAAAACAACCATAAATATTATGGTCAGGTGTCCACAATCTTTTGTCCATATATTGCATTTTTAAAAGATTATGATGTTACAAATGGAAAATAAAAGATTGTGGGGAAAAAATATTTAAAAAAATCCCCATTTTGCATTTGTGCTGTCTGGCTTTATTTAAAGAATGAACGAAGGAATGATCTAATATTTTCTTACTTAGTATGCAGAACATATTAGCAAGACCTTGTGAACCTGATTTGGGGAGCAAATCATTCAGTGCCTTTCAAAACCTTCGGGGGGAAAAAAAAATAAAAATAATTTAAAAGTAAAGATAATGATGATGATGAAAATGAACAGGTCTTCTCCGAAAGCATTAACTGAAATCAGAGTTATTCAGATTAGGGAGAATGGAGACCATTTGTTATCTCGCTTGTCTTTTCCTGACCTCCAGTCATTTTAATCAAATTCCGGAGGGGGGGTTAGTACGCAGGTAGATGTCTAAATTTGGCAACAGTTAAATGATTATGTCTCTCCAATCCCGAAGGTGGAGAAATGATTCATTCATGGTGCATAGCTAATTAACTGTAGATACACACACACACAATTTCATAATACTAACTAATCGTAATAGCTTTTACAGTGAGCCTGTGCCTTTGTGCAGCCCTGTTTTTGGCTGGCAATTTTTTAAGTGCTGTGGAACCTGAGACAAGACAACCACAAAAAAAGGCTTTTTTTTCTTTTTTTAATTTACCTATAATTCATACAGTGATGACAGGAACTCGGTGAATATCTTACTAGTAATGGGTTCCGGGTCCATCGCGTTTTGTTCCTCACGGTCACGAATACATGAAATGCCTAGCGCTTTTCAAGGTCCATTCGACATTTCCAGCTCACACCAGGAATGGAGTCTATTTTGATCGCTGTGCCAAACTGACCGATGAAAGGGTTCATTTTCATTCCACTGCCTCAATTCTTATCTGACTGCCAGCTGAGGGTGTGTGTGTCTGCGCATCAGCACCCAGGAGAGAAAATGGCATAAATTTAGTCTGACATGACTGAGCTGCAATCTCCTCGGAGGGTAGCACGAGTAGCCGCTGTCCGAGGCCGAGTGGCCTTAATGATGGCCAGAGAGAGTTTGGGATGTAAATATGGTAAACGGTTGTCCTAGTTTGGTGCAATGAAATCTGAAATCATTTCAGAAATAAAATAACTCTAAATAAAACTAAATACACATACCTATAATATGCGTTAAACCATTATATAATAGTAATTTTTGTTTTGCCAATTTTGGCCTTAAAGTATTCTTTCTTTTTTTCCTTTTAAATGAGCTATAATTTATACAGTAATGACAGGACCTAGTGAATATCAGTAAGTTATGGGTTCCAGTGCCATCGCTTTTGTTCTTCACGATCGCAAATAAAAGAATGTTTTTGTGTTAAATCAGTGTTGTTTTGGCAATGCTTATTGTTGTTTTGGTGTTTTTTTTTAGTTTTTGTGCTTCTTCATTGTTCTATTGTTGCTTCATTGCGGTTTTTACAAGGCAGTAGGTCAGCGGTTAAGGCATTTGACTCGATGGATCGAAAGGCCTTGAGTTCAAAACTCAGCACAACCAAGATGCCAATTCTGGGACCTTGACCAAGACCATTAACCCTCAAATGTCCTGTTAGTCAGGATACAGGCAAATGCTGTAAATGTAAATCTTCGTTGGTTCATTGCTGATGTGATGTTGATTCCTTGTCATTTCATTGTTTTTGTTTTTTTTTGCTTTAATTGTGCTTTAGTGTGGATCCGGTCTTGTTTCAGTACCGTCTCTGTGTTTGTCCGAAATCTTATAAGTAAATGATAAATGTTATTTTTATACCAGTTTGTGTGTTTGTGTGTGCTAGTCTTGATCACAACCTTTACTGAACAATTCAGAAAAAGCAATTCTTAGCTTAAAACAGATTGAACTGACCTCAGACTAGGATCCCAAATAAAGAATGGTAATGTGTTCATACAGTCCGATGAAAATCTGTTAGTATTTGGAGGTCTTTTTTTTTTTAATGACTGACCTGAAAAAGAAAAAAAAAAAAACACCAGATAATTTTCAGATCCTGAGGCTTTGTTTTGTCCTTCTTATTTTTTTATTTAGTATTTAAATGGATGCCAGACTACAATTCGATACAATAGCACTCAAAAATGGTTTTTACCACAAAGAGGCATTAAGGAAAATTCTGATTTAAAAATCTTATAAGATATTGAAATGAACCCTTTCTGAGATGACATGAGGCATCAGGAGCGTACCAAGGAATTGTTTGTAATGTGGTGGTAGAAATGACATAGTGACAAAGTGTTGATGGTGTTCAAAGTGTTCTCAGTTTAACATGTGTATGGACTATATTTGGAAACGTAGTAATAAAAATACAGTCTTTGTGCAGTGCTAATTGGTTTTCTGTCATAACTACCCAGGTGTATGTGCTTTAGCTCATTTTGTAGAATTTACTCAGACACTTGGTTCCCTGTGGGGACAGTCTGTGTGCCAGGATATTGGCTCTACTGTGTGAGTGTGTGTTTTGAATGTGTCTTCTGTCTCCTTTGGGCTTTGGCACCGAGACAAGTAGGAAAGAGTCAACCAGACCAAAGAGCCGAAGAAAGAGTGAGGAAGCAATAAAGGGTGTCACATCTGTCAGAGTGCCTACTGTTGCCCGCCCATATGCCCTCCCCCAAAAGACCCACACAATCCTCCAGTGCCTCAAAAACACGAAAGTGACCTAATTAAGCACAGGATAAGAGTAAAACACAAAAGAGAGAATGAAATTAGGTGTGACCTGGAGCCGAAAAGGAGAAGGACTGGATTATTAGAGTGCTGAAAGTCAACTCCGTGAGCCTCTTGCTGATACTTTTACTCTTCAAGACTAATGAGATATGTAACGCTACAGATTTGAAATCTTTAATTGAACTCCATTCTTTTTTGCATTATTTTGCTTGAATTATTAATAGACCATTAGTGGGAGATAATTCTTCTTTTGGACAGTTTCGGGAGCCACGGCGAAGATCACGGCAGGAAGGCAATAGCCGAGAAAGGTGAAACCGAAATAGCACAAAGACATTGTAGAGACATGTCTCTGGAGCGCTACAAACAATGACAGCGTGTGAGCTTGTGAATGTGGCAGACAGCGGGTTGTAGGCAGCTTCGAGTGAAGACAGGAGGAACTTTTGCCACACATGGGCATCATGATCGTGTTCTTCAAAGACGAGTGGGAGGTGGAGGGTTTGCAGACCGTCAGCATTCTGTTGGTGGTCTGCAGCTCCTTCAGGCTACTGCACTTTTTGGGCTTAATTGATTTTGCCTCTGGAGGTAAGACACTATAGCTGAGATGCCCACAACATATCACAAACTTGCTCTTTTAGCAGGTTTCTTTTTTTATCTGTTTGTATGTCTGTCCCAAATGGCAAAGTGTTGGAAAGGGAATTACTTTTATTTGAGAAGGGGTGTGATGGTGGAAGGAGGTGAAAATGTCTTTTCCGACAAGATACAGATTCCCTAACAAATTAATCTCTTTTGATACGAAAGGTAACTGATACCCAATCGTATATTAAACCATTTCCTTCTGCAGAATAAGCTCTCTATTGTTACTTTCCAGCAACCCATGACAGGAATAAACGTAATTTCATTCTCTCCAGGCTCTAAAAGCTGGGATTGATTGTTCGTGTACGGAGCGTTGTGTCTTCTGTGCTTTCAGTAAATTGAAATCGAACACGTCTGAGCAACTGCATGTCCGTTTTATTTCTCAGGACAAGTGGTACACTGGACTAGACGTGTTCTAGGAGAATTTTAACCTAGTCTGGGAAATAAAACGTGCTAAATCAATATCATTTTTTTGGCAGGTTTCATGTTTGTATACTGCACTGACATCATCGCAGAGGAATAGTGGTAAATAATTACTCTAGAGATTACGCTGACATAGTGGTGAAAATGAGTAACCTTAGGGTTTTTTTGTTTTTAAAGACATTTGGAAAAATCACCAGTCACAAACCAATTAACTATACAAGACCTGTTCTTCTTATTTTCAACTTGTTCAACTTCTTACTTTACTTGAAAGGCTTTAATCCCAAAATCATTAAATGAGAAAGAGCTGCTTATAAATGTCACCTTGGACCTTTTGTGTAAATAATTCATTATATATCTCTAGCTTAGTTGGTTAGAAAAATATATATATTGTAAATGTGAAAACATTTGAAATATAATAGATGCAAACACCTTTAAGTAAAATATTCTAAATTAAATCTAGAAAGAATATACAGACAATTATACTGGATTTCTTCTAATAATTGTTTAGTTCAATCCAATTTGATTTGTATAGCCATTTAAACAATGGATATTATACCAAAGCAGCTTTACAGAAATAAATAGATTATAAAATGTGAATTTTTGCCTCATAAAATAGTCCCTTAACAATAATTATCTGTATGAGCAAGCCAGTAGTGACAGTGGTAAGGAAAAACATCTTTGATATGGTATGAGGAACTTTGAGAGGAACCAGACTTAAAAGGGAACTCATCCACGCCTGGGAAACCCAGCTAGTCACTAATTCATAACTGTTCATGGTAATTGTAGGTCCTAAGCTATTTTAGCAGACTGTGTATATTCATCTTCATGGTTCTTGTGTTTAACCCTCAGCAGTAATCTCATGGAATTTAGTCGGTTTATTTGGAACCATTATAAGTTGCACCTAGTGGTCTCCAATTGAAGAGAATTATAAGTGTAGAATTGTAATTCTATACATCATTTTAAAACAGCCTCTTCACCTGTTTATTGCATACTGAGGATATTAATTTGGTCTTTGCTGTAAGTTCACCTCCATGGCTATGTGGTGGTCTGTCTAGACAGATTACTATAATTACATATCTCTTGAAAATCCATTTCTAAATGCTTTTAGTTGTTACATTTGAATCAATAGACATTCTTACTTATTGGAGTAATGGCTTATTGTAATTCTTCTTTTTTTTTTTGCTGCATCCTTCAATCACAAATATTAAGTCAAGTCTGCTTCGGCTTCTCATCCTCCTGCAAGCTGCTGCGTATTTATTGTGCTTTTTCTCAGATTAATTAGTTCATTCTGTCGAGGGATAATAATTGGTATATAGATTATGTATGCATTGCACTCATTCTAACAACAATACTTGTAAAAATGAGCGCACATGTAATATTGTATTTGCATATTTAAATTCATTAATAATAGTTTGTTTTGTTGTGTGTTTTTCAGTAGCTGTGTTTATACTGCATAATCTTACATATATTAATATACAGAGTTTACAGACTTATGGACCATACCCTGTCCACGTGATTCTCTCCATGATATAGCAAGTTTGCTAGATTCAATGTGCACCAATTTGTAGGAAATGTGTGACAGACACAAATACCCTGATCCCACACCTTAAACGGGACTTCCATTGTATTTTGAAGTTAGCTCAACGTTCTTAGACCATGCTAAGGGGCAGTAGGTGGTCTTTATTGCCAAAAGTGACCATCCAAATCCCTGGCAAAAATGGAGTGTTTACTGTAGATGAATGAATTGAAATATAAGAGCTGTTATTTGTATACTAGTTATAGTTTTTAAAGATGATCAGTCTTTCATGGAGGAGAGGTTTAAATGTTCTTGTGATGATATATACATTGGGTTAAGTGCGATGCAAAATAGGCATATTCTGCTCCTCCCAGCATCACAGGGTTGCTTTATTCAGGGTTGTTTTGCTGAAGAGTAGAAAAAGTGAATTTAAATAATATTTGGTTTTCAGCCTGACCAAAAATACTTTTCGGGTTACATTTGGAAAATAGATCAGTTGCTCATGAAATGTGATGATATTTCTCTAAAGCCTGGTCAGCAAAGTCCATTGCAGAGTGATGTGCTGCATGTTTCTGACATAAAATACAGAGGGTCTGTGTGTATGTGGGCCTGCATATCATTTTTACTGTTTTTATCATAACTCCTGTTTAAGCTTCAAAAGCAATATCAATATCAAGCCATAAACAAAGATATGTGGCATAGTGTCACAGGGTCCTGGGTTCACTTCAGAGCTCAGTTCAAGTTTTGTGATATTTTTGTGTGCTGGCAATGTGGGTTATTTCATCCTAATATGTGCCATAATATTACACAAATAGACATTGTATTGCCCCCGACTGTAAAAGAATTTGTGCATGGCACCCTGTGATGAACTGGCTTCCTATATCTGGTCTATTCTGCCATTTTACACTGTGAGGACAGGCTCCAGAACAACTGAGCCCTGATTTGGATAAAGCAGTTATTATAAACTCTTTCTAGCCAGAATACCTGGTAATTCTGTCCATTACCTGTGCCAGCCAGGGTTAGACAAATCCCCCTGTTGAGCCTTGCTTCCACAGTATTTCAGGTCCCTCTTGGTCTACTCAGTAAGCATCTCTAAATCTGCTAAAGGCTTTGCAATACTGCAAAAGCTTTTTAACCCAACGGTTTTTCCTGCTCTCGAGTGAATTTTTTGACTAATCGGATCAACAAGCAAGAACTAGATTAAACAGGATGTGTTAGAAATGTTCAAACATCATAACTCTTCCTTGAAGCCAAGCCTAGTGGCTGGAGTTCAATCTGATCCACCTTCTACAAGGTTGGTGTCAAACCATGGTGGAAAAGCCTCCGTTAGATGTTATAGCGTGTCTAGTGGGTTAGGGTTTGGGTTATACATGGGGTTGAATCAGTTCCAGCTCCATACCCTAGACTTCTGGAGGACTATTCTGTGGTCAGTGACACTCCAGGACCAGAACTGAGAAACACTAATCTTTTCTTTATTGGGAACTGCCAGGAATATCAGCCATACAAAACCTACACCAGAAAGTTTCAGTGTGTCTTTCTTGTCTGTCTTCATTGGTAGCCTTGGCAATAGACTTCCATCCATTAATCAGTCTGAATGGCCACTAATTGACTCTTTACTTTGACATCCAGGCAAGTTGGGACCAGTGGGAACTATAATCTATTTTTATTACTGCATTTCTGAGGGCATCAATGTCATAATACAATTCAAAAAACCAGCCAAATTGTTGTATCTTTAATCATATGCTGTTGCAAGTTGATTTGACCTGCCACCTCAAGCAGAGCCATTTCCAACTATTTTAAAACTCAAGTAATAACTTCATTAGCTCATCTGACAAGCAGATGGATTTTAAGACACCTGACCTTTCCTGCCATATGTGGTTCTTTTCCAAACTGTTGCAACAAAGAAGGAGTCACACAATTGTATAGGATGCCTTTGGATGCTGGATAATAAAATGTTGCGTTCACATGTACTTGGAAACCCAAACCTGCAGTGCCTCTGTGCACAAAGCTAGCTGCTCAGATATGGGTGACATGGTTTGGAGAGGAAAATCTTGCGTGGCCTGCTATAGAGCGCTAATCTCAGTCCTACTGAACACTTTGGAAATGAACTGGAACACTGATTGCACCCCAGGCCTCCTCACCTCACCTTACCTACATCAGTACCTGACTTTACTAACACTCTTGTGGCTGATTAACACAAATGTCCACAAGCACACTCTAAAATCTAGTGGAACCTCTCCCTAGAAGAGTGGTGGTAACAGCAATTTAGGATTAAATTTGGAATGCAATGCTCAAAAAGCACATACTATATCACTTTTGGCAATATAGTGTACCTTCCATACTACAGCCATATTCAGGCATTAGGTTTCAAAGCAATACCACTGTTGATTAATTCACTCCACAATCACTCCTCATAACACCATAAGTCAAAAGTGTGGGCTGCACTCACCAGTCAGTTCTTTCTGTTGGGTCATGTTGTTTCCCAAACGAACTTTACATACAATTTGCCTGTTAAATGAATGATTTTGTGGTATTGTGGTGCATGCATCGTGTGTGTGTGTGCACCCTCCGCTGATCTGCATGCGTTTCCTTCTGTGCTCTCTTTTTCTAACCCTCTATTATGGTTGATGACTTACAGGAAACACTCCCAGCCAAAGCAAAAAAAGTATTAAACAGCGGTTCCTCAAGCTGCTGCCCTGCTGTGTGCCCAGTGTCACTCCCTCAGTCAGTCAATGCAAGTGATTCACCACTGCCTCACTCATTTTCCTCCATATAATGCATTATATCATTATTACTATCATTATTAAAATATGATTAAAAAGGCGGGTTCATAATTCATTTCACATTATTTGGGACCGATATTTACAAGTCCTTAGTATTTAATTTGTTGACAATTATTTTTGCATTTAAATTTCAGAACAAAGTGTTACAAGGTATGTTTTCTCTCCGAGAGGGTGGGCACTTGTAATGATATCCTCTAATCAAAATTTGATTCGATTCATGATACTGGCTTTATGATTTTGATCCGATTCAATTCTCAGATTATTTTGAACAAAATTCGAATGAAGAAACGTATGAGTTTTTGCAATGTGTATGTATTTGAACGTATCAAACTATGAGCAGAAGTCAATTGATTTATGGTCATTTCAACCATATACAGTTCACGCAGTACACAGTGAAACGAGACAACGTTCCTCCAGAACCGTGGTGCTGCATTTAACAACATAAAGCTACATAACAGAAAACACAGAGCTGAGGACTAGTAAGTGTCCTCGCCACATAAAGTGCATGGTATGCAAACAGTGCAGGACAGACAGTGCAAAAACGACACTAGACAGTGCAGGACAAATATACAAAACACAAAATAGCGCCGCTAGTAAACCTACTGTATATTATCGAGTGCGGTGTTTAATGTTGCAAACAAGATACTACACTGTTGCACGACTTCACCATAAACAAACAAAATAAAAAAAAATACATCTATTAAAATTTTGATTTTTATGAACAGTGTCCTTCTCAGGGACTTTGTGCACAATTAGAGCTCCAAAGTCGGCTAAAATGGCCAATTTGTAGCGATACAACGTGTTGAAAATTGCAGTTCAGAGCTACTGGGCTATCTTTTCATTACTGCGGCATCTGTTCAAAGGCTCTTGTCAAAAGAACGTGCTTTTTAGACATTTTAACTTTATGGGTGTGCAGATTGGTACAACTGATGTTTAAATAGTTCAAATGTATTGCATGTATGCGTAATAGAATTCTTTGTGAAATGCAAATCACACATTTTATACCGAACAAAATGTAAAAACGCAACACATTTGTTTTTGCCCCGTTTTTCATTTGAGATATAGACAGATTTGTAAACAATGTTTGAGAGAAATTGCCTTTTGTGTACATAGAAAAAGTCTTAAATCTTTGAGTTCAGCTCATGAAAAATGGGGCAAAAACAAAAGTGTTGCGTTTATAATTTTGTTCAATATAATCTCGCAAATTTATTCCCCTTGGTCATATAAAGATGAAATGCATTTGCTGCTGATTAAGGAACATGTAGTCAGTTGTTGTATTTCATAGTGATTACTAAAATTGCACACACATATATAGTGTGTGTGTGAGGGGTGAAGGTTTTGTAGAACTGAGGTTTGAAAGTGGTGGTAAAGGTGTGATTGAAATGTTTTTAAACAAACGTTGATTTGACTTGCTTTTCTACTCTAAATATGCATTTCCTGCTAATGGATTCTATTCTCATGTTTACCTAAATACTTTTTACTACATTTAAATATGCATTATTTAGCTAGGCACTGTTCTACGGATAATTATTATTCGATAAAGATACATAATATTAGGGCTGTCAATCGATTAAAATATTTAATACACAACTTAATAGCACTAAATTAGCACTAAAACTAATACTCTAATCAACATGGGCATAGACAAATATAGATGCTTTATGTAAATGTATGTTTAGAATAGAATATAGAATAGCCATTATTTGTCACATATACATTAGAGCACAGTGAAATTCGTTCTTCGCATATCCCAGCTTGCTCGGAAACTGGGTTCAGATCAGTTTTAAATTACTGAAATCATCAGGACACCAAACAGAACTTTTGCTGTGTTTCCACACGGACGGTTTTAATTGCCGAATTGTGCGCTTCATGACTGATTTCAGTGCTCGATTTGAGACTTGGCGCATCAGTAAAAACAAATGTTCAGTAATTAAAACTTTTTTTGTGAATTTCATTAATGTTTTTTTATTTTTTATATCTGACTAAAGAAAGGACGTCGTAAATAAATGTTTTGTGTTTCAATTTTGCGTCTTTTATATTTATAATTTTAATAAAAATTGTGAAACGGAAGTGCGCGCCACATTAATCGCGTGTTAATATAATTTGTGAATGCGTTAATTTTGACAGCCCTAATATATGTATATATATATAATATAAGTAAAATAAATACACATTCTTTTGTAATTAAATACATTAATTTACCTTTTTTAAACATGTGAATAATCTGATGAACTTGTTTGTGTCTCACAGACAGCATCGAGGATGATTTTGAACTCTCCACTGTGTGCCACCGGCCTGAGGGTCTGGAGAAACTGCAAGAGCAAACAAAGTTCACCAAGAAAGAGCTGCAAGTTCTCTACAGGGGCTTTAAAAATGTGAGACTTTCCTGCTTATTCATTGTTGGTTACTGTGTCAAATCTGTATTTCAGCAAATTTTCTATTCTCAAAAATACCGATAAGAATTGTAACGTGCGTTTCAGCGCGTTTTAACATGGGTGTAGTCGGGAAAACGAGAAACTGTAAGTACATGTTCATAAAAATTTCAGTAGGGATGAGATCAGAAGTTAATAGCAGGGATTTCAAGATCTTCCTCTCCAATCCATGTCAACCATATTCAATTCAATTCAATTTTATTTGTATAGCACTTTTACAATGAACATTGTCTCAAAGCAGCTTTACAGAGATAATGTGGTGATTAAAAGTGAATATGTTCTTAAGTAATAAGTTTGTCCATGATGAGTGAGCCAGTGGCGAATATGGCAAGGAAAAAACTCCCCGAGATGGCATATGGAAGAAACCTTAAGAGGAACCAGACTCAAGAGGGAACCCATCCTTATCTGGGTGCGCCAAATGTCTATTTATAGCAGATATACGATGTTGCGGGGTACAGTGAAGATGATCAGAAGCAAAAAGAAGTCCTTAGTCAATGTAGCAGACTGTTGACATTAAATACAGTCTAATCAATCATATCTTCATGAAGCTGGCTTTGTGCACAAGGCCATAGTCCTGCTGGAACAGTTTTGGGTCTCCTTGTTCAAGTGAAGGAAAAAGTTAATGCTGCTGCATCCAAAGACGTACTTTACAGTTGTTTGTCTCCAACTTTGTGGTAACAGTTTGAGGAAGAACAACATATGGCTGGAAAATGTCTGGTCTCTTTATAGGGACTTTTGTCTGTATAGTATAACATGCTTTTTTCGTATAGTATTGTATTGTTAGCTATATAAATAGCTAGATAGCTACATATAAACTATAGTGTTACATACTATATATATTATATATACTATAATATACTTTCTCGGTGAACTATTGTAACATATAATGAAGCTGGTTCCAATTAGCAGCAGTCCAGTCCATGATTCTGGTGTAGCACCTCTTTAAAAAATCCCAGTCATAAGACAATTGTTAATGATGCTCAGAATGTCTAATCTGACAGTATTGTCAGGAGGAGAACAGTTGGAACTTTAAAATGATGTTTTTACATATCTGAAGGGAAACCAGCTCAAAATCGCTCCATTGTGAGCAGGAAAATCTAGGATCAGGTAGATACTCTGCTAAGAAGAAAGCTTGTGGTGTTAATTTTGTCAATGAAAAGTTTCTACGACTTTTACATTCAGAGGGAGAAGTCAAAAGCTGGGAATTGAGAACGGAGTCAATCGCTGAAAAAGTAGTTTCTTTCAATGATGTCAGTTAAGAATTTGTTCTTTTCTGCTCTGACTGCATTTTTTGAAATGCTTTTAATGAGGCAGTCAGCATTTCAGACGATATTTGGAGCCTGTCTTTCTTCCATTTCCGCCCGAACCGTCGTCATTGTTGGCGCAATCGTCGAATGTCACTGTATAACCGTGGCTGAGGCTCATGTTGAGAACGAACAAGCTTTCTAGGTGCAATAATATATATATATATTACGAGTTCTGTCAAACGAAAAAAAAAAAAAAAAAAACATTTTACGTATACAGTACTGTATTACCATTATACTTCATTTTATAATTACGAATTACATGAAAAACTAAGTTTTTTGCTCTATCTTGCCAAACCAATGAGTTATGTGGCAAATGCAAATTTGATAAACCCGGGGGTGCCAGATTCTAACCGCGGTAAAGCGGGGTATTACTGTATAAACACAATTTGTTGCAGTGGTGTAGCTAACCTGTTGCTAAGGTCAGAGCAATGCAATTTAACTTGTCTGTAGTAATGGAAAGGAAAGCTTAATCAATAAAATGTATTCCTAGTTTTCAATATATTCTTAGACAGAAGAAAATTACAATTTGGATTGTTGCTTGGATTGTTCTCCCGATCTTTTAAAGGTGGAGATCACATTTAAATCAGGTTTAAAGATGATCAAGCCGTATTACCTGGACCTGTTTTCAAATAACCACATCTCACACAGCAGGGAGGAGTTTTAATCCAGTCATGACGTGTAAATAGTCATGCCACTGTGAACAACACTGAACTCCCAGTTCACACATCACCTTCCTGCCTGCGTTAAACAAAGATTCAGTGTCGAATTTGTGTTTCAGGAATGTCCCAGCGGCGTCGTGAACGAGGACACCTTTAAAGTTATCTACTCTCAGTTCTTCCCACAAGGGGGTGAGTCAGCACACAGTACATGCAACTTTCTATGTATCCTCTGAATACTCTTCACTCTGTCTGACCCAACATTATGATAATAATAAAAAAAATAAAAAGACAATTTTTATTTATAACCCTCATGCGTTATTATTGTATAATATTTGTGGTTTCATGGGAAAACCCAATCATGAACATTACGAAATGTTGCCATTTTTTGCATGTACCACTAAAAGTTATAGGCATTCATGAACAGAAATGTTTTTCTTTCTTTTTCAACCAAGATTAACCCCCTCATACCCAACACTGTACTCCAGCGCTCACAGAGTGCATTCTGGCTCACGGCGCACGTCCTGTGCAAACCAAGCGTTAGTTCTGTGTTTTCGCACCGATTATCATGTTCTCGTGCTTTACTTTAGTCTTCTTGTTTGCTGAGCCTGTTTCCAATTTTGGATTTCAATTTAAACTCGCATGCGTTATTAATATTATTATTAAAATGTACTTTTACTGCAGTTGCATCCACGTGTCCTCGTTTTACGTTTTAAACTATGACTAACCCACGGAAATTTGGTTTAAAACTGCATTTGAAATTTATTAGACTTAGGTCAAGTTTTGTGACCTTAATAATGTAAGGAAATCTATTACTGCTTTTAGTTCCACGTAAATTTTATTTTTTAAATCGAAGATTGCGTGAATAAATGTCATAGCAATACAAGAATAAAGCCCAAATTAAAAAAATAGTCAAAACTAATAGTATAAAGTAGCAACGAGATTAAAGTGGTAGTATTTTGAGAAAAATCACAGAATTGCGAGTTAATTTTAGCTGTTTTGCATAAAATGTACGTGGAGGATTTCCCAATAAGGAAATTTGCTGTCGTTCGGCGCATCAGCACAGAGTTATAAATAGTAAATGGACACTGCAGTGGTTATGAAGGAAACTTGAAAATACAGACAAACATTTAAGAAATTGTACCTGTGTGCTGTTTCAAGAGGAGATGATGTTTCTCAAGAGACTATGAGGATGATGATCAAAGAAATTTACCATGAAGGAGTTGAACACCAGAACGTTTTTCAGTCATTTTCAAGGGCACATGGCACTAAAACGCCATCGTAGTAGAAATTAAACTTACCTAGCGTCTTTATGTAGTGCCTGTTTTCACCGCTATATTTGTTCATATTGTTTGTTATTTACATAATGCAATTATTTACCTAAATGCAGTGAGGTCAAGTTGGTGAAATCCATATTATGTTTTTCCGCAGATTCAAGTACGTATGCACATTTCCTTTTCGAGGCATTTGACACCAACAAGAACGGATCGGTTAGTTTCGAGGTAAGTCCTGTTCAGTCACTGTTCTAGGTCAGTAGTTCTTAAATCTGGGTGAATTCTTAAAATGGGTATCTGCAATACCCGTGCTCTACTAGTGTTCTAATTAATTATATTATAATTGATAATGTTTCATATCAAACAGTTTTGCATGTTTCTCGTGCATAGGATACGGAAACCATATTAATCATAACTGCCATTTTCTTGCTTTATGGCCAGAGGTAAAAGTAGAGACAAATTTCTGCTCTTTTTAGGACTTTGTCATCGGCCTGTCCATCATCCTCAGGGGGACGATAATCGATCGGCTCAACTGGGCATTCAATCTCTACGATCTCAATAAAGATGGTTGTATCACCAAAGAGGTAAAACTAACATCGATATTTAACAACGATGCCAAATTGATGGTGGACGAATAGAACTTGTTCATTTTTATGTCTTTGGCTTTTAGGAAATGTTAGACATCATGCAGTCAATCTACGACATGATGGGGAAATATACGTATCCCTGCATGCAAGAGGACGCTCCCAGAGAGCACGTCGAGAGCTTCTTTCAGGTGAGCCACACAATCCATGGTATTCGTCAAATGCTGTAACTATTCTATACCGATTTGTTCTTAGTTTGTATTAAATACATATTAAGGTACAAATACCTTCCTGAATGAATGCTTTAGTCTTCAGATTTTTTTCAATCTACTATTTCTTTGCAAATAAGGGTAGATAAACAGTTGTTTGTCAACCCCAAATAACTTCTTAGTTTCTAGGAATTTTCTCAAGCATATGATTTTATACTGTTTATTTTTCCCAGAAAATGGACCGTAACAATGACGGCGTGGTCACCATTGATGAGTTCATCGAGTCATGCCAAAAGGTTTGTAATTACACCAAAACAGAACATAACCGAAATCAATTCATCTGTTATCATCTGCTGAGAGAAAATAGGAGCAACATTACCTCACAATATTTGTTTTTTTTATCCTAAATCTGCAACAAGCAAATATAAGAATATACTGTATATACAGTAGATCAGCCATAACATTCAAACCACCTTCCTAACAATGTGTAGGTCCCCATTGTCCCCCTAAAACAGCTTTGAGATATCGAGACATATTGCCAAAAGTTTGCGGACACCTGATCATTAAGTATACTATGTGCTTTTTAAGCAATGCACCTCACATTTCGTGGAGATGGAGTCAATTTGTAGGGCCATTTACCTCTCTGAATAAACGTGTCACACCTCAAGCCATTTCTGAGCAATATTTGCAGTGTGGCAGGGTGGATGATCTTGTCATTAGGGATGAAAAATATATCAACAAAAATGGCAGGATCCAATGTCTTCCAGAAGATACCATTTTCACCATCACACTGCTTTTCAGGCCATCTTTTTTCCCCTGGCAAGCAATGCACATGGACCAGAAAATGCTAAATGAAAGATGATAAAGAAAATGTGGTTTTACCAGATCAGGCCGTACCTCGTTTTGTTGCTCAATGGTCCAGTTGTAATCCTCATGTGCCTATTGTAGGCACTTTCTGCAGTGGACAGGAGTCAACATCAACAAAGGTACTCAGAGCCCTACACTTCAAATGATGTTTTCTTTTCAGAATGGATTGGTTACGTGCAGCCTGAAAGTGCCCTTGTAATGAGCTAATCAGTTTTTATAATGCTTTAATGTTCTGGCTGATCAGTGTGAAAGTCAAAAGTCTGTTGGGACTCTAAGTTGTGTTGATCTAGACCTAATATATCACAAACCAAAATGTACCTTTAGAAAGGTTTACAAAGTGCTACAAGAAATCAAATCATACATCATTTCACTGTCAGTAAATCAGCTTTTCCACCTGACAAATTTCATTATTATATGGCAGGAACATTCAGATGTCTCATGTGTCAGCATAGCAAATAGTATAAGCTTTAACTGAACTGTAAGTATCGGTGCCTCAATATCAAGTAAACCTTTCAATGTCGCTCTACCATTTCTTCTCTACTTCTGTCTGTTTCCTCCACCCATTTCTCCAAGGACGAGAACATCATGCAGTCCATGCAGTTGTTTGACAACGTCATTTAGGGCCACGCTCTATTCAACAGGACTGTGCAAGAGCCTCAGAAAGGTGATCACGACCTCCAAACTGGTCACCTGGAAAGCTACACTCCTCCATATCTCCTCTTCACCCAGCCAGAGGCCCACCGTCATTCGGTTTTCTTTCTTTCTTTTCCCCCCCAGAGACATTGTGGAAGATGATGCACCAATTCTGGCTCTTAGATAAACTTCAATAACACATTAGCTGGACTCGTGATGAAGCCAGCTGGACACTTTCACATTTAACAGGAAACTCGGAGGAACAAAAAGTGACGATAGAAGAGAAAAAGAAGCTACCAACATTTAGCTAGAATCTATGGCCGATGGTGGAGTTTTTAATTTGATATGTTTTTTTGTTTTTTTTTAATCAACAGACATTTTTCTAACCGCATGATGTCAAATTATCTACACTATGTAACGTATCTTTTTGCCGAGCTAGTCCAAAGCTTGTCTGTTGTCAAACGGCCATCCAAATGTGCCTCGCTCAGACGGCGTGTTGTATTGTGCACCATTCGAATCCCTCCATTCAGCAGCCAATTCAAATAGAAACGTACACTTTGTACATTCCTGGAAGAGTCTGTAAGAAAAGAAAGGGGCTCCTTGGCCTTCAAGATCTTAGCAGTTCAGGTTTTTTTTTCTTCCCTTTTCCTGGTAACAGAGGTTTTGTCCTTTTCAACCCATGAAGTGTCTCATTAGGTAGAGCAGTTCGTCATGTATCTTTGTAAAAACAGCAGAGTGGAGCTACGCTGCGTTAACGCTACCCTGCGTCAACGCATATTAAATATGAATCGTGAACTCATTGCTGCTGGTAGGAGCCACTAATGATAAATTCAGTATATTACATCATCCAGGCTTTTTAAAATGTATTATTATTAATAACAATCATGTATCACTATTTCGAGCATAGGAAGCTTTGTGATGCCTAGGGACCAGAAAGCTTGTCTAACATGATCAATATTAAAAAGGGTTTTGAATTAAAACTATGAAATAATATTTATAGTGGAGTAACAAATGAGAAAAATGATATATTACATAATATATAATACAAAATTGAATCTCATTATGTGCAATACCTTACCTTGCATATGTCTTCTTTTTGTCATGTCAAAACCTGTAACTGAAATGAGATCATTTTGGCATTTGAGATGTGAACTCTGCACATCTGTATTCTGAGATTTTCTTTTCTTTGGCAAAAGTTCAATCAAATGGAGACAGATGTTGTACAGCGATTTTCAAGTCTTGTACACAAATCTCAATCAGTTTGTGATCTACATTTGCACCAACACACGTATTTGGTTTTGAACTGCTATAGTACACCTTTTGGCTATTCACAAGATGAGCCTCCAGCCCAAGTCCAGAGGTGAAAAAGGTTTTCCTTCTGGCTTTGTTATGTATTCGGGTCTATCTATCTCACTAGTTTTCTGTCCTTGTTGAAGGAAAAGCATCTCCACAACATGATGCTCCCACCAGCATGCTTCATTGTGTGGATGGTGCTCTCAGGGTAATGAGCAGCGTTCATGTTTTTGTCAAATGCAGAGCTACAAGGCCACAGGGTAAGACCAAACCAGACTTGGTTGCTGCTCTGGCTAATACCCTCTTTACCTGGTCAATTGATTTCAGTGTGGTTTTTAACCCGAGATTCTTTTCAAAGCGATATCTCAAGAACGATTGTTGAAAGTATGCTGAACTTATGATTGTTTAGGATTTGTCATTGTAACGATGTTATTTTGATAGCTCCCTGGTCTTTATGACACTGTTTGTTTGGGTCTGCGTTACAACAAATTCTTTCCGATCAGCTCTACACAGGTTTTGAGACGAAAGGACACCAAAAAACACCATAGACTTCAATATTTAAGCAATAATTTTGAACGAATCTCGTCCAGTATGGCCACTTTATCAATTTACATCAGTGTGGAGTGGCGATGTCTAGTTATCTTTCGAAGAGCCAATCGTCAGCACCATTTATTTCGAGGTTTATGCAAATGTTCTTTTCAAAATGCCACAAGGAATGAAGAAAAAAAATTAATAAAATAAAGACCGTGTCCTCATTAGAACATTTTTCCCTCCTGAAAGGTCAAACAATGGCAGATGCTCCAACACGGTCATGTCAACATTTTTCTGTTGGCTTACAAGGACAGAGGGGATGCGTGAAAGGTTTGTTTAGAATCTGGAGACTTCCTTTCATTCCAAAAGAGGAATGAAGGGAAAATGTTTACCCTTATTTAAAGGTGTGTTACTGACATCAGTCTCTCATAATTGTGTGTCAATGTCCTTTTAAGACAAAGAAATAGTATTCCTATTAGGAAGGAATTTCATAGTAACATTTTAACATCAGTCCAAAGAATTTATTTGCTGCCATAATCAGAAATAACAGAACAAATTTTACTCACAAATTCACTGACCAAACATATATTAAGGTTGTCGTTCATCTACCAAATTTATTGTCTGAAGCCTATCAAGAACACGTTCTTGCGTTCACTCCGATATGTTCGTGTGTCTTCTGTAATGGAAAGGAAAAAAAAAAGCTCATTCATGTCGACTAGAATCGTCTGCAAAAAATGTAATTGGATCTCGATTTTTGTTGGAGCATAGCTTCTTGTCAGAGTTTCCCAAAATGCATTAGTATTTGTATTTATTTCCTTTTAGATCCCCCACTTCAGCATCAATGGACAGTGTTGTTCATACTCGCATGAAAAGTAATAATCTGCTGTATTAATCATTTCTTAGGTAGATTGTGCTGCAAAACGAGTAAAGATATCCTTGTATATTTTGTACAGAGAGTATAATAATAAAATAAAAAATATAAAAAAAAATAACTACAACTGCTATGCAATGATGGACGAAGTGTCTAAACTGTTGCAATGTCTTTGTAGTAAACCATAGTATTAAACAGATATCATATGATGACATTACTACTGATGTACTGCTTCCACTTTCTCACATGTGTGAACCCATTAGAGGCATGACTGCTTTAAAATTGATGCGATACACAGCTGGAAATGATTTCAGGAGAAAATGCCAGATGTGCTGTTACAGGAAACTAATATGGCAAATATCTGCAAAGATACAAGAGCCAATTAACAAGAATTGGGGATTAGCATTTTTTGGTTGCTTTGGAGCGTTTCTCGACTCGTTCTTAATATTTGCAAGCCGGTAAGAGAATTTCTTAAAAACTGTTTGTACAAACAGCACAACACTGGATTTCTTTCATTCAAAACTCTTTACTTTACTCAAAATCTTCAGTTCATCTGTCCAACGGTAAGTATTTGCGTCTAATTGTTCACAAAGATGATCATCAAAATGTTCAGTACTTGATGGAAACTCTAGTTTGGATTTCAATGACAGAACATGCACAAGTCTGAATTTCTGTGTTGTATCTATGAATTTCCACAGCACAAATGTACACATTACTGTATGTGGGCTATTGAGTGCAAAAGACCAGGCAGGATTCACTTTGTACTGTACTTGTGTTTATTGTTTTTTGTCTGGTCTGTATTCGCTCGCCAATTGAAGGTTCACGAGATTCGCCTTTGATCTGTTTGAGAGAACCAGTTGATCATTGGTTGATCTAAAGCCGTACACTCGCCTTTATTAGTATACATTTTATCAGTTGAAGACACATTTACTTGTAAAATGAAATGTGAAGAAAAAAAGCTTGACTGATGATTTAACCTGGTTTAACCATTTTGCATTTAACGACTTGAGGCAGAGATGTTTTGGGGGTTGAAACTAAGGTCGGGTAAACAGGTAAAAACCAGTATCATATATTTAAAGGAATCGCTTGAATAAATGTACCGAAGCATTTGAAATGATGTGAAGGGTTGAACAAATAGTTTTGAGAATTTCATTTCCGATCTGGGACACGCTCTAGAGCAAACGTGTACAAAACAAATGACTTCTTGCTATTTCTCTCCCTTTCTCTTCAAGATTAGACAAGAAAATGGAAGTTTTCTGTCATGGAGTCTCTCCTGTGGTTAAAAACTAATCGTTACACAGCATTCGCACTCGAGACCCCTTCCATAAATGTTAAATGAGACCTCTCTATACAGAAGAAAAAGATGTGTTAAACAAACAACAACAAAAAAACACTGCCCCATCAGGAACGTAAATTGGAATTCCATTACCATGCTTTTATTTCAACCAAATACATCACTTAGATACTGTACATTGTTCTTGATCGTAAAATTGGTGCATGGTTAAGAACTGCTAGAGGTGTGTGTGTGTGTGTTCATTTTAATTTCGAATACAATTTACAAAATAACTGTCCCATTTAATACACTTCAAATAATTATTTTGTATAAGTTACTATTGATTGTAAAAGTAGACACACCCTAAATTTTGCAAAGAAGGTGATGGGCATTTAGAGGTACACTATATGGACAAAAGATAGAGAGATCTAAAACCTAGTAAACACCTTTGGGATAAATTGGAACGCTGCTGTAGATCAGTAACTGACTTTATTTGTGCAGAATGAGCACAAATCTCCAACATCTAGTGGAACATTGCAGAAAAGTGGAGGTTATTATAAAGAGCGAACGGGGACTGATACTTTTGTCCATATGGTGTAGCTGGGAATATGAATACATTTACATTATGTTAAGAAAGGAAATGCAAAGTGTGATGGGCTTTCAAACTTTTGCACCTGCTTAATAAGTGCTATTTAGAGAAATTGTGTAATTCTGACATTTGAGTAGCTCCGATATTTTGAGGAAGAACGTGTATTTTGCACTTTTACCTGTTGGTTGACAGCAGACAGCTGCATTTTTTATTGTAATAAACTATAAACTGGCAGTTGACGCCAGAATCTGGGGTTTCGTTACCAGAGCAACTTTAAAATGCAGGTGAAAGATTGTGAAATACTTTTGGAAATCTCTCTGTGGAATTACTTGGCCACTTTTCGTAGTTCTGCAAGGACCCAAATGGCAAAAGTAAGCAGAGCTACGGAGCCGGATTGGTGTGTGGCTGCCAGGGAAGTTGGCACGTACAGGAGCAAAGTGCTGATCCCAAGGGCCACCTACAACAACAAACGACAACAGGCAATCAAAAAGCAATCGGACATTCAAGCAGTACAAAACGAGGCGGGATTAGGGTCTCATACAAGGCTTGCTTTTTGATCTCTTCACTTCCTGTTTACTAGTGTATTCTGATAAGTCACATCCCTCATGAGGCCTGTTCATTTTGTTATCTCTCTCGCTCTCTCACATACATACATTTTTTTTATTTATTTATATATATATATATATATATATATATATATATATATATATATATATACACATATATATATACACACACTTTTTTTTATATATATATATATATATATATATATATATATATATATATATATATATATATATGCATAGATATTCGTATATATGCATAAATATTCATATATATGCATAGATATTCTTAGATATTCGTATATATGCATAAATATTCATATATATGCATAGATATTCTTAGATATTCGTATATATGCATATATATATTCTTAGATATTCGTATATGCAAATATATGCGTAGATATTCGTATATATGCATAGATATTTGTATATATGCATATCACAGTGCTACAGATATTACCCTCATTATTAAAGAAACATAGAACACAAAACCATGGCCTGCTTTATTTATTTTTACACACACACACACACACACACACACACACACACACACACACACACACATATATATATATAAATAAAAATCTCAAGTCGCACAAAAATAGGCAAAAGAAAAAGAAATGTAAACTTAAGCAGCCTGAAGAAGCCTATTATACTGCATGTTCAAATCGCTGTGAGGATTTCAGCCACTGTTTTAACATTGCAGAGAAAACTGTTGGTTCTGATTGCATAGTGTCCCATAGATGTGACCCTTTCACTTAAAAGGATGATTCTACCCACAGTAGTTCTGCATCTTCAGACTCTACAGTTCCCACTTACTGCCCCTCTGGTCTTTGCCTTGTCACTTCTCAATCTTTGTGACAGCTTACCTCAGGGGCGAGGCCATATATACACTTAAGTTGTGTCTTAATAAATGAAAACTTTGTCAAATTCTTCAAAGGTATAACCTTTGATAATCTTTAAATGATGCTAGTTAATTAGTTTCTGAATTGTTACATCAAAAGTTTGCTTATATAATAATATTACAGGTTTACCTGATTGGGAAGCCTCCCGCGGAACCCGAGGCGAACGAGTGCAGCACAGGACGAGATTTGATGGGTGAATCCGGGTGCGGGCAGTAAAATTATCGTGTGTGTGGGTTGTGCGAGAATAAAATCATTTGTGGGACTCCGGCAAAATGGTCTTAAAACAAAAACTTAAGCATCTACTGCACAAAAGCAACAGTGGCAACTAAAATAAAATGAAACAATTTACAGGCACGATGTCGGATGCGAACTCTGGCATGGTTCATGCGCAGTAACTACTGGAGCACACCGAGTTACAACGTCTGAAGCGCAATGCAGAGGAGAATCACTGAGTGCTACAGATATTACCATTATTAAAGAAAGGAACATAAAAAACTATGGCCTGCTTTTTTTATATCATTTGAGTTGATGTTCTGAAAAGTTCCCTGTTCATGTCCATGCTCATCATTTACACAAAAAGTCAAAGTCAAATGAAACAAAACCTGTTTGTTAGTTGTCCGTTTCTTTTTCGTTCATATTTAAACTAAAAAAGCAGAGTAGCGGGGAAAATCGTCTTAAATTTTATTCGTCATAGACTGAGCATCAAACTTAAGCTTAGAGTCACCTAAATATTTAAATTCACTTACTTCCTCAATTTCCTCTTGAACAATTTTGGTTTTGAATACAACAGTGCTTTGTTCTTCAATGAAAAACACATTGATACTGTTTTGTTGTAATTGAAACAACTATCCTGCAGCCACTGGGAAACAATTCTGCAGCCATGAGAAGATTTAGCAGTTACATAATAAACTGTGTCATCTGCACCCATTTGACAGCCAACCTCCATGGAACTTCCAGGTAAATCGTTTATGTATATACAAAATTAATTTTTTTTACGATTGAAACAATTTCATTTGAATCAGTTTATTTTAGATTTTAAGTGAGTGCATTTTTTTTTTTTTTTTAAAAAAGCTTTTCCTTGATCCAAACTAACTTTTTCTGGAATCTATAAAATGGCCTATAGCCATTTCTGCCAAAATCCAAATTGCTTACGGTTTAACAAATGAGTTTTTTCCCCAAATAATTCAATTATTGTTCAAACCACTACCTTTTCTAAAACTTGAGACTACAGGAATAACAGAGATGGGTCAATAATTACCTCATCAGTCTCTCCAGACTTAAAAACAGCAGTTAAAAATGTTTGTGGAAACAACAGTTTTAATAGAGAAATTTACCAAAATATTCTATTGGCCTTAATGTTAAGATATCTTCGATATCTTCACCTTTTGAACTGTTACAGATTTCATCTTTATCAACCTGGAGAAATATAAAAATATGAATTTCTTACATCATGTGATAAAAAAAAAATGGAATTCAAATTACGGTAAGTTGACAAAAAAGGTATTTTTCAAAGCATCAGTACTAAACCTTTCCATTTATATTCAGTTTTGTTGCCGTTACTTTGACTACATTTCTGGTTAATTTATTCATATGCTTCCAAATAAGTGGAGTCAGCAAATAGCTGCATTAAATCAGATGACTTTGCTTTTCTCAGTTCACTTATCACTTTGTTTCTTAAACCTTTTAAAATGAATATAACTGAATGAAGATTATTATTTATTCAAGGAAAAAAAAGGTTCTTCTGTTACTTTAAAAAAAAAACATGTAAACTTCTGGTTTGTATTTGAAAGTGGGTCCATTATAAAATAAAATAAAAACACTCATTTAGATTATCAATTTAAACTGTAACATTACATAAAAAACATTTTCTGCTTAGGAATTCCATACCCTGCTTCTGTTGACCCTGAACTACCCTTTTTGTGGCATGTGTTAACTTTCCTCGTACACACAGTGGGTCCTGTATTTCTGTTTTAGGCTTATCTTTTGCAGGCTCAGCATAACCTTGTGGAGTTGTCTCTCCTAACTTTCTCTTCTGTTCTCACACACACACACACACACACATGGCAGCCCACCCCCTTTTATTCTCCCTCTTTTTTATTCTCTTTGGAAGTATATCTTCGTGTGTGAGACAATAAACTTTGGAACTTCTTTTTAAAAGCCGCCTCGTGTTTTTCATTTAGACTTCCCCGTATACGTAGGAGAGCAGAGATCGAGAGGAAAGGCTGAATTCAAGGGTATCCTGTCCGGGTGACAGAAGGCAATCCTGCCCAAGTGGCAGAGGATAAAACACTTTCTTACAAAATCGTTGTTTTATAAATTTTCTGAAAGTCAGTGTCGACCTATGATCAGACAAACCTGTTAACAAAATTATCAATAACTCGCTCTGGTTTATTCCTAAAAATGAAATCCATCGGTGTATTACTAGTTTGTGTAATTCTGTAGGGCTCGTCATCATTGATGCAACATATTTAGATGCAATTGAAAAAAAAATGTTTTTCTTACTATTATCCAACCAATTTCTATTAAAATCTCCTAATTGATTTGTTAAAATGCATCAATTAAACAATTTAAGCAATTTATTGAAATCATGGAAAAACGAGGCAATATGAGAAGGGCGGGTTGGGGGTAATAAGACTATAATATTATCATGACCAATGGGCCAAACCAAAAGAACATCCCAGGAATCCAATATACAGTATGGGAAGAGACTCATTACATTTATTATACTCATGAATCCACCCGTTTTCTGGCTTTTATTGATTTCCAGATTCAGTTACAATTTTAGCCACTGGAGGTCATGTGTTGTAATGTAATGTGATTGCATTTACACTATACAGACATAACCATCTACTATTTGGGGAAAAGGTTCCTCCCGATTTGTGGACGTTTGTGCTTCTGAGATCAATGGTTTTCACTCCTACCCATATAAAAATAAATAAATAAAAATATCTTCATGGAGCTGACTTTGTGCACAGGGGTATCGTAATGCTTGAACAGGTTTGTGTCTCCTAGTTCAAGTGAAGGCAAAATATAATGCTCCCACAAACCTGTACAATTGTGTGCCTTCAGCTTTGTGGTAACAGTTTGGGGAAGTACCACATATGGCTGGGAAAGGACAGGTGTCCCAATACTTTTGGAAATAGTGTATATTCCTGAAGACATTTCTTTTTTTATTTCCTCAGCTCGGGGTCCGAAAGTGCATGTAAGCAAGAGGTTATGTAATCTGTTGTGTTTATTAATACAAAAAAAACAAACAATCACAGCACTGAAGCCAGTGATTACACCAATATACACCCTTGTATGCGTGTATTATTATGCAAATATGATTCATCCAGCCAGTTTGACCTCATAGTAGGTATGAACCTCAGCGAACGATTTTCTCGCACTTTGATAACGGCGAGCGTTTTAGAGCCGGCTGTGAAAAGAACATTCGGAAAGCAATGTGTCGAAACTGTAGCTTAATCTCTAATTATTTTTGTTTGATAGGTCTTTATTCAGAGTCAGGTGTCAGAATAATATATTGTCGAGATGAAGGGCGTTCGGAATCTCACGCATCAAACCGGCGTGATGTCGCTTCTCTAACGCACCTGAAAAGAGTAGTAAACGCTTGTAATGATCTATAATTCCGCTATTCAGTGTCCCTTGTTACTCGCACTGTAGTTACCCGGTTGTTTATTTCAGAATGTGTGAAATGAAGCACTGACCTGTGTGTATGCCATGGCAGTCAAGCAGCTGATTGCAAGCTTTGTCCTCCTCGGCAGCTGCATGCGTCTGGAGAAGAGGAAGAGGCCGCTGATGGCTGCTAACGCGCTAATTCCCTGCCAGAAGATAAACAATTTTTTTGGGACTAAACCGGAGGAAAACCAGGCTACAGTGAGACAATTAGGATTTGGAATTAAGTGGGACATTGTGCATAGTTTGAGATCTTTCTCTGGCGTGTTATGCCGTGTTTATATTCCTAAATAATAAAAATTAAGATGTTTGAAATGGAAATAAATGCAACTGGTTAAAAAAAACAATGATACAGACAAGTGGATGGATGGATGATCACTGTGAACACTAAAAATAGTCGAACAGCATAAAAATAGCTGTACGAGTGAATAAATGAGAGTCCAGATATGAATCAATGAGCAAATAAGTGTTAAATGTCCCCAAATAGTGATAACCAGGTGAACATTGTGATTACTGTCGATACAAATGACTACATGACTCCTACATCTTCCACTGAAGAAACATCAGTGGAGTGGGTCATGGAGGGGATGCAGTTTATTGTCCAGAATGGCTGTGAGTTTATTAAATATCCAGTGAGCAGATCAGCCTCCTTCATCAGTTTGTTTAAAAGAACCTGCTTACAAGTTTCACTGGCTTTTCTTCACCTTATTTTAAGGGATAACACACTGTTAGATTTGTGCGTTTATTTCACTGAGTTCTCTTCACTTTCAATTTAGTCTCACAATAAACATTACCTTTTATTTACTGGTTGTTGATTCGTGAATGCAGCAGTCATGTGCACTCACCAGTATGCGGTGGTCAAACTGGACAGTGGTGGGGTTCTCGAAAACGTTCTTGATTTTAGGAGAGAACGCCAGAAGATCGTCTGGGATCCAGTATTCACCCATTTTTGGGAAAGAGTTGTAGACTAATCCAGCGTCGAGACCGGCGACAAAGGCTCCTGAAAAGAAAACATCACACTCATCCTCCTACATATCCTTCTAATCCTCTTAGTCGCCCTCATACCCCTTACTTTGCCTTATCCCCTTTACTCTCTCTCACCCCCCCCCACTCGCCCTCATACCCCTCTACTCGCAATCATTCTCCTCCCCTTAATCAGCCTCATTCTTCTACCTATCCTTCTACTCCTCTTACTCGCCCTCACCCCTCTACTCGCCCTCATCCTCCTCCCCTTACTCACCCTCACCCCCTTACTCACCCTCATACCCCTCTACTCGCCCTCCACCTCCTCCTCTTACTCGCCCCCGTGCCCTTACTCGCCCTCACCCCACTACTCGTCCTCATCCACCTTACCCGCCCTCATAACACTCTACTCGCCCTCATACCCCTCTACTTGCCCTCCACTTCCTCCTCTTACTCGCTCCCGTGCCCTTACTCGCCCTTATACCCCTACTTATCCGTCTACTCCTCTTAGTCGCCCTCATACCCCTTGCTCTGCCTTATCCCCTTTACTCGCCCTCATCCCCTCTACTCGCCCTCATCCCCCTCTACTCGCACTAATACCCCTCTACTCGCACTAATACCCCTCTACTCGCACTAATACCCCTCTACTCGCACTAATACCCCTCTACTCGCACTAATACCCCTCTACTCGCACTAATACCCCTCTACTCGCACTAATACCCCTCTACTCGCACTAATACCCCTCTACTCGCACTAATACCCCTCTACTCGCACTAATACCCCTCTACTCGCACTAATACCCCTCTACTCGCACTAATACCCCTCTACTCGCACTAATACCCCTCTACTCGCACTTATCCTCCTCCCCTTACTCGCCCTTGCCACCTTACTCACCCTCATCCCCCCTACACACCCTCCTACCTATCCTTCTACTCCACTTACTCGGCCTCACCCCCCTACTCGCCCTCATACCCCTTACTCGCCCTCATCCTCCTACCTATCCTTCTACTCCTCTTACTTGCCCTCATCCCCCTTACTCGCCCTCATCCCCCTCTACTTGTCCTCATCCTTCGCCCCTTACTCGCCCTCATCCTCCTACTCCTCTTACTTTCCCTCACCCCTCTACTCGCCCTCATACCCCTTACTCAACCTTATCCTCCTACTTATCATCCTCCTCCCCTTCCTCGCCCCCTTCATCGCCCTTGTACCCCTACTTATCCTTCTACTCCTGTTAGTCGGCCTCATAGCCCTTACTCGCCCTCATTCCCTATACTCGCCTTTGTACCCCTCTACTCGCTCTCTCTACTCATCCTCCTACCTATCCTACTACTCCTCTTACTCACCCTCATCCCCCTTACTCGCCCTTGTCCCCCTCATCCCCATCTACTCGCCCTCATCCCCCTCTACTCGCCCTCATCCCCCTCTACTCGCCCTCATCCCCCTCTACTCGCCCTCATCCTCCTACCTATCCTTCTACTCCTCTTACTCGCTCTCACCCCACTTACTCACCCTCATCCCCCTTTCCTGCCCTCATCCCCCTTACCCGACCTCATCCGCCTACCTATCCATCTACTCCTCTTATTCGCCATCAACCCCCTTTCTCGCCCTCATCCCCTCTACTCGCCCTCATACCCCTCTACTCGCCCTCATACCCCTCTACTCGCCCTCATACCCCTCTACTCGCCCTCGCCACCTTACTCACCCTCATCCCCCTTACACACCCTCCTACCTATCGTTCTACTCCACTTACTCGGCCTCACCCCCTACTCGCCCTCATACCCCTTACTCGCCCTCATCCTCCTACCTATCCTTCTACTCCTCTTACTTGCCCTCATCCCCCTTACTCGCCCTCATCCCCCTCTACTCGCCCTCATACCGCTACTTATCCTTCTCCTCCTCTTAGTCACCCTCAAACCCCTTACTCTGCCTTATTTCCATTACTCGCCCTCATCCTCCTTACTCGCCCTCATTCCCCTTACTCGCCCTCATCCTTCTCCCCTTACTCGCCCTCATCCTCCTACCGATCCTTCTACTCCTCTTACGCGCCCTCATCCCTCTACTCGCCCTCATACCCCTTACTCACCCTTATCCTCCTACTTATCATCCTCCTCCCCTTACTCGCCCCCTTACTCGCCCTTGTACCCCTACTTAGCCCTCATAGCCCTTAATCGCCCTCTACTCCTTTCCTGCCCTCATCCCCCTTACCCGACCTCATCCGCCTACCTATCCATCTACTCCTCTTACTCGCCATCAACCCCCTTTCTCGCCCTCATCCCCTCTACTCGCCCTCATACCCCTCTACTCGCCCTCGCCACCTTACTCACCCTCATCCCCCGTACACACCCTCCTACCTATCGTTCTACTCCTCTTACTCGCCATCACCCCCCTTACTCGCCCTCATTCCCCTTACCTGCCCTCATCCTCCTACCTATCCTTCTACTCTTCTTAATCACCCTCATCCCCCTTACTCGTCATCTACACCCCTTACTCGCCCTCATCCTCCAACCTATCCTTCTACTCCTCTTAATCACCCTCATCCCCCTTACTCGCCCTCGTCCCCCTTACTCGCCCTCGTCCCCCTTACTCGCCCTCGTCCCCCTTACTCGCCCTCGTCCCCCTTACTCGCCCTCGTCCCCCTTACTCGCCCTCATGCTCCTACCGATCCTTCTACTCCTCTTACTCGCCCCCACCCCTCTACTCGCCCTCACCCCTCTACTCGCCCTCATCCCTATACTAGCCCTCATACCCCTTACTCACCCTTATCCTCCTACTTATCATCCTCCTCCCCTTCCTCGCCCCCTTACTCGCCCTTGTACCCCTACTTAGCCCTCATACCCCTCTACTCGCCCTCGTACCCCTCTACTCCTTTACTGCCCTCATCCCCCTTACCCGACCTCATCCGCCTACCTATCCTTCTACTCCTCTTAATCACCCTCATGCCCCTTACTTGCCATCTACACTCCTTACTCGCCCTCATCCTCCAACCTATCCTTCTACTCCTCTTAATCACCCTCATCCCCCTTACTCGCCCTCGTCCCCCTTACTCGCCCTCGTCCCCCTCATCCCCATCTACTCGCCCTTATCCTCCTACCTATCCTTCTACTCCTCTTACTCGCCATCACCCCCTTACTCGCCCTCATCCTCCTACCTATCCTTCTACTCCTCTTAAATCACCCTCATCCCCCTTACTCGCCATCTACTCGCCCTCATCCTCCTACTCCTCTTACTCGCCCTCACCCCCCTTACTCGCCCTCATCCTTTTACCTATCCTTCTACTCCTCTTAATCGCCCTCATACCTCTACTTATCCATCTACTCCTCTTAGTCGACCTCATTCCCTTTACTCACCCTCATCCCCCTTACTTACCCTCATACCCCTCTACTTGACCTCATCCTCCTCTTCTTACTCACCCCCTTACTCGCCGTTATATCCCTACTTATCCTTCTACTCCTCTTAGTCGTCCTCATACGCCTTACTCTGCCTCATCCCCTTTCCTCGCCCTCATCCTCCTACCTATCCTTCTACTCCTCTTACTCGGCCTCACCCCCCTACTCGCCCTCATCCCCCTTACTCGCCCTCATACCCCTTACTCGCCCTCATCCTCCTACCTATTCTTCTACTCCTCTTACTCGCCTCATCCCCCTTACCTGCCCTCATCCTCCTACCTATCCTTCTACTCCTCTTACTCGGCCTAACCCCCCTACTCGCCCTCATACCCCTCTACTTGCCCTCATCCTCCTCTTCTTACTCACCCCCTTACTCGCCGTTATATCCCTACTTATCCTTCTACTCCTCTTAGTCGTCCTCATACGCCTTACTCTGCCTCATCCCCTTTCCTCGCCCTCATCCTCCTACCTATCCTTCTACTCCTCTTACTCGGCCTCACCCCCCTACTCGCCCTCATCCCCCTTACTCGCCCTCATACCCCTTACTCGCCCTCATACCCCTTACTCGCCCTCATCCTCCTACCTATTCTTCTACTCCTCTTACTCGCCTCATCCCCCTTACCTGCCCTCATCCTCCTACCTATCCTTCTACTCCTCTTACTCGGCCTAACCCCCCTACTCGCCCTCATACCCCTCTACTTGCCCTCATCCTCCTCTTCTTACTCACCCCCTTACTCGCCGTTATATCCCTACTTATCCTTCTACTCCTCTTAGTCGTCCTCATACCCCTTACTCTGCCTCATCCCCTTTCCTCGCCCTCATCCTCCTACCTATCCTTCTACTCCTCTTACTCGGCCTCACCCCCCAACTCGCCCTCATCCCCCTTACTCGCCCTCATCCTCCTACCTATTCTTCTACTCCTCTTACTCGCCTCATCCCCCTTACCTGCCCTTACCCCCCTACTCGCCCTCATCCCCCTTACTCGCCCTCATACCCCTTACTCGCCCTCATCCTCCTACCTATTCTTCTACTCCTCTTACTCGCCTCATCCCCCTTACCTGCCCTCATCCTCCTACCCATCCTTCTACTCCTCTTACTCAGCCTAACCCCCCTACTCGCCCTCATACCCCTCTACTTGCCCTCATACTCCTCTTCTTACTCACCCCCTTACTCGCCGTTATATCCCTACTTATCCTTCTACTCCTCTTAGTCGTCCTCATACCCCTTACTCTGCCTCATCCCCTTTCCTCGCCCTCATCCTCCTACCTATCCTTCTACTCCTCTTACTCGGCCTAACCCCCCTACTCGCCCTCACCCCCATACTCGCCCTCACCCCTTACTCGCCCTCAGCCCCCTCTACTCGCCCTCAGCCCCCTCTACTCGCCCTCAGCCCCCTCTACTCGCCCTCAGCCCCCTCTACTCGCCCTCAGCCCCCTCTAGTCGCCCTCATACCCCTACCTATCCTTCTACTCCTCTTACTCCCTCTCATCCCCCTTACTCGCCCTCACCCCCCTTACTCGCCCTCATACCCCTCGACTCGCCCTCATCCCCTCGACTCGCCCTCATCCCCTCGACTCGCCCTCATCCCCTCGACTCGCCCTCATATCCTTACTTATCCTTCTACTCCTCTTAGTAGCCCTTATACCCCTTTACTCGCCCTCATCCCCTTTACTCGCCCTCATCCCCCTTACTCGCCCTCACCCTCCTCCCCTTACTCGCCCCCTTACTCACCCTCATCCCCTTGACTCACACTCATTCTCCTACCGATCCTTCTACTCCTTTATCCTCGCCCTTATACCCCTTACTCACCCTCATCCTCCCCTTACTCGCCCTCATATCCTTACTTATCCTTCTACTCCTTAGTCGCCCTTATACCCCTTTACTCGCCCTCATCCCCCTTACTCGCCCTCATACCCCTCTACTCGCCCCCTTACTCACCCTCATCCCCTTACTTGCCCTCATCCCCCTTACCCGCCCTCATACCCCTCTACTCGCCCTTATCCTCCTACTCTCCCTCATACCCCTATTTATCCTTCTACTCCTCTTAGTCACCTTTATACCCCTTTACTCGTCCTCATCCCCCTTACTCGCCCTCATCCTCCTCCCCTTACTCGCCCCCTTACTCACCCTCATCCCCTTGACTCACCCTCATTCTCCTACCTATCCTTCTACTCCTTTTACTCGCCCTTATACCCCTTACTCGCCCTCATCCTTCCCTTACTCGCCCTCATCCCCCTTACTCACTTTTATCTTCCTACTCACCCTCATGACCCTACTCTTCTTTATCCAAAGCTTGCTATTCAAACAACTATGTTTCAACTGTTTTAAGTGCTCATTTTGACCCAAAGGTGATGGTCCTAACCTGAGAAAGCTGTAAGGAAGACTAACACCCCTGTGCCTTTAGCAAACCTCCTGAGCTGCACAATACGTCTGGTGTCAGGAAGCTGTGTAAAAGAAACATTTTGTAATTAAAGGGTGTTTGGGCTTTATGTAGAACCTTGTAGGTGTGTGTGTGTGTTTGTACCATGTTCACAGGAAGCATTAGTGTGAGTCCTGTCCAGAGACTGCCACAGTACAAAAGGAGAGCTGAACCCAGATGAGACGCCAGTCTGTACTGACTGACTCGGGGAACGTCATACGAGTCTGGTTTCTCCTCCAGTCCACTCTTCACCATGTACCAACCCAGCAGACCCTATGAGCAAACAGAAATACACATTAAACCCACAAAGCAGTATGACATATTCAAGGGGTAATAGGTAATATATTGATACAAACACGGCTGGACACACCATGCTCGTGTGTACCAACATCTGAAACCATGCAATGCAATGCAGAGTATAATAGTAGTAGTATACCCTGAGAGCATTTCACAATTAACTATTAATACTATTATAAAGTACAAGGGCAGTGTCTACAAGACCTGAAATCCCCTTCAATAAACTGTCCCATGAATCCCCTGAAAAATCCCTACAATTCCACATATTGAGGGAGTGAATGAATGAAGGATAGAAGGAACGAAGACATTTGTTAAAGTTTGCTAAAATAGTGTAGTAGAACAATTAAGTAGATCATATGTTTAAAAAAGTCACACACACACACACACACACACACACACACACACACACACACACACACACACACACACACACACACACACACACACACACACACACACACACACACACACACACCTGTATTACCCAAATGTGGTCTAACGAATGTACAATATTGAATTAAATATTTTCATTTTTAAATTTTATTTAATCAATTTAATTTGTGCCAATTTAATTGATAACACAATTTAATCAATGTAATAATGTGTATTGTGCATTGACTTGATTTTTTGTATTTTATTTTTTTATAAGACATAAAATATAAGAATTGTATATTTTATTTAACCAAACAGGCATTTTATTTTTACTTGTCTCAAAAATGTAAAATGCTAAGATTTGTCAAGACAAATGTAAAAATTAACTGTGTTAATAAAAAACTTTTTTCTTTGCATTTATTCCCTCTAACTGTACAGAAAATGAACCAAACTGTGACCTAGAAAATGAGATACGTACTGAACCATGCATTTTGTGTACCATTACAACTTTAAATATATATAAATTGCTGAAGCTCTAACTAGTTTTGCTAGCTAGCCTTCAGTAGATTAATAAAACGATAACGAAATGTGTAGTTCAATTATGAAACTCTACTCAGGTGGCACGTCAGTGATGTGGCCTATTCGGGTTTCTCCATCCAAGTAACTCTTCATATACACGAATTAACTGTCTGTGTGACATTTCTGCACAAACTATATGTATTTCCATCCACTTTCCACACCCCAGCACCACATGTATTGATATGCAACTAGAGTCCCTCTTACTAAACCTTTTGTTGTAGCAGCAAAATGGCTCTTAACATCTGTTTATTAAAACATGCTTGAGAGAGCCATCTTTAGCCTTAAGCACAGCAGCAGCATTCGACACCAAACCCTCTACAATCTACAATCCATAACCATTATATAAACCCGCTGTCTTTCTTATACTGTTTTCTCAAAGTATGGTTTAATCACAATATAATCGAGCAATGGAGCTACCTTGGGGTAACATGGTTACAAATTTAGCCGGCTTGCTAAAAAGGTTACTCCATTTTCCCTCAGAAATATGTACCGTCAAATCTGATGGCTTAAAAAAATAAATAAATAAAAAAACACAAACAAAAAAAATGTATGCAAATTCCTGAGTCTCATAAAAACGCAACAGATTTTTATTCGTTTTGGTTTTGGGCTAGAAACTTTTCTTTCAGCATTTTGTTATACTAAGGACAGAAATCTAAGGACACTTAACTCTGACCCATACGAGGGCTAAAATGGATAGAAACCTGCCTCGGAAGGGAGTTCACAAGATTCTTTGCAGATTGTTCAGATTTCTAATGAAAAAGTAACTGCTTGTATTAAAACAGTCTTTTAAATTGCAACAATTAAAAAACAACAACAGTAGTGAAATTGACCAAATGAAAATATGGCAGAAGATTTGATGCTCTGCACAAGAACACATAATGATAGACATAATGGCTGAACTGAAACTTAACTGTTATCTGTGAGAATGTTCCGATGTCCATCATGTCAAGTGCAGGCTGGTCTTTATAAAATAATGCTGCACAGCAATAAAAAGTCTATGCTGTTGTACAGAGAGATATTTACTGGAGAACAATTCCTCCTTCCAGTAAGTATAAGCGCCCATAATAATATTAATAAATAACTTACAGTGCCCATAAAAAACACAGTCTTGTATGGTTTTTAAGAGACACACACATTATATACATATATACACACACACACACACACACATATATACACATACATTCATACATATATATACACACATACATACATACACACACACACACACACACACACACACACACACAGCAAACTAGTTAATAAACATCTGCAAAACAAGATTTACTCTGACCAAATAAATATATAAAATGTACAAAGGCTCCACTATTATTTATTGAAAAATCCTCCCTTAGCATGAATAACTGCTTAACACACTTTTGCCATCCGGACAGTTTTTTTTTTTTTTTTTTATCCAAAAATCAAAAAAAAAATTTCCCTTGCCAAATATGTTCTTACATTTACAGCATTTGCCAGATGCCCTTATCTAGAGCGACTTACAAATAATACAACTGAGCAGCTGATGGTTAAGGGCCCAGCAGTGTCATCTTACTAGTGCTGGGATTTCAACTCATTATGTTCTGATTAGAAGTCCAACATCTTGCCCACTGAGCTACCACCTCCCCCAAATGGTTTTCGCTAGTTGGAGATTATTTCCTGATTTTGTGATCCAGTTCATCAGGATTTAAGTGCAGTACCTGAGCAGGGCTTTCTGAATAACACTTACAGAGTTTGGGCTTCGTGGTTATAGTTTGTTTGTTTTTTTGGTTCCAATTAGCTGCAGTCCAGTCGGAACTGCATGGCATCTCGGAGTTTTTCGTTGCCACCATCACCACTAGCTTGCTCATTAGGGACAGAAATATAGGCACTAAACTTACAGTCACTTGGCATACAAGCTGCTATACAAGACTACTCTAAAATAAATCCATGATTCATTTCTATAATATTGTTCCTTGAGAGGAAAATACTAAAATGTTGCTGAAATGTGAGGGGTGCACTCACTTGTGTGAGAGTCTGCATATATTAAACTTGATCTGAAAATTTGAAATCAGAGAAAATTACCTTTTTTTTTTTTTTTACAACAATACCTGGAAGACGACGAAGCCGCACAAGCCCAAAACTTTAGCCTTCATTGACCGGTTGAAGTAGCCTTTTTTCCAGAAATACACAGTGGGCAGGATGTAGGCTAAGCCCACCAGCCTTCCCCACATACGGTGTCCCCACTCCATGTAGAAGATGAACTTAAACTCAGTAAGGGTCATGTCATGGTTCATTCTGTTGCAAATAATGAGATCAAAGTAAACAGACACTGGGCATAATAACAGACCAATGGGTTCTAAACAAGAGATTTTAGTGTATTGGTTTTCTCAAATGATGTCGTTGTCATAAGTAATGAAATATTAATGACTGAGACCAAGTTCAAGGGTGTATGTGGAAGTGTAAGATTGATCAGAAGTATGTACAGGATTTTGGGAAATTGGTTAGGGCTGTCTGTAGAAACAGGTGAAATGGTTTAGTGTTAGTGGGGGGATATTGTTTAAGACTCTCTATGGAAGCAGGAATAATTAATTAAGAGTGTTTGCTGGACAAATATCATTTGTATAAAAACAGACTATATTAGTGTGGGTACCCACATGAGCAAACCAGACTCACATTTTAAACTCAGGAAACTGTTGGTATTTAGAGAACTCTGCCTCCCACTCTGCCTGGGTCTGAGGTGGCTTCATCTCCTTCACCAAGTGCCAGTCCACCATGGAGAGGCCTGACTCAGTCAATCTGGATAAACAAATCAGCTTTCTTTAAATTCAATTTTATTGTCATGAAAACTTGCACACAAATAATATTTTAGAAGGTTGAACACTGCAGTGCCACTGTAACACATGCTGTACAGTAGGACCTTGTTTGAAGACAAACTGGCTTTCTGATCAATAGGAGAGAATTTTAACTGAGTTTTTCCACGTATGCTTTAGAAATGGTTTATATATTAAGGATTTGACAAAGGTTCTAAGATGAATTTATTTAACTTGCCATTTAAATGCATTGTTAACTGACACATTTTTACCATTCCCATTCATTACCACTGCCCATAGATTTTGCTAAAAGGATGGAAATGGCAGTGATGAACACTTATTTTAAGAAGAAGGAGGCTCACAGTGATGTATAAGAGTGGAGGGAGGTGCACACAGGTGGACTATGTTCTATGTAGGAGATGCAACCTGAAGGAGATTGAAGACTGTATGGTGTTGGCAGGAGACAGTGTAGCTAGACAGCATCGGATGGTGGTCTGTATGATAGTTTGGAGGTGAAGAAGAAGAGGAGGAGAGTGAGGACTGAAAGAAGAATAAGATGGTGGAAACTGAAGGAAGAAGAGTGTAGTGTGAGGTTCAGGGAAGAGGTGGTAATTAGGTGCTGGATGATTGGGCAACTACTGCAGGAGTGATATGGGTGACAGCTAGAAAGCTACTTGGTGTGACATCTGGAAATAAAAAGGAAGACAGAGACGTGGTGGTGGAATGAGGAAGTGCAGAACCGCATAAGGAGAAAGAGGTTGAGAAAACAGAAGTGTGATCGACAGAGTGATGAAAATGTAGGCAGGAGTACAAGGAGATGCAGCAGCAGGTAAAGAGGGATGTGGTGAAAGCCAAGAGGAAAAGGCATATGAGCTGTATGAGAAGTTGGACACTAAGGAAGAAGAAAAGGATTTGTACCGATTGGCAAGGCAGTGGGACCGAGCTGGGAAGGATGTGCTGCAAGTTAGAGCAATAAAGGATGGCGATGGAAATGTGTTGACTAGTGAGGAGAGTGTGTTGAGAAGATGGAGGAAGTATTTTGAGCAGCTGATGAATGAGGAAAATGAGAGAGAAAAGGTTGGATGGTGTGGAGATGGTGAAGCAGGAGGTGGATAAGAGTAAGGAGGAAGTGAGAGCAGTGATTGAGAGGATGAAGAGTGGAAAGTCAGTAGGACCAGATGACATACCGGTAGAAGCACGGAGATGTTTAGGAGAGATGGCAGTGGAGCTTTTAACAAGGAAGGTGGGAGGATGCCTGAGGAATGGAGGAGGAGTGTCCTGGTACCGATCTTTAAGAATAAGGGAGATGTCCCCCAAGCAGACATTTTTAGTTTTAGAACTCTTTTGAATGAAAAAAATAAAAAAATATTTAAGTGTTGTCTGAACAAGATTATACTTCAAACACCATGAACAAGCAACCCTGAGGGTTTCTGCTTGGGGTTCTATATTTGTCCAAAATTTTTGAAGTATAATATATTTAATATGTAGCTATTTAATTTTTTTTCCTAGTAACTCAACCTGAACTGGTCTGAAACACATACTCACCATCAACAATCCAATAATCGAAAGAATTAAAAAATTATCAAGGACTGCCTTCCTTTTTTTTTTTTTTTTTTTTTTTTTTTTTTAAACCCAGCTTTTCAACAATCAATCCTGTGCAATACAAAAGGCTTAAGTACCATCTTTAGAATGTAGTGATGATTACACATGCCATTACTGTCAGGATATTTCCCTCCATTTAGAACACTTTCTATTTACGACACCTATTAAAACCATCTCAGCACATACTAAAAGGCTTAGAGAAAGGTTTCTCTTTTATGGTCACTGATCCGCGCAGAAATTTGATGTTTGAAAAGCCGTTGAAGCATGTACTTATGTGCTGGCTGAGAATTTCAGTTCTGTTCAACTTTTCTAAAAAACTAATTCATATGCATCCATACTGGAGCATATTAATGTATTAGTCTAGACTGATCAGGCTAACATTAATAACCACTGAGCGGTGACGTGAGTAACACTAATTATCTCATCATGGCACCTGTTAGCGGGTGGATGTATTAGGCAGCAAGTAAACATTTTATCCTCAAAGTTGACGTGTTAGAATCAGAAAAAAATGGGCCTAAAGATTTGAGTGAGTTTGACAAATTGTGAGACGTCTAGACGACCGGGGCAGAGCATTTCCAAAACTGCAGCTTGTGGCATGTTCCCAGTCTGCAGTGGTCAGGATCTATCAAAAGTGCTCCAAGGAAGGAACAGTGGTGAACCGGCGACTGTTCTGGCAGCAAAAAAGGGACCAACACAATATTAGGCAGATGGCCATAATGTTATGCCTGATCAGTGTGTATATCTTTCTAAATGACCTGTGGCTTACACAAGGGTTAGAGACCATATGGAGCATATGATTGGTCTTGAACCTTACTGACCTGGTTACTCCTCCCAGAACTACAGCGCCCAGAACGAGGCCACTGCATCCCACCAGCCAGCGTCCTACAATCCGGTCTGATGCTGCATTGGGGAGTGTGTTGGAGGAACACTGTGCAGATATGGTCTGGCTCACAGCTGTGTTCTGCCCTCTCTGATACAGGCATTGTCTCAAAGGTGAGGGCTGAAATAGAAAAGTACAAACAGAAAAGGTGAGCAACAGCAAATTAAGCAGATTTGTCTGAAATTAATATCGATCCACCCAACTAACTAACTAACCCACCCACTTACCTACCTACATAACCACTCTCCTACCCAGATAACCCCCCCCCCCCCCCGAACACTTCCACCTAATTACCTACCTACATAGCCACCCTCCTATCCACCCACACAACCAATCTGCCTACATAACAACCCACCCACACAACCACCCACCCACACATCTACCTACATAACCATCCACCCACACATCTACCTACATAACCACCAACCCACACATCTACCTACATAACCACCCCCCTACCCGCCTATGTAACCACTCACCCACATATCTACCTACATAACCACCGACCTACCTACCCACACACCCACCTATCTACCAACCAAACGCTACTATAGCATTATTGCTGTCTCCCAGTACCTGATCTCAAATTAGTATCTGTCTAGAGTTTCTCTGTGTTTAATTTTATCTGTATATTACTTTTAACAACAGACAACAGTAAAAAGGTTATATAGTTTAAATGTATACATTTAGTGCCTATAAGTTTGTTCCTTATAAACGTAACCCTAACAAGTGAGCTAGTGGTGACAGTAGCAAGGAGAAACCCTGAGATGGCATGAGGAAGAAACCTTGAAAGGAACCAGACTCAAAAGGAAACCCATCATCATCTGGGTGGCACCAAATGTCCATTTAGAACAATTCCATCATTGTTGATCAGTACTATTCAGTGATAGATGCTTAAATGCAAAACTGTCCATGCAAACTGTAGTCCTAAGCCATTGTAGCAGATCGTTGATATTAATCGGTCCTCAATCAGTTGCTCAGTAACTTCATGGATCTTCAGTCTATCCATGTGGAACCATCCTCATGTGCACAAAATGTCTCCAATTGAAGAAAACTCTAAAGGTAGGGAGTCGGGATGGATCAGGCAGATCCAAAAGGGAAGAAAGAGACATATCATATCCAGACTATAAACTTTGAATAAAATAAAGTACTATAAACATCCTCCTTTATAGAATAGCCTTTATTTGTCACATGTACATTACAGCAGTGAAATTCGTTCTTCGCGTAACTTAGCTTGTTTAGAAGTTGGGGTCAGAGCGCAGGGTCAGCCAGGAAACGACGCCCCTGGAGCACAGAGGGTTAAGGGCCTTGGTCAAGGGCCCAAGAGTGGCAACTTGGCGATACCGGGGCTTGACCCGCCGACCATCCGATCAGTAACGCAGCGCCTTAACCACTGAAATACTACTCCCCTATAGTCCTCTTTTGCACATTACAGTATATTTATAGTATACAGGAGGTTTACTAGTCGGTGCTATTTCGTATTTTGCAACATACATATTTGTCCCACATTGTCTTGTGTTGTCTGTCTGCACTGTTTGCACCCAATGCACTTGCTGTTGTGTGGTGAAGCTCGATGTTGTTTAATGAAGCACCAGGGTTCTGGAGGAACGTTGTCTTATTTTCACTGTGTACTGAGTCAACTGTATAATGGTAGAAATGACAAAGCTTCCTGACTTGACTTGATAAACAGCTCCTTACACTGAACATATAATACATCAGCACTGTATATCCTTCTCAGTGAAGATAAAGGGTGCTGGTGTGTGTGTGCCTTGTGTTCATCTTATTTTCAAGTCCGCTGGTGGCCAAAACGGCGACTGATGTAAAGGGGGGTATATGGATTACAGTCTGTGCATCTAATAAAAGGGTAAGTTTGTGTATGTTTGGGTCAGAAGCACGTGTTTACATATCAGATATTTTCACACAAATGCCACTTTCTATAATAGATTACGAAATCAACAGAGCATTACAACTTGACCGATGGCATCAGCAGCACAAACCCCAAAAGATCCAACGTGATTATATACATCAGAAAGAATTCAAGGACTTAAAGCTCTTACGTGACTCTGTTGAAACCCTCTCCCTGCGTTTCTGTAGCCGCACCGGACAACATGCCTTAGCGTGGGGAGCAGCATCACCACGCGTATCCTCTCTCGGTTCTTTTTGTTTGTTTGTTTGTTTGTGCTTTTAGAGAAACCACCTGCTAGTGTAATGCATTTCTCATTGAGGGCTTCTTCAGTGAGACGCCATATTGCTTTACGCTTCCGCGTTCAACTTTGACCCCTAGTCAACGTCATAGCCGCGCGCCGGAACACGTGGAAACGCTTAACATGGTTTAATGCGACAAAAAAGCGTTTTTTAAAACACCAAACACATTATTAATATATTTCTAAAAAAAAACACAGCGTACAGAAAATTTCAGAGTACGAACGTAACGCGTTTAATGAGTAGCTAAGCATTTGTCTTAAGTTTTCTAAGGGAGAAAAGCGTTACGTTCGTCTTCTTGAGTCGCATGTACACGGTGTTTACTAAATTTGCTCTTGTTAAAACGCTGCATTAAACCACGTAAAGCGTTTTTATCGGAAACTAGTGACTTGTCAACGCCTACATGTGTGTCTACAAACATATTTACACTTTGCATAGGTTTTATACTCATCATCTGCTTGAAACAATAAACGTCTTTCAAAGCACAGGCACAATATCCCCTGTATGAGCCACGGGCAGCATCCTAAATAAACCCTCTGTAGTAAACATGAAGGGCACTACATAGTGCACATGTGTAGGGAGTAGGAAACTGTTTGGGATGTAATCAAGCCGTCGTGACTCTTGGACGCTTGAAGCCAAAAGAGTAACAAGGTAATATTCATATCAACACTGTTTTTTTAGTAACTTTAGCTCAGATTTTGAAGCACAAACCGCCTTTTTATATCAATACTGTATCACAGAGGCAGAACCGAGCAAGTCCTAAAGGCTTCCAGAATCCAGTTAAATCGGGATTTATTTACAGAATTTATACACAAGAGTTCACTATTCCTGCAAATGTTGCTGAATAGTGAAGACTTGGAAAAAAAATAAATATAAAGGGAATACTTCAATCCTCCCAGATACTTAGTAAATACGCAATGACACATCACACCATGTGTTGTATAGTTTGTTTGGTGCGCATGCGCAGTCAGAGGCGACCTGCCATAAATGGTAAGGATGAGTGATGCTCCTTGTTTTCTTTTCGACCTCATACCAAGTACTTTCATTAGATCCATGAGGATGCATTTGGACTGTAATTAATATCAACTGTCTCCTACAATGACTTTGGAACTGGAGTTTGCATGGACAGTTCACTAAATTTAACAATGATGGAACTGAAATAAATGGACTAGATGAGGATGGGTTCACTTTTCAGATCAGGGTTCTTTTAATGTTTCCTCCTCATACCATGGAATGGTTCAGGCTCTGGGTTAACAATCAGAAGGTCAGGATTTAAGCCCCAGTATCGCAAAGCTGCCACTGTTGGGCCCTTGAACAAGGCCCTTAACCCTCTGTGCTCCAGGGGCGCTGCATCATAGCGAACTTCAACTTCCTAACATCGCAAGGATATGCAAATAATATATTAGATTTTATATGCATTTATGGGAAGTCATTAGAAATTTGGTGAAATGTATAAAAAAATAAAACCTTTTTTTGTTTATAAGCTGACAAACATACAATAAAAAAAAGGTTTTGACTGATTTAATTGTTAGTATAATTTTGTGGTATGATCTCTCACACAGCACAAAGACGTTTTGAACAAATGTATGTAATATTGGGGGAAAATAATCGGGCACCCTACATTGTCAAAACATTAACCCTGTCGCGCATACATTTAAAAAATATTAAATATAAAAATATAAATACTAAAATATATAAGGATAATATTATAAAAAATATGGATATATATATTAAAAGCTGAAATATTTATATATTTTTAAAAAATTATATATCTAAAAATGTGTATATATATATATATAATATTATTATTATTATTATTATAAAAAAAGAAAAAAAAAGAATTAACACTTATTCCTGAGGTACTTGGTGCATCTTCTCTTCCCTCCACCATTTTGAATGTATGATGCAATATCTCAAGACAACAGTTTAATGGAATCGTGAACAACACTTTGAGTTCTGGACATGGTGGTTTGAGACATGATTCTGAACTTTAATGGTTATAAATGGCTTTCAAAATATCTGTCCACTGTAGTGAATGCAATGCATGAAAGGGTTAAGTATTGGCAGGTATCTCAGCTTGTAAATACTTTAGGAAGCCTTTAATTTTTTCTTAAATTATTTTTGCCCAATCTTTCTCAAAGAAGGCTCCTCATTCTGTGAGATTCTTGGCTCGTCTTGCGTGCTCTGCTCTTTTGAGGTTAATCCACAGATATTTTTTCATTATGTTTAGGTCTGGGGAAAACCTTCATCTAGTGTGTCTTGCAGTAATCCATTGTTGATTTTCAGGTGTGTTTAGGATCAATATCCTGTTGTAGAAACCATTCTGTTCTTATCCTCTGTGAGGTTTTCCATTTAATATTCACTTTGCCATTTCACTAGAAAGAAAAACGTCCTGCATCCCGTTTCTCAAACGTCCTCCTGGGGTGTTTGTCTGGTAGTATCAATGCAATCCTACACCTTTCCTGTTTTAAAGGGAGACATTAAAAACAATCAATGCTAGCTTACATATAAACTAGATCTGGTGGGTGGGGTCTTAATACCAGTCCCCTTATCTATGGTTAGTGTGCTTTTAAAACCTACACTACAGTTTAGCCTCTGTCATGGGCCTGAAGGAACTTAAGGGGGATTCCTCCTTTTTTTGTTTATTTTTTCAAGAATTTGCTGCTATTGAATTAAATCCATTCTTCTAAGTGAAATGTCCCCTTTGCCACTGGTTGCAAAACAAACCCAAAGTGTGTTCGATCCAACCCTGTGGGAGGTGTTTTCCTTTCATGAGATTCTTTGTTTATTATGTCCAAAAAAATGTTCCATTTTCTCTTCACCACTCCACAGAACTTGTTGCCAAAATGCATTAGTCTTGTTTAGATGTTCATTTGCAGCCCTCTGATGCTGAAGTGTGTGGTGAGGCATTGTCCTGATGCAGGAAAGGGTTTTTTTTTCTCTCTCTGAACGTCTTTTGCAGTCAAACAGGGTTAACATTTGGCATAGAACAGTTTTCTCAAGACAGTTTATTTGGTATTTCTCTCAAAGATTTTTCAGGTTTTTTTCTTTCAAGATGTTTTCTTTGTCTTCCTCTCAGAACGATTTCTTGGTGATGTGCACTTGGTTCTTTCACTCAACGTTTTCTTTAATGTTTTCTCTCTGAAGGTTTCCATGGTTCTTTCCATGGTTCCAAGTTCATCTTCTTTCTTTCCTCTTCTTAGGAAGTTTTCATTGAGTTGTTTTAATTGTTCTTTTTCTCAGAAAGTTTTCTTGGTTCTTTCTCTCAAAAAGTTTTAAAACTCAGCCGACCCCCCAGTGTTCCAGTTCAATAAAATTTCTTAAATACATTCAGAACTGAGGAAGCTGCTAACACTTTGCTTTGGTCTTTTATGGTAACTTGCTCCTGATTTTTGCCCATAAACGATTAAAAGTTTTAGAGTGCTAGGCATCAGTTAAATGGCACATATTGCCTCTGATTGTTGGGAGAAAGTTTTGAAATTTGCATCACCTGGCCTTTTCTAATAATGATTGTGAAAAGGCCATAGCTCCAAGGAGCTAATTAAGGTCTGAGACCTCAGTAAAAAAAAATAAAAAATTGCATGGTGAGTTTCCCCCTTTTTGTTGTACTTCAAAATGATACAAAACTAAAATAATACTTTATACTTTAACCTTGTGGCTTTTGGAAATCATTCCTCTTCTTCATCTTCTAAGATTAAGCTTAATGGAAATTGTGACCAGATGTCCCCAATCTTTTCCATGCATCTGTATATTAATGCTTATGTACTCTTACTAATACATGAATGTTCCTTAAATTTAAGTCATCCCAGTTACATTTTTTTTTAAATTGGGACACCTTTCCAGCCATATGTGCTTCTTCCCGTTCAATTTTCTCTTGAACTAGGAGATTTAAACCTGTTCCAACATGACAATGCCCCTATGCACAAAGCCTGCACCAAGTAGACATGATTTACATGGTTTGAAGCAGGAGATCTTGAGTGGCCTGCTATAGAGCTCTGACCTCAACCCTATTGAACACCTTTAGGAGGAATTGGAAAGCTGATTGCACCCCAGCTCTCCTCACCTCACCTACATCAGTACCTGACTTTACTAACACCTTTGTGGCTGAGTGAGCTCAAATCTTCACAACCACTCTCAGGAATCTAGTCAAAAAATCTTCCTAGAAGATTGGAGGATATTATAATGCAAATGGGAACTAAATGTGGAATGGGATGTTCAAAAAGTACAAACGAGGCTTATGGTCAGGTGTCCAAAAACGTTTGTCTGTAGTGAACATGTGTAGTGAGTCTGGTCTTAACTCTGGTCCTGCTCATTCCATGGACCTAAACGAACTTTCTCTATTTTCTGTACTTATGCAGGATGGCAGAAGGCTTCCTGATGGAGGTATGTGTGGATTCAGTCGAGTCGGCAATAAACGCAGAAAGGGGAGGTATAATTGCAAAAAGCCTGTTCGCACCCACATCGAATAAATAATCATTTAAATCATAATCATTGTCAGTTCTCGAAACCGAGTGTTGCCACGACCGAGTGTTTTCCATGGTATTTGCTAATAAATCTTAACATCGTTCTCATTACGGATGCAGGTGCTGGCCGTATCGAGCTGTGCTCCAGCCTTATTGAAGGTGGCATCACACCCAGTGTCGGTGAGTAAACCTGCATGTGTAATTCACTTATCATCATTATTAACATAATTTTCTGAAGGCGCCACAAGTCCTCGCAGAACTACCCCCGTTGTTACAGTAACGTTAAAAAGGACTGCAGTAAACTCAACATTTGGAGATTCTTTTTCTCCATCACTTCTTATCTTGATTTTTCGGTGTATTTTTATAAATTGTTTATTTTTTTGTATGAATTTCTTCCATTCGGCAGACACCCCGTGATCACGGGAAAACAAGAAAGAAATATAATTATAATGCATGGCCTCTTAGGACTTCACATAGCCGACATAGCGGAACTGCTCGTTCATGTTTTCTAAGCGGTACCATTTACAGTCTCATGTACCGCATCTTTAGGCTGCCCATGTGTGACCATCCTCATCCGACGTGAGTGGTTTTTTCATTTGGATGGGAACTCCATCCATAAGTAGTGCATGAGGATGGATCAGACAGGTCCGTGTAAAAACTGCCCGGACCCCTCACATCGCTGTTTGCAGCTCTATTAACACACATGGACTCGTCTTTCCTCAGGTCTGCTGCAGGTGGTCAAGGAGAACGTGCAGATCCCTGTGTATGTGATGATCCGACCTCGAGGAGGTGACTTCCTCTATTCCGAGCGTGAGGTGGAGGTGATGAGGAGGGACATAGAGCTGCTGAAGAGACACCGAGCTGACGGTTTTGTGCTGGGGGCACTGACCGAGGATGGACGTGTCGATGCCGAGCTTTGCATGGAACTCCTGGGTAAAATCCACATTGAGGGTCCTGGAAGGAGGATTAAAAGGAGATTTTGAATGCTAATGTGGCTATCAATGGCATGTAGTGAGCAGTTACAACTTGTTTATTATATCAAATAGACAGTTGTATAATTCATATATATGTGTTTTGTTTATTGCTTGTGTTGCAATAATAATTCAAATTGTATTTGCTTGCATTTTAAACCCACAGTTTTCCCATATATTCAATTTCAACAGTAGGCCGAGCACGTAATAAGTATTTTGGAGAGCCTGGAACTCCTGCTTTACTGTTTCAGACAGATTTCTACTTGTATAAACAAAAACAGCAAGACGCATTTTAAAGCAATTTGTAGATTTGAGGAGTAACACAGGCAATTTTTTGACCTGGCAAGTACATATAGCAAAGAGAGAATGTTATATGCTGTGAGGACGGGGATGCTGGAGATATGAATCTATGGCCCAAGCAGGACTCAAGTTTTTGCATCTGTTTTGTATCCATATGATACTGATAGTTTTGGTTTTATTGATCGTACAACTTCTTCTGAAATGATCTTTGTTAGTCTTCTGGTTTCTGGCTTCAGTCGTCCTGTTTGAAAAACGCAGAATCACAACCCAGCATGCAGAATATTAATGACATATTAACCGAGTATGTCTCATTTCCTTTTTCAGCTACCTGTAGGCCTTTGCCAGTTACATTTCATAGAGGTAGGTATCTCTGTTGTTCCTTATCCTTCTGCTAAATGTTGAAGGAAATAAGATTCTTAATAATTAATATGGTGATTATAACAGGTATGCATTGTCACATTTCTGAATGAAACGTTCCTTTTCTGTTTCAGCATTCGATATGGTTCACGATCCAGCTGTTGCTGTAGAAACCCTGATCTCCCTTGGCTTCGAGAGGATCTTGACAAGTGGGTGCGACAGCTCAGCTTTGGAAGGTTTACCCGTCCTCAAACGCCTCGTGGAACAGGTCTGTAAAACAGGATGTTGTCTGATATCGCGCAAAAGGGATTGACAAAATGTCCATTATAATTATGTACATAATTTGATTTTATTTGATTAAGTATTAAGAAAGCCTTCTTTCGCTTGAGCTATAAGCGGAGTCAGTACAATCCTCTTTAATGGTGTGTTTACTCTTAGGGAAAGATCACAACTGGTTTGAAAAAAACATTTACTGAAATCCAAAGCAATTCTGACCAAACATGGTTGGCTTGTGGGCATTTTTTAGGTACACTTCAATTGAAAAAACAATCAAATTGTTTTAGGGATAAAACTAATTAAGTTAAACCACTTTTTTTACATGTAAACAGTACTCTGTACTTTTTGGTAATACACCACATCTTTATTTGGCTATTATATTCCACTTTTTCACATATCATGCTGAAAAAATATCTTCATCCTCACTTTTCTAACAAAAGTCCCATTGCAGTATAAATAGATATTTGCATCCATCCATGATTCTCTCTCTCTAAACTGGAGGGCCAGTTCTAGCTGAAGAGAAACAGCCCCAAAGCACAGTGTTTCCTCCACCATGCTTCATATGCTTCATATGATGTTATTTGGGTGATAAACATTCCTGTACAAACAGTGCCTGTGAAACGTTTGGAAAACACACACGTGTGTGTGTGTGTGTGTGTGTGTGTGTGTGTGTGTGTGTGTGTGTGTGTGTGTCCCTTTTGTTTATGTGCAAAATTGTTTACTTTGACCAAACAAATATCAACATAGAGTGTGTATGTTGGTACAAATAATTAGCAAAATCCTCCCTTCTCATGAAAAACAGCTTTTTTTGTGTAAAGAAAAAAAAAGGCTTTTAATATTTATTTGTAAGTTCTGCACATATTATTCGATTTTGGGGAAAAGACTAATAATGCAGCACATTTACAACCAATAATACTAAGGATCTGAGCAGAGTTTGTACATTTTTTATGTATTGAAGCTTTGCAAGGATTCTAGCAGGTTTCCTATAATGATAGGTAACCTTGAGTCGAGGTGGTCTTTTTTCATTTCTTTATTTCTTGATTCATTTTTTAAAAAGACAGTCTTACACAGCGTACAAAAAAAATGTACAATGCTAGGGGAAAAAATGCTAAAGTAGAACAAAAAATATGTTCCACAAATCACTATTTGTTATAACGTAAACAGCCTTGTTTTGTGTAGTGGTTTGCATTGTGTCCAGGAGTGTAATAAAAGGACTATTGAAAATATTGAAAATATGGACATGAATACTTTTTACCACCAAGTAGGTCATTATTTTACAACCAACCTGCATCTTCTCAGTTTATACACAGTTTAATAACCTGTAGTTAACAGCTAGTTAGTGAGTATACAAGTAAGGGATAATTCTGGGGTGCACGATTTTAATTTACAATGTGAAGGCGAATAACCGCCTGACACCTAGCCATGATTTGAAAATATTGATGATATCTGCAGGGTAAAACTGACTGACTGAATAAAACCAGCTCACTAGTTATTTATTATACGGATCTAGAAATCTGTTATGAAGTAGTGCAATAAGATATTCAATGGTCATTTTAATACGTTTTGATAAAGTAGTTATTAGAGACAATGAGATAGAGATTGTGTGTATGTATATGTGTATGTGTGTGTGTATGTATGTGTATATATAATATATAATTTTAATTTTATTTTTTTAAGCTTTATGAAGTATTCTAATTTATTAACATGCACCTGTGTGTGTATTTTATATATATATAAATACCCAGACACAGGTACAATACTTCATAAGGCTAATAAAAAACATTTTTAGTAAATTGTTGGTCTTCTGGAAAGTATGTTCATTTACTGTATATGTACTCAATACTTGGTCAGGGCTCCTTTTGCTTTAATTATTGCCTCAATTCAGCGTGGCATGGAGGTGATCAGTCTGTGGCACTGCTGTGGTGGTATGGAAGCCCAGGTTTTGTTAACTGTAGCCTTCAGCTCAATTGTTTTGTTAATTGTGAGCCAAAATCATCAAAATTAACACCTGAAACAAATAAACACTTGAAATATATCAGGCTGTGTGTGATGAATCTGTATATTATCCGAATTTCACTTTTTGTATTGAATTACTAAAATAAATCAACTTTAAAAAAATTATATTCTTATTTATTTAGACACACCTGTGTGTTTGTGTGTGTGTGTGTGTGTGTGTGTGTGTGTGTGTGTGTGTGTGTGTGTGTGTGTGTGTGTGCAGTGGATCTCACTTATCTCGACCTCTGTTAACTCGCCAACCCTATTAAGTCGACGTTTTTGAAGTTGAACCGCCAAATTCTCGCTTTGTCTTAGCATTTTTAATTGGTTATGTCGATTATTTTATGTCGACGAACCATAAATTCTCGAGCACAAGGGGGGGGCGGGCAAATTTGGCACTTAACGTCAGTTATCTCGATCCGCATGACCGTATTTTCGCGTATATAAGACGCGTCCTATAAAAAGTTTTACATACCCCTCACCCAGGGTGCATCTTATATACGCAAAAATACGGTAGTCAGACGGCACTGTGCAGCCGCAGAAAAACTTGCGGAAGTCGTGGAAAAATCAAGCCTTACAGATGCTACAAGTGTAGGATACTTTTCAGAGCTGTGTGTCAGAGTGAAATGACTCGAAAATTTAATGTTGCCACTGGTTAGCTTTTTGTATATGTATGTGTGTATAAATTGTAAAAAGTAAAAAGTAAATCACCAGTTTAATGATATTTATAAATGATAATAATAAACTGAATCTTTTGCATAATTTAAAACATTTGTTTGCATATAATTTTTATATTTACGGTGCCAATGGAATACTGATTAATTGAAACAATATATTGAGGGACAAGGGTTTTTATTATTTAAAACTAAAGCATTCAAGTACAACAAAAATCACTGCTCTCCTCTAAAGTGAACTGTGCAGTACAAACGACAAGCTAAATGCAAAACTTTCAGCGCCTCATGCGTGAGTTTGGTGACATTTGAAGCTGTACATGTGGAAAGATTATTTCGCCCATGCAGTGTGTCTTTTGGGTCTAAAATATATATAAAAGCTGTTTAAACCCATCTCTCTTTTAACCGCTTGAACTTATACCATGTCTCTCGCAAATGTAATTGGTGACAGCATTTTTTATGTCTTGCCATCTGTTGTTTTTTTTTCTGTCGTATGGAACTTTCTTGCTAAATGATTAGTTTTTTGCGTGTGAGTGTTTTTAATTTTTTTATTATTATTATTATTTTACCCTGCATGTCGTGTTCAGCTGAATCACAAAGCTTTTCATCTTCTTCTTTCAGCTTCTCCCACAGCAGATCATCCGTCTCCATACCCCCCTGTCCTCTACATCTGCCTCTTTCAACCCAACGACCTGCATGTCTTCCCTCACCACATCCACAAACCTCCTCCTTGGTCTTCCTCTTTTTCTCCTTCCTGGTGGCTCCATCCTCAGCATTCTCCTATCGATATACCCCATGTCCCTCCTCTGCACATGTCCAAACCATCTCAATCTCACCTCCCTCACCTTGTCTCCAAAACGTCCTACATGCGCTGTTCCTCTAATAAACTCATGTCTAATCCTGTCCATCGTCATCACTCCTCAACATCTTCAGCTCTGCTACCTCCAGCTCCACCTCCTGTCGTTTACGCAATGCCACTGTCTCTAATCCATACAACATCTCAGGTCTCACCACAGTCCTATAAACTTTCCCTTTATCTCTCACAGATACTCTTCTATCACAAATCACTCCTGCTATTTTTTCTAATCAATTTAATTTTGTTTTCTCAAAACACTATATAAAATTATATATATATATATATATATATATATATATATATATATACACAGTGGAACCCGGTTATGTCGATGTCCTAGGGGGTCGCCAAAAAGCATCGAGATAACCGATGATCGAGATAAACGAAAATCAAAATGGCGGCAGTATATTAACGTGCTTGAAATTTCTTTATGTACATGCTGTGCGTTAATAAATGAGAATGTGCATGCACTTGTTTTTGAAGGTTTTTTTTACACAACAGCGTTGCCGCGATTTGTTTGATGAAGGCATGCTATAAATACATACAGTACATGTTTATCTGTCAGGAATCCACCTGCCACGCCCCCTTCAGCGTGTCAGGTGTTTTCTCGGCCGCTTTCTCTGAAGCTCCCGGCTTCAATCGCGCACATATGGTGCTCGTTTATCATCATCACCAGCTCCTATTTAAACTTCCACACACTCACTGTCCGTTATTGGTGGTATATGTTGGTTCACGGCGGTCGTTGTTATCGCGCATGCGTATCCCGGTACGTGTCCTCCCACTATATGCGCTATATATATATATATATATATATATATATATATATATATATATATATATATATATATATATATATATATTAATTATTTATTTATTTTTTTATATAATTTTTTTTTAACACTATTTAAATATATCTATACATTCCTATCTCTGTGTGTTTTGGTAAATAATGGTGCGCAGGTTGTGTTATCCTGCATAGATGTTCACTCCTGAGCTGATAATGCAGGAATTGATTGTCACTCTTGTAGTTATTTCTTTCTCATCAAGGTTAATAATGTGCACTGAAAATCTTGGCCCTTTGCAGGGTATTGTTACTTGTTGTGAGAGCATTGAGACAGTTGCCCTTGCTCTGGGTATTCACATGGGCCAAGGACAACAGAGAGAGAATAGCGTGAGAACATTGTGGTACCACTACTGGAGCACTGGCAGTAATACAAGATAAATGGCTTAAAAAGCAAGTAAACCTGGAGCAAAATCAGCCAAAACCACAGGCATTAATGTCCAGCTTAGCTTAATAATAGACATTGCATTATATTATTAGAAAATCACACATACAAAATTAAATGTTTTCTTCTTTTATTAACTGTGTGACTTTTTTTAACCGTGTGACTTTATCATGAATAACGTGTGCCGTCTTCTGTCTCTTTTCCTCCGACAGGCAAAAGGCCGGATAATTATAATGCCAGGTAAGAATTAAAATGTGCTCCAAGAGCCTTCTTGCACCTTTGTTGTTGCATATGAATTCACATGTCCTTCAGTTTAATCATTGGGATGAATAAGATGTTCTTAATAAGTGTAAGTTTGTCCCTGATGAGCAAACTGCTGGTGACTGTGGCAAGTAAAAACTGCCTAAGATGGCCTAGGGAAGGAACCTTGAGAGGAACCCAACTCAAGAGGGAACCATCCTTATCTGGATGGCAGCAAATGTCCGTTTATTACAGCTAAATGATGTTGAGGTGTACAAATGTTTGTGGACCATAGGATTTGTAAGTGCTTTTTGAACATCCTAATAGACATGTGTCTATTTTGCTCATTCAGCCAAAAAGGCAGTAGTTAAATCAGTCAGGTGAGGAGGTCTGGGGTGCAGTCAGTGTTCATATTAAATTTATTCAATAAGGTTAAGGTTAGAGCTCTAAAGAACTCAAGATCTTCCATTTAAACTCATGTGGAGCAGATTTTCATGGAGCTGGTGTCGTGCACAGGTGCAATGTCATGCTGGATAACCCTTTATAATGGTTACTAAAATGGAAAGATTATATTATGGTAGATTTTTCATTAAATGAGTAAATACAATTCAATAGGATGAAATAGGATTTAGATTATTAACCCCTCCTGTCTCCTGTTCTCTGGCCTCCACATGATATGCACAAGAACATCACGCTTACCAATTTATTTGTGCAGATCAAGGAACCAACTGTGATTTCAAACAGAGTTTCAGTATTAGTTCGAGGCTGTGGGTTGTGTTTGAAGACAGTTGAAGACAGTTAGAGATAAAGGCCACATTTTCTTCTATCTTTTACCTTCAGTATATCGATTAAGTAAAGTTGTGCCCACTGTAGCCTCTTATTCCTGTTTCATTCTGATTGAGTGGAACCCGATGTGCCGCTGTAATTGTTTTGTAATACACCAACAGATGGCAGCACAGCCACAGGGAGCACCGACCTTCATAAGTCAGTGGGGAAAAAGGCATTGTCCAGTGTATTTCAGAAGATGCTATTTTGACCATGGTACCACGTTCTGACCACTTGCGTCACAGAGTTCTCCTCACTGAGTTTCTCACCAGATACAGCATTGATCTCACTTTCACACCCACCCTACTGGCCAGATTTGGCTCCGGTGCACTTTACCCTCTTCCCCCTGAAGATAAGGATCACGCTTTAAAAAACTAGGAGCGCTGTATTGCTGTTTAAGGGGACTATATTGAATTCTTTAGACGGGTGTAAGTGTAAATTACAGATCTTCATTTTCTAAAATGCTTAAACCAGTCTATCTGAAGTCGAGGGCACTAAGGTCACATTTCTTCTCCATTAACTACACAGTTCTATATCTGTATGATTTTATGCATTGTTCTACTCCAACATTATTGGCAGAATACAAAGCAAACAGCATGATAACAGTGACTTTACAAACCATTTTCTTACAGCCTTCATTCTGCTTTCTTGTGTCAGGTGGAGGCATCACCGAGCGTAACCTGCAGAGGATACTCGAAGGCTCCGGGGCTCAGGAGTTCCACTGCTCGGCACGTTCCACTAAAGACTCAGCCATGAAATTCAGGTAAAGGCTGCAAAATTAGGAATTTTTCGTTCATGTCCCGTCACGCCATGCCTTCTAATGTCTCGTTGTTTCTTCACTACAGGAACTCCAGTGTGAGCATGGGAGCCTCCCTCACAGCACCCGAGTACTCGCTCAAGGTTGCCGACGTAGGCAAAGTGCGCACTCTTAATGCCATCGCCAAGAATACACTCTAGTGGCACTCTGAAACGGGCTGGGCTCTTTTTAGGGAGCAGGTCCTCCTTGAATTGGAGACAGTTCCTATGTCTGTTGTACGATTTCAATTCAGCAGTTAATCATTGAACCGAGTTTTGTCTTTCAGTTTACACCAATGTAACCATGAGCCAAGATGCCCCTAAAACTTGTAATAAAAACCTTTATTTTTGATTTTTTGATGGCATTTGATTATTTTGAGCCCCAGCAGGTTCGAGCACTCGCATTTGATATTCTTGCTTCACCGAGGTTTATTGACCGAATGTACTTATTTAGTTTCATCGACAACGTTACGACCCGAAATGGCAGCAAATTATTATGTAATTCAACATAGCCTCGCTTTATCCACTCTCCCAATGTTATTTCCTTTCTCGAATGAAAATTCAATCGTTACTATAATTACGCAACACGCTTTCTGTTTGACAATATTTAACCACGGATTCCTCACGCAGAGACGACAGCGCAGCTTCATTTGGTGAATGAATACCTTTCCTAGAGCCACTGTCTGTGTAAAGGTTTTGTAAGTGGATCAGATTATACCTTTTGTAAAAAAAAATTTAAGTTAGGCAGCGTTGAAAATAGGAGAAATTACTTTTCCGTCACGTCTTTATGACAACCAAAATGAGCTTGAGGGTCGAAAAACTTAACGGGTCCTTGTTTAAAGAAGGCATACAGAGAAAAAAATATTTTTTTAAAATTTATATTATATATATTTATTTATTATAGCAAATTGAATTGAATGTGAAGGAACATTCCAAATATCAAAACCAACATGCATAGAATTTCCAGTTTAAGAAATTCAATTCAGTTCAATTCATTTTTATTACATTTACATTGTCTCAAATCGGCTTTACACAGATAATGTGGTAAGAAAGAATGAATAAAATGTTCTCTATAAAGGTAAGTTTGTCCTGAATGAGTGATTCGGTGGCAACTGTGGCAAAGAAAACTTCCCTGAGATGGCATAAGGAAGAAACCTTGAGAAGAATGAGACTCAAGAGGGAACTCATCCTCATCTAGAAATACACAAGTGGCTGGACACAAACACAGGCTTTCATAGTTTATACCAACCCCTATGACACATTATCACAGTTTTGTAATACTGATATACTAAAAGTACACTTATCTATTGACCTTTGTCCTCCTAAGTTCAGTGTCAGAGCCCAGATTTTTACGTCACCGGAAACCTGTCAAGGAACCCAAATGTTGCGTCAATGGGCATTTAAATGGGCAGATAGTTAGGTAGTTATATTTCTTTATGTCTGTTGTCCTTAATGGTTTTTGAACGTGTAGTGCCACTGTTTAAAAATCACCCATAGACCTAAAAGAAGAAAAAAAAGAAAAGGTCTACCTTAAAAGTTAAAGAATACATTTTTTAAACAAAAGTGTTAAAGATCTGAACTTACCCCAATCCAAATAGACAACGCTGCTCATTACTTGGAAGTGCATTGTTATACCTGAGAGAATTCCAAACAAGTGGATTGAAATGCTGAAATCCTGCAAAGAACTACTACTAATGATAATAGTAATAATAATAATCAATAAAAAAAAAAATATACATATATATATATATATATATATATATATATATATATATATATATATATATATATATATACATACAAAATTTTTTCATTTATTTTAGCAGCTTTTACAAGAACACAAGAATGCATGCTTGTTGGATTACACCTATTCTTTGATTTGATTGGATATGAATATGCTGAGTAAACACCATATGGACAAATGTTTGTGGACATCTGACCATGTGTTTTTGAGCATCCCATTCCACAATTAGTCCTCATTTGCTGTTAACCTCCACTTCACTGGGAAGAAGTTCTGCTAGATTTGGATTTGTGGAAATTGTTGATGTAAGTGAGGTGAGGAGGCCTGGGGTGCACTCAAGTGTTCCAATTCATACCAAAGGTGTTCAATAGGGTTGAGATCAGAGCTCTGCAGCAGGCCACTCAAGATCTTCCACTCTAGCCCATGTAAATCATCTCTTCTTTAATCTGACTTAGTGCACAATGGCATTGCAATGCTGGAACCAGTTTGGGTCTTATAGGTCAAGTAAAAGGAAAATGGAATCCGAAGTCATCCAAAGACATCCTACACAATTGTGTGCCACCGACTTTGTGCAACAGTTTGGGAAGAAAATCATATGGCTGGAAAAGCCGTCTGTCCCAAAACGTTTGACCATATAGTGTATTATGATCATTCTTTTTTTACTATAAATGAATGCACTTCCAGTAGCAGCATGTAAACATAGATGTTGCACAATCATCAGGGCAAACAGCAGCTTTAAAACAAAATAATGTCAAGAGGCTTTTATACTTGACTTACAGTGCTGTGAAAAACTATTTGCTTCTTTCTGAATATTTTTTGTTCGTTTATTTGTCACACTTAAATGATTCATATCTTCTTAATATTATTTAAAAATAGCCCGAGTGAATACAACATGCAGTTTTTAAATGATGACTTCAAAGACTCTTTAAACCTGCTTGGCCCTGTGTGAAAATGAATTGCCTCCCTCAGGTTATCTTTGTGTAATATAAAAAATTAGCTTGATGATCTGAATAAACTGTATGCTGTGTTCTAGTGAAATCTCTTCGAGTTATCCGAGGGGCTGCAGAATGAAACACCAGAGAGTGAAATAAAAAAACAGGAAATTTCAACCCGATCACTTTTCGACTCTTTGAATGTGAGACATTTGCACAGACCCTCGATGTAATTAGTGAATGTTAATTCCCTAAATTATTTTCGGTGTTACAAATTAAGCAATTACGTATTTACATTCAGTATGAACAGTGGAGGAATAGTACATATAAACATCTACATCTACATTATCCTAGATGCCATTCCAGCAAAGGCCAAAACTTCTTCCACAAGTTTATTGTCCTCTTTGTTGATGTATAAAGTTATTGCTCTATTGGTTTCCATTTAAATATTTTACAACCTGTTATTATTCGGAAGGGCCTCATTATATTCGTAGGACCTTGACGTTAAGTTGGACTGTTTAAACTGCGTGACGCCTCAGCTGGAAACTCGTTATCTTCATCACATGACTCACACATTGATCCTATCTGAAAGCTCCTGTATATGTTATAGGTGAAGAGAAAAAGCATGGAAACATGCAACTCATGCAAGTCATAAAGCTGGATAATCAGTCCAACCTAATACATTTCATTATACATTCTAATGGAGTTTACAGTTAAATTGTTATCTTACTTTGTTGGGTGACGTTTAATGAATTTTGTTGTGTTTGACCGGGATATTATATTTGATTCGATGTGATTTTAATCTTTTCCTTCTGGAAAAACAAAGAATGAATATACTACAAAGAATGAATAGTATAGTATCAAATATAGTATATAGTATCAAATGAATTGCATACAGGAAGTAAACATATACAATATAATAAAATAGGATTAAATAAAATAATTTTTTACATAAAATTAATCCTAAAGTAGCTAATGGTATATTAAAGGTTATGCATCGGGATTTTGGCTCTGGATAACGTTTCTCATCAGACACTTCACCACCATGTCCCAAGTCACATGCTACACATCACTCACATTTGTTCCCTGTCACATTATCAGCACATGAATTTACAGTAAGTATCACTTTACATTGCACTCTTTGTCTTATGTTTGTTACGATTCTCGTTCTATGAATCGAGTTATGGTCTCTTTCTTTGTTTTGTGTGTGGATTTCATTGAGACAGTTTGGTACTTTGCACCTTATTAAACTTTATCTGCACTTACATGTTTTTTACATGACAACAAGGATGATTCTTTGTTTATTTAGCTAATCTGCCTGTTAAAAGTAATTTTTTATTTTATTTTGTTGTATGCAACATATGGTATGAAAATTTACTTTGAACAAATAAATATATAAATTTACAAATAATAACTTTTTTTTTCCATTGAATTCTTCCATAGCATGAACAACAGCTTTACACACTTTTGGCATCTGGGCAGTTTTTTTATTCAAACTGCCCAGATGCCAAGAGTGTGTAAAGCTGTTTCATACCATATGTTGACCATACCATATGTTCATACCAAATATTCACCTATAATACTTCCAATGCATCTGTAAAACTTGCCAAAGATGATCTTCACTAGTTGGAAATTTCTTTCTGACCTTGTGATCCAGTTCATCCCAGAGTTCAATAGGATTTAGGTGTGGTGACTGGGCAGGATATTCCAATGATAGATTTCACTCCAACTGACTGTTTTCTCTGTGAATAACACTTACAGAGCTCGGATGTACGCTTTGGGTAATTTTCTTGTTGTATGGTGAAGTCAGTTCCAATGATCCGCAGTCCAGATGAAGTATGAAACGGTGGCCATGTTGGTTCAGTTTTCCTTTCACCTGGAATAAGTCACCAATTTTCCCTGCTTCAAAACAACCCCAAGCCATTACGCTTCCAAATCCATGTTTGACTGTGGGGGTGAGGCAGTCTGCTTACATCTTCTCTCTTGTTCTCTGTTTCACAGAAGTTTTTCTTTTAGAACCAAAATATCAAATTTGAACTCATCTGTACACAAAACGGAAGAAATTGATTCATTGTTCAATTGTGTTTTTGATTAGTTTTTTTTTTCCTAGTTTTACCTAAATGTCATTATTTTTACATTTTAAGCAACAAAACCAAGACATCAGAAAAAAAAAATTATGAATGAACAAATAAAATGAAGAGAATAAGATAATCCATATCGTAGGAAATTCTGGAAGGCTCTTAAAATGATTCACGAATGGCAGCCTGAACAAAAGAGTTCAGCAGATGCTATCAAACCCAATATGATTTTCTTTGGAATAAACACAATAGCTTTCATCCAAGGTGCATGAGACGGATAGCGTGAGGACTTACAGGTAATAAGAGTTCTTCTCTTTGCCAGTGCAACAATTATTGTGGCCCAGTAACTGTGATTTGCAAGTGAAAAGAGAAGCAGGCTTTTCAAAAATAGCAAGCTAGTCAAGGTCTATTAGGAAATTAAGAGGGGGGGGACACAGATCCTTGAAACTAGCAAGTTGCACGGAATTGAAACGACTAGCAAAACCCAATCCAAATCTTCAAAGCAGAAAAAACTAAATGGTTTGAAGAATAATGTGATAATGTGGCAAACATCCTGAAGCAATAGAATGCTCCTAACATAGTACAGTTGTTGTCTGGAAATGATCTAAAAATCTCTCTTTTGTCTGGTAATAAGCCCCTGCTGTGCTCTGGCTTTCTAATATGATGGAACTGTCGTGGATGAAGCTGATAATGGCTTTGTCAATCAATTGAACAAGTATTTATTTATGCAAATAAATAATGTCACAGTGTTCTGTAACACTTCCCTTAAGGCTTGACATGCAAACAGAGGCATGCTGGGAAACACAATTACAGCCAATCAGATCCAGTTCATTTGGGCACCAAACCTTTTTAGTATAATGACAAGAAATTCATTGTCATGAGTTTTTTTATTTTAGGTCTCACAATGACTCATTATGAGTCTGTTAAGAAAATGACACAGTCTATATATATTGTTCCAGATGTCTACATTTTGATGTCCAATTTTGCCTTCACTTTTTTTTAAGGCTTCATGTATTGTCAATTCCGTGTTACTATGTTAATTTATTTGTTACTGACTCACTATTGTTTCTTGTTAGGCAAAGTATTCTGTTAATGTCGTAAAAAAAAAGTCTTTATCTCGTCCCTGTTTTATTAATTTATTTAATATATATTTGTCATATACATGACATTACAACAGCCAGAATACACAAAAGGGCAGAGATTTTTTTTAAATATATATGTTCACAAAATATCTTGACTACTGGATAACAAATTGAATTTTAAATTTAAAAATTGCAAAATTATATTTATTTATTCATTCATTCATAAATTGTTTAATATAGTACTCAACGGAATAGAAACAGCTTGTTTGCCATATATACATTACAGCAAATTGAAATTCTTTTCTTTGCATATTCCAGCTTGTTAGAGCACTGGGTCAGCGATTATACGCCAGAGGATTATACGCCATTATAGGGAGATTGTCGGTGCTAGGGCTCAAACTTTACCAAAAACAATCACATCCCCTACACACCCCCTACTTATTAATCACAATCTAAAGAACTCAAGAGTACACTGATCAGGGATAACATTAAGCCTAATATTGTGTTGGTCCCCCTTTTGCTGTTAAAACAGTTCTGACCCATCGAGCATCAACAGCATTAACTTTTTCAGCAATATGAGCTACAGAAGCTCGTCTGTTGAGTCGGACCATACGGTCCAGCCATCGCTCCCTATGTGTATAAGTGTACCTCGGCTTCTCATGACCCTGTCGCCGGTTCACCACTGTTCCTTTCTTGGAGCACTTTTGATAGATACTGACCACTGCAGACCAGGAACATCCCACAAGAGCTCCAGTTTTGGAGATGCTCTGACCCAGTCGTCCAGACGTCACAATTTGTCAAACTCGCTCAAATACTTACGCCCGTTTTTCCTGCTTCTAACACGTCAACTTTGAGGACAAAATGTTCACTTGCTGCCTAATATATAACACTCACTAACAGGTGCCATGATGAAGAGACAATCAGTGGTGAAGTCCTTTCAAACAAGGACAAAATATCAATGTTACTGTGCTTCACCCACTAAATAACATTTCTTTTTGATAGCTTAAAAGATAATCAGATTTAATTTGTTTTATTTAATATACTACTTATTTATTGCCCACACATCATTATATAACTACATTGTTGAGAGTCTAAAGGCTTGTGAGAGAAGTAATAGGTAGCAGGTGGCAGGTTTAGAATAGAATAGAATAGAATAGAATAGAATAGAATAGAATAGAATAGAATAGAATAGAATAGCCTTCATTTGTCACATATACACTACAGGACAGGGAAATTTGTTCTTTCGAATATCCCAACTGCTCGAAAGCTGGGGTCAGAGCGCATTGTCTGCCATGATACGGCGCCCCTAGAGCACAGAGGGTTAAGGGCCTTGCACAAGGGCCCAAGAGTCCTCAACCTCAAACCTAAAGCTATATTGACCACAACTCTATTCACTTTTTAGTAAATAAACACATACATAACATTACATAAAAATATGAATTAAAAGTGCACTATTTAAAATACATTACAAACATCACTGGATGGTGCCTTGGGCCCCAGGCCACTGTAACCACACACACTGGGTAGATTTGATGAGAACGGTATGAATAATCAGGTGAAAACAGGTGTTTATTATTGTGCCTTTGTGCATTCCATGAGGCGGATAATTCAACACCATCCAATGGTGTTTGTAATGTATTTGAAATAATGCACTTTAAATTCATATTCTGGGCAACAAGAAGCACATGTCAGACACCTGTTCCAATATGTCTGATCACTTTTAAATGTTCAGGTTTAAACCAGATGTTAGGTATTTAACACATTTATATGTAAATGCTTGTAAATGGAAGAGAAATTTAGATGTATTGTCTCGTATTCATTGTCTCAGCTCAGTCTCAAATGACTTTATTCTCTAGTAAGAACAAAGAGTTGGCTTTGTCATTCTGCTACTTTTGAAAAGTACTATATTTTGTTTGGCAATGACTCAGTTAGAACACAGGGAAGGTTTTTCATAACATGATCTTATGTACCTGAAGCTGAGTCATTCTCAACGATATTGAGGAAATTATTCATGAGCAAATTCCAGGTTTATAGATATCCGTGTGAATAAAAAGGGTATAATGTAGCAGATGCTAATGTAGCTAATGAGTGGAAAGAAAACCGAAATTTTGATCATCTTTAAGTCTTGATAAAGAAAACTTTCTGAAGGAAAACAGCGTTATGTTTAGTTAACAATAAGTGAGGAAGTCTCCCACCCAAAGCCCCAAAGCACTGTGGCCTGATGTTGAAGAGAGCTCTAGAGAGGAAGTGAATAATAAACATCCCCCCCTCCCTCTCTCTCTCTCTCTCTCTCTCTCTCTCTCTCTCTCTCTCTCTCTCTCTCTCTCTCTCTCTCTCTCTCTCTCTCTCTCTTTTCTCTCTCTCTATTTTCCCTCTTCCTCTCTCTCTCTCTCTCTCTTTCTCTCTCTCTCTCTCTCTCTCTCTCTCTCTCTCTCTCTCTCTCTCTCTCTCTCTCTCTCTCTCTATTTTCCCTCTTCCTCTCTCTCTCTCTCTCTCTTTCTCTCACACGCACACTTGCTCCCGCTTTCTATCAAGCAAACATCCTTTTTGAACTTTAAACCTCTGAGCTACCATCACTCACGACATGCTCCTCTGTACAGGGTTCATTGCCTTTATGTTTTTACCAGAACCAGAAGCAGAGAAAATAGTTTCTTCTGTAATCATGACACAGATGCCAGAGTGAATAAATAATTGCACTTCAGTATTCACTGATTACTTGACGGAGAGATAAAGGTAAGCAATAACTTGATCGGTCAATTGTAGTCCTGTGATTTTTTTTTTTTTTGCTTTATGGCTGATAAGAAGTAACTAGCTCAAAAGTTACAACAAAGTTAAGCATTAACAGAATCTAGGCTTAAAACCACAAACCATCGTGAAAGGTCTTTTAGAAGTTTATGTCTGGGAATCTGTTGAAATCAGGATCGGAGATTAATATCTATTTGCTGCTTACAGAGAGCATCACCGCCATTCGAACTGATTGGTACTGGTGAGAGTGGTGAAAATATGTCCGCTGCTCTGGATGAGTACTGTGGGTCAGCTTTTTGGGTAAGTTATAAACTGCTATTTCTTTTTTTTTAATAGCACTTGACCTACTAGTTATATCTTGTATATATACAATGTCAGGTGATTAAATTGGTATAATAATCCATTATTATTTAAATAGTATTTATATGTTTCCTAATTACCAACTTAATATTAACCCTCTAATATTTGTGGTAAATACACACACACACACACACACACACACACACACACACACACACACACACACACACACACACACACACATATATTTCAGTCTGTTTATGTCTAAATACTGAGCAAAAAAACTTACATATAATATAAGTTGCCATTTATTATTTAAACCCCACTAATAGGAAGACTTTTCTTTATCAGTTCTTTATTGGAATGTTTTCAAAATGATGTATTATATAAACATAAAACCGAATGTTAATAATCAACAAGTGATGTTTGCTGATGTTCTATTTTCAGTCATGATGATAATTATGAATGACTATGCAGGAGCCATGCTGTGTAGATAATCTTTGCTTCATCGGCTATCTTTGGACCATGACTTTACATTTTAGTGTGCGATGAAGACATACACTACAAATCGCGCGTGGTGCTCAAACAGCACTCAGGTGCATAGTTACTTGTAGAAGTAATAGTAATAGCAAAAGTAATGTAAAAACCCTTTTTTTTGTTTAAACCTGTAATATGTGCTGCTGATAGGCATACACAAAGTCTGCACAACCCTGTTTAAACTGCAGGTTTTTGCATTATATAAAAATAAATTAAACCAAGATGCTGCATTTGAATTATAATTATAATAAGCCACAAAATTCTAATGAAATTCTGAAAATATATGCTTTAGTGGAAAATAAAAAAAAAAATTCGTAAACTGTATATTCATATTATTATAGTAACTTTTTTTTCCTCAGAATGTATTTGAAAAAATATTGAAGTATTTTTGGTAGTTCATTTTCAAAACCCCTAACATGGCTTTACTTTAACATCACTATATGGACAAAAGTTTGTGCACACATAAGAGTTGCATGTTCTATTTGAACACCTGAATTCACATTGATCCCCGTTTACTGTTAAAAATAAGCTCAGTTTCTGTTGTAAGATCTTTGAGTAGATTTTGAAGTGTGATTGTGGATATTTGTGTTCATTCAGCTACAAGTGTGTTAGTAAAGTCAGGTACTGATGGAGCTGAGGTGAGGAGGCCTGGGGTGTAGTCAGCTTTCCAATTCATCCCAAAGATGTTTTGATCATTTAATAGTGTTCAATAATAAGTAATAAGTTTGTAATATGCTGGAACAGTTATGGGTCTCATAGTTCAAGTGAAAGGAAAATGTAATGCCACATCCAAAGACATCCTATAGAGTTGTGTGCATCCAACTTTGTGGTAACATTTATGTCAGGTGTCCAAATACATTGATATAGTGTGTGTATATTATGCTCACTCATAAAGTGTTTACTATCGTGTTGACAATTAACGTATAAAACGAAAGACCATGCTGGAGCTGTATTACGCAGATAATCGTGATTTGCACATTAAAGTACCTTTGGACTATGAGTTTGCTGGTTTAGTGTGCTATGAAATCTTGCAAATCACATGGTACAAAAAAGGCACCTTTAAATTTGCTAATTTATGCTACATATCTTTAATATTCAATCCTTAACCTTTCCCGGTCACTTACTTTAAAATGAAAGTGATAAAGTGTAGTAATTAAAAGCAAAGTTTGCTATATAGAGTGCCCTCCCAGAATTATAAGCACTCAATAAAAATAATCAAAAAATCAAAAAATTATATATTTATATATTTATATACATATATATAATATAACATATACATAGATACATTGATATACTGTTATATCTAAGTTTTTTTGTACTTTTAATTTCGTTTTATTTGTTAGTTAGTTACTTATTTTAAAGATTAATTAGATTATTTAATGTTTTCAAAATAATCAGCACCCCTACAATTAGTATTTAAATAACTAAGCAGTGAAGTCTTTTCCTGTAAAGTCCAACAAAGTTGGAAACAATTATGGACACACTGACACATTCCTTAATGGAAAATATTGTACGCTACATATAAAAAATCCAATTTGGATCTTAAATAATTTGTTGTAATTAATCAGGGAGAAATGCTGCATTGACAAACACATTTTCTTTCACCAGTTCTGCATTGATACAAGGATATTTGGCTCATCCTCCTCTAAAAAGCTGTACCTATGGCAATGCCTAAAGCAGAATTCATAATGAAATATTGTAATCTTCACAATCTTTAAGATCCTCTGACTTTCCTGCTCCTCTAAATGCTGGATTAAGAAACATTTTACTGCATATAAGTTGTGTTTACAGGAATTGGTTTTGGTTTGGTGCCAGTGTGCAACATTAAATGTTATATCAGTCATACAGTGCACCAAGAACAGAAAGTTCAACAAATGACCTGTGCTGCCAGAAATGATTGCACAAATGATTACATAGAGCCAGGACACGAGGCAAAAGATGTAAGACCTAATGTCAGAGAGTAAAGGCATTACTTATTTACAAGCACATTACAGTGGGGTTTTGGGTCCTTTTCCCGCTTGAAATCACTTTTTTTTTTTAGCAAAAATTTGATTAAGTGCATAGGCATGTACATAGAGGTTATTCAGTGTGCTTTTCATAAGGAAAAATAAAACTGATCAAGGATTGATTTTGACCATAATACACCAATGCCAAGGTGCTGAATTCCTTGTAAGCTGTTTATTTTGCTTTAAAAGTAACATTTAAAAGTTTGATCTCAAAAACGTCCTTAAGTTCCTTTGCCATCTTTGTCAATGTGTAGGGTGACAAGTGTTTGTGTGTGTGTGTGTGTGTGCTTGGTTAATGAATGGATTTTATGCCAAATGGATGTAACCTCATATTTATAACCCCACAAACATATACAAACATTTTTGGCGTCTTTTTTTTTTTTTCAATAAAGGGTGCCAATAATTCTGGAGGGATTCTGCATTTTGCCTGAAGGATTATTTAAAACACATAATACCTTATGTATTACTTTGATAGTTACTTATAATAACTTTAACTGCACAAATGACTCATAGTTTAAGTACTGTGGGTTTGATTCGGGTGATGCTTTAATACAAAGGTTTTCTCACATGATTACAGTTAAAGGTTTTTTGGCTGCTTAGTAAAGCTGGGATTTGAGTTTTGCAGTCTAGACTAGACTAGTGTAGTCTAGACTAAACCAACTAATGTCACTGATGCCACAAGGAAGCCTACAGGAAGTAATAAATATGACATATATAATATGTTCATAATGATTAATATTGGTGGCTGTTATAAAGTGCAATGCATTTTATGAATAACATTGTGTACAATGGCATGGGTTGTGTAAACTTTATTTGTTATTGTTTTCTGGATATAGTTATAGATTAAACTATTATTCAGCATTATTATTCATGGCACCATGTTGCCTTCTTGTATATACACTATTTGGAATAAAACAAAGTTTGTGGACACATAAAAGTCATATTTCATTTTTGAACATAACATTCCAGGTGCTTGTGGAGATTTGCTCTAATTCAGACATAAGGGTACAGGTACTGATGTTGCGTGAGGTGGCCTTCAGTCTTCCAATTCATCCCATATCATGCTGGAACAGTTTGGGTCTTCTAGTTTAAGTGAGGGAAAAATCTAATTCTAGTGCATCCAAAGATGTTTTATACAGTTGTTTGTCTCCAACTTTGTGGTAACAGTTAAAGGAGGAACCACAAATGAAAAAGTCAGGTGTCCAGATGCTTAAATCCATATAGTATTCAGGATTATATATACATATACATATACATATACATATACATATACATATACATATACATATACATATACATAAAGAAATTCAGGACTCATGGTGTGTTGGTTTTCCAGTGAATGTGACAATAGGAAAAGTCAACAAAATCAGTTATTTTTTATAAAAAATTTCTAAAATTTGAGTGTAATTTGAGAATAAATTCATTCACATGAGTATCTATTCCTATTTCAGAATGCCTCATACCTGAATCGTACCGATCCAGATTTGCCAGTGTGTTTGGAGAGAACAGTGTTGGTATGGGTGCCGCTGGGATTCCTGTGGCTTTGTGCTCCTTTTCACTTGGCCAGACTTTTCAAGAAAAAAGCTCCCAAGATTCCCTTCTCCAAGCTCTACATCTGCAAGCAGGTAGGCGTTTTCAAGCTTATTAAACCTATTCATATGAATGAGTGTCAGTAGTGCCTCCACAGAGACTATAGTTTGCGCACAGGCCAGATGGGTCCCCAGTCTACTGATGCATAATAACTTCTTCACAGTGAATTCAAATGATTTTGGTCAGCCAGAATATCAAAAGTGTACACGCCTGTCCAGAATCTTATTAATAATATTACCATTGCTCAGAAGTAAAAGGAAGTCAGAAATCAGTATACAAAGACATGACTTTTTTTTGACAATTTGTACTTCACTCTTTGGTCCGTGCAGCTACAAACCATCCAGCAATTTACTCTAACGCATTGAGAAGAATTTATTACATTTCCTATAGATTTTTGGTGGACATACTTGGCACTTTCCTTTCTACCAAATGAACTAAACTAATTCCATTATTCCATCAGATTGTGGCAGGACTTCTGGTACTGACAGCTATCGCTGGACTTGCTGTCACACTTGCTGAAGATTACAGACCGACAAATGACTCAGTCATTAAAACAAATCCGGCTGTGCTTTACGTTAATCCGGTGCTGTTTGGAGTCTCTTGGGTAAGACTTAAAATCTTTGAAATCCATTTATAGGAATATTTCTTCTTTTTTACTGCTAGGTGTATTCATTGATAGTTAAATAACTTCAAGACATTATAAGGTATTTTACAGATGTCCTAAGCGGTCATCCAGTATAATATTTTTTCTTTCTCGTGATCGCAACCTAATTTTCTTTTCATCTCGACATAACAGATGTTGTTTTCACATTATTAAGACTTAATTTTCTCGTGATCACAATGTACAAAACCCTTTTCCCACGACGTAATTGTATCGCGAGAACATCTTGAGCATGATGTTGAAGTCGTCTCCTTTGGTTGTATTTACAGTGTAAAATTTGATTGAATATATCTGTAACTGTCTGTGCTTATGTCGATTTCCCTCTGGGATGAATAAAGCGATCTATCTGTAATATCTGTCCCTGAATACATTACCTGTAATATATATATATGTATATGTGAAGTGTGTGCTCTCATTATGCACATTTTCGATTTGCAGGTTTTGGTGATGTTCATGCAGGAAGCTTTACGACGCAAGGAGAGAGCTGTCGATTCTGGAAGCCTTTTCCTGTTCTGGCTGCTGTTGGTCATCTGTGATACCTTTCCTTTCCAGACAATTCTAAGAGATGCATTACAACAGGTAATGTAAATCGATGCTTTTTGAAGGTGTGATCAAAAAATGTGTAATACAAGTCCAACACATAGCTCAAATAGAAACAAAGCAGAAACAGTTACAGATACATATTCCTAAATTGCTTAAATAATAAAAGATTAATTTTTAAAAGAATTTGTCATGGTTAAATACTTTTTTTTTTATACTTTCAGGAGAACATATCAGATCTTCCTAGGTTTTGCCTTTTCTACATAGCATATGGATTTCAGCTGGTCGCTTTGGTTTTATCAGCCATTGCTGATGTTCCACCTGACCTTAAGAAAAGGACAAAGAAGGTAGATCCATGTTAACACTATATAAAAATCTTCAGTGGTGATGTTCCACTAGATTTTGGAGGGTGTTGTGTTCTATACAATTGTGTGTTTCCAGTTTTGTGGTAAAGAACCACATATGTCATGAATGTTTTTTTTTTACTACTATGTAGTAAAAAAAACTATTTTTACTATTATGTCATTTATTAGTACAAACTAGTCATGTTCTAAATAAAAAAGTTGCAAACAATCGAGGTGTATATATATATATATATATATATATATATATATATATATATATATATATATATATATATATATATATATATATATATATATATATATATATATATATTAAATTTATTACAGACTTGATTAATCAATCAATTTATATTTTGGTTTTGGCTCCTGCAGAACCCTGAAACTGGTGCTGCATTTCTTAGCAGAATCACCTTCAACTGGTTTAACTGGTAAGATTCTGTTGCCTTCTGCTTTATTTCTTTTCTAATACATCTTTTTCTTTGCATGCTTTTCTCTGCACAACAACAGATGGCCTCGGACACATATAGCCACAATCTTTTTTTTTTTTACTTTCTGATTCATATAACATCAATAAGTTTTTCCTATAAGTTCACACTCTGCTGAAACACATTAAATATCATGATAAAACATGTATTATCTTTCCATTTAAGGATGGTCTTCAACGGCTATAAAAGACCGCTGGAGCAGGAGGATATGTGGGAGTTGAATGAGAAGGATAGCACAGGATATATCACCCATAAGTTTGAGGAGATCATGAAAGAAGAACTATGGAAAGCACGCCAAAGGCTACAGAAGAAACTAGTCAAGAAAAAAAAATCTACACTAAAGTCTGATTGTGAGCAAAATGGCCTGGCTAAAGGTATCAGTCAGGATATCCTGGTTATGGTAAAGGATTTGTCTTATTAGTTCTGTTCCGACTACTTCTACTCCTAATATTACTACTACTACTACTACTCCTACTACTCCTACTATTACTACTAAAACTACTACTTCTACTTCTTCTACTACTTCTGTTACTCCTACTATTACTACTACTACTACTACTATTACTACTACTATTACTTTTTCTACTTCTACTATTATTACTACAAATTCTACAACTACTTTTACTACTACTATTACTTCACATCACTTCACTAGTACTATGTCTATGGCTGCTATCAGTAGTACTATTTCTAATATTACTACTACTATTACTTCACATCACTTCACTAGTACTATGTCTATGGCTGCTATCAGTAGTACTATTTCTAATATTACTACTACTATTACTTCTAATACTGGTAATAGTATTAGTAATAATATTAATACTTCGATTACTACTGCTTCTACTACGGTTACTACTACTAATTCCACAACAACTACTAGTATTAATTCTATTACTTCAATCTAGTGTTTTTCTTAATAGGAATATTAGTAGTAGTAGTACAATCAATACTACTACTACTACTACTACTACTACTACTACTACTACTACTACTACTACTACTACTACTACTAGTTATTCTACTTGTACTTCTTCTATTACTTCTATTACTATTACAAATTCTACAACCATTTTAACTACTACTATTACTTCTAATACATGCATTAATACTGCTACTGTTACTATTTATACTACCAATTTTACTTTTAGTATTTTATCACTACTAGTAGTACTACTACTACTCTTTTTATGACTGCTATCAGTAGTACTATTTCTACTGTTACTACTATTACTTCTAATACTTGTAATAGTACTAGTAGTACTATAAATAATTCTACTACTGTTACTACTACTAATTCAACAACTACTACTAGTATCACTTATTGCCTCTATACAATTTTAATAGTAGTATTGTTAGTAGTACAATTAGTACTTCTATTACTACTGCTTCTATTACTTCTATCACTATTAGTAGTGGTGCTATTACTACTTCTACTTCTATTACCTTAATAACTACATCTTTTATTACTAGTGCACCTGCTATTATTATTATTATTATTATTATTATTATTATTATTATTATTATTATTATTATTATTATTATTATTATTATATATTAATAAAAATATGATTAATGTTACACTTTTAATAATTCACCAACGCAGTAGTATAATTAATCTGTTAATATAATTTATAATATAAACAAAAATATGATGTAATGAATTGTGAATGCAGTATATGTTAGAAAAGGATTGTTATCAAATGTTAGCAAAATGAAATTTAGATAACTGCTCTACATGGGATTGTTCTGATTCTGGTTTAAGTGCATAGATAATCGCCTCTATTCTGACTGGTTATTGGTGGAAATTGTAAACACAATTAAACAGACTTACAGTCTAGACAACAATTTTCTTTCGAGAAATTTGCTTTGTCAATAAAACTAAGCGTACACAATACCTGTATATAGCAGGACAGGTGTAGGCATATGATAATAAAACAAGCTTGCAGAGTGATTACCAGGACAATTCACAATTCTTAATATAATTACAGGCATGGCAAGTAAACCTGTCAGGTTTGTTTGAGCAGACTTGAAAAGCCTCATGAATGCTAATTTGAATGGCTTAAGAAGCTTGTTTTATTGTTACGGCTGGTCTGAAAAATTGTCTCAGATAAAAATAAAAATTGTTCATCTTTATTTAACCTCCAGTTTTGCTTTTTGTGATTAGGAGGAGAAAGGAGCAGAGGCAGAAAAGAAGAAGAAAAAGAAGCAAAAAAAGGACAATGGTTCAAATTATCCTGACTCCTGGCTGGTGCTCACCATTATGAAAACCTTTAAATGGATTCTTCTGGAGTCTGCTCTCTTTAAACTGTTACAAGACCTGTTTTCATTTGTGAGTCCACAGCTGCTCAAGTGAGTCATTTAATTTTCTGATGGATCGTAGACATAAGGCTTTCATTTTATAGGCCATTATTTTGTGACACTCACATGCAGATTCAGTACTCAATTTTTTTTATTTCTAGATGTTCTAGAATCCATATAAGCATATATGACTTTTCCAGCATTTAAATATGCTTGTTACGTTTCCCATTCAACATTTAGTCCCTATTTGCTGTTTCCACTAGATTTTGGAGTTTGTTTGTGGAGATTTGTGATCATTCAGCCACAAGGGTGTTAGTAAAGTCAGGTACTAATGTATTGTAGGGTGAAGGTTCCAAGGGGGCTGTCAGTGTTCCAATTCATTCTAAAAATGTTTAATAGATGTTCAATAGTGGTTCAGTGGTTAAGGCTTTGGGGTACTGATCAGAAGGTTGGCGGTTCAAGCCTTGGAGAAAGACCCTTGACCATGACTGACCCTGCACTTTGTCTCCAGCTTTCCATGAAAAGAGAAGATTACATTCTCTTTGGGACTAATAGAATACTCTTTGTTTTTTTTGTTAGGGTCATGATATCCTTCACTCAGGACAAATCCATTCACACTTGGTGGGGTTATGTTTACGCTGTACTACTCTTGATTGTGGCAATTCTTCAGTCCTTGTTCCTCCAACAGTATTTTCAGCGCTGTTTCGCTCTGGGAATGAAAGTACGCACGGCTATAATGGCAGTTGTCTATAAGAAGGTAAAATTTTTTAAATATATATATTTCTATTATTTTTTTATATATATCACATTTCAGTTTGTCTTCATGAATGATGACTTGAAACTGTGTGTTTCGGTGGATTGGTGCCCTGGACAATTTTTGCAATGCAAATAAAAAAATTAAATGATCGAACTAATGTGTATTTTAATAAGCATTACCCAAAGTCTGTCACGAAAAAAATGTAGCAGTCTCATTACTTTCTCGAATTAATTAAACTCCATTACGACAAAATTGAAACATTATGCAAAACAATTTTCTGATTGCATTAGAAAAAATATTTTGTTCTTTACTGTTTAAAGTGGGTTTTTTTTATTTTTTTTGTTTATTTACTCATTTTTTATTAATTTAAAAGCATAGATTCCTAATTGATAGTTCATTTGTTTATGAATAAATTATATTAGGAATATACAGTATATTAAGGTTAGTGGCTAGTAATCTAATGTGCGTTTCCAGACCTCAGAACTAATTAATGAAGTCTTACTTAAGCTTAATTCTAAAGTAACACAGAAGATGGTGTCTCAGTCCAGTGCAAATCTGATGTTGAAGTAATTATTTTTCTTTTGCAAGAAGAATTATTAAAACTTGAGTCACTGCCAGTTTAAAGAACCCACAATATGTCAAGATAAAATGCATGTTTTGTGCTGTAAATACACCAAAGATTTTTCATTTGAGGCTGATTTTAAATGCATAAATAGACCAATAATAATTATTTAGTAGTCATTATTATTTGAAGGTGTTTTCCTTCAAACACACTTTAACCACACAAAATCCACACCTTTTTATTATTAAAAAACTTTCCAATAACTGGAAATTAACTTAAAGCAAGCTTTAAAAACAGACACATTTTCTTTTCAGGAAAGTCCATTAAATAAATAAGAACATACAGGCATAATTGTATTAATTCAACAAATCAGAATTGAAAACATTATAATGATAAGAAAAAACAAAACTCAAATTTTAATTATATAAAATAAATAATAGCATATTATACAATTTATACAATGTGCTGGATCAAGTGCTAATTATATAAGTTGCTTAAAAAAATGATGGTGGAAGGCATATTTAATTAAACTGCATTTCAGGATTAATGACCTAAAATGAAATAAAATATTCTTATTTATACTGTCATAATGTTCTTTTATTAAATATCCTTTTTTTCATGTTACGTTTTTTTACCTTCAGTCCATACTTTTTATAACTTTGTTCTTTGGAGAGTGGCTTCAAGGAAAAAAAAATCAGTCTCAGACACTTCTACAGTAGTAACAAATAATTTAGCAATGCTGGAACCTTAAACGACAAGCGGCCGTTTATATAATCTGAACAGAAAACACTTAAAAAGCTAATGTTCTCTGCATAATTACTAACACAATTTTTGAATTTTGATTCGGTTGAACCCTGAATACAGCCCATTATTAGTACAATATAATTTTGCCACTTTTTCAGAAGAAAATTAAATTCAATTTCTTAACCAATCCCATGTCTTAAACCTTAAACTTGACTCTCGCTCTTGCAGGCACTGGTCATGTCTAACAATGCAAGGAAAGAGTCCACAGTAGGGGAAACGGTCAATCTGATGTCAGCCGATGCTCAGCGCTTCAATGATGTCACCAACTTTGTCCACCTGTTGTGGTCGTGCCCACTGCAGATTATATTGTCTATAGCATTTCTGTGGATTGAACTGGGGCCTTCTGTTCTCGCTGGTCTCTTGGTGATGCTGCTTATGGTTCCTGTGAATGGGCTTCTGGCCACCAAATCCAAAACTTACCAGGTATTTAATTTTTCTTTTGGGAATAATTCTGTCTCAAATTATTGCATTGCTGACAACTTTTCAAAAATTCAGATATTTTTTTTTGTCATTTGGCATGTCCTATAAAAGATTATAAATACATTATGTATAAGCTCCTTGTTTTGTATTGAATCCATAATGTTTTATTGTTATGACCCTGTATATATTTTTTTAAATATTTTGTATAAATATTTTATGTTTTATATGTATTTTATTTGTTTAACGTCAGTAATTTTATGAATGCAGCAAAAAATCAAAACCTTTAACGCAACACACATTTATTAACGACATCCTTATTTGACTCAGACAAATAAAAACAACACGTCATTCACTTCTGATCCGAACACAACGGAATTGAATGGACCTTTAAATTTATATTAATGTGAAGAAGGACAAAATTAATTGAATAAGTTTCTTGCTCAGCTAGTGGAAATTAATTTATGCACAAGAGAAGGTCTAAAATGTCCAGTGTTTATTCTAATCGCGTCATCCACAGCTGGTGTGTTGTTAAGCGAGGAAAATATATTCTGAGAAATTAAATTACATGAACTGTCTCATTTTGCACATGAACCTGTTGTCCTGATTCAAATCCAATGTGCTGAAGTACAGAGACAAATGAGTTACTTATGTTACTTACACACTATATTCATGTCAAGCATGGTCCTGTAGGATTTACACTGTTATTCCTCTAATTTTTTGGTATTATACATCTCTCTTTTAACTGCTCTAAAAATTTCAAAGTAACAGTACAGTACACAGGACTACAATAAGTAAACATATGCAACAGTGCGAAAAAAGTGTAATATGCACCACACCGACAATACACCGACCGGCCGTAAAATTAAAACCACCTGCATTATATTGTATTGATTGTTTGATATTGGATTGGGCACTTTGATCGGTTTGTGGCTATGCAGCCTCATACACAGAGATTTGTGGTACATTGTGATTTCATACAGGTTTCGAAAGTCAGAATGAAGTTTATTTTAGCAATAGCATCACACCAGACAGGCCCCTCATGCCCCCCACATGCAACAATAAACTTACACCTATGACCTTGTACCAGCCACAAAATAATGGGATTGACCCACCTGTCGTACATAAGATTCTCTGATCCAGTCATTTATCCACCACAATTTGGCCCTTGATGTGTAATATAAGAATGTAGATTCTTACACTTTGTCCTCTTCCAACACATCAAATTTGAGAACTGATGTTCTCTTGTTATATAATATATATCTCAACACTTGGCAGGTGCTACACTGTAATGAATAATCAATATTATTAGCATTACGTGCAAGTGGTTTTAATGCTATGGTAGATCGATGTAACTACATGGGATGGACAAATTGCATGTACTGTAAACTGTATGTAAATTATATGTATGTATGTAAACTGTATGCAAATCCTATGTAAACTGTGCAGTGTGTTAGGAGGCAAAAGAATGTTCAGACTGCTTGTGGGAAGAAGCTGTGGGAGATAGAGGTGAAGGTGGCATGCTCTGGTAACTTTTGCCAGATGGCAGGATGGTAAAGTTTCCATAAGAGGTGTAGGAATGGGTGTCTACAATACTGGTTGCCTTGCAGATTGCAAGATGGATATTTGGTAGTATAATATAGAGTTTGTGCTCCCATACCAGACCTTAACCCAGATGGTCAGAAGCCACATAATTGTAGCTCACCCTAGCTAGTTTCTTGCTTAACAAAAATATCTATTGTGTTGTTTTTAACCACTCACAATATCACTTTTTATTTTCAGATGAAAAACATGAAATTTAAAGACAAGCGCATGAAAATGATGACTGAAATTTTGAACGGCATCAAGGTATTCAATTTCCTTCACCCCAAATCGAATAAGCTGCTATTATACAGTCCTTAAGAGAGCTTGATATTTCAGAGCCTTCAAGCGAAATTCATAACGGCAATCCCTGAACCTAAAAAAGTGGCCATGTTTTCAATTCAAATTTGGTTGTATTGCGTCAGCTTGTTTGAAAGACGCCGGCGTTATGAATATGCTAAGTTAAAAAAATTATAATAAAAGAAAAATTGCAGCAACATGTTCCTGGTGATTAAAATGTCAAGCTGAGAGCTGCTTTTTTCTTATGCCCACCTGTAGCTGTGCTGGTGCCTGGAGACTCCCTTAGTAGTTATTTCCTTTGTCTTTGTCTTTAACTGCCCTTTTTTCCCTTCTTTTTCATCTTTCATAGAATATCTGATTTTTGTTTATAACCCTTCATACAACCCCCAACCTGCTCATCCATTGCTTTGCAGATTCTGAAGCTTTATGCTTGGGAGCCATCTTTCCAAACTCAGGTGAATGACATTAGAGAGAAGGAGTTAAAGGTGATGAGGAAGTTCGCCTACCTTTCGTCCGTTTCCACCTTTATCTTCTCCTGTGCTCCAGCTCTGGTAGGTGCCATGGGTTCCACACTCATACACTTATTCAAGTTTAAACATTATTATTAGTCACAAATAGAGTTACATAAAGAATACGACTTGCATTAAATTGTAAATCTGATCGGCTCGGAAAATTGTGTATTAGATTCTAAATATTAATGAGAAAATATGCAAAATTATATTAGATAATGAAAATGTGGGAGTTAAAAAAATAGTGCAAATACATTTAGATGTGCAAAAGGGAAGTGGAAAATTGTATGGAATGTAATGAGGTGAAAACAAAAACAGTAATAGTGACAATGATAGAATTAAGTGCAATATGTACAGTACATGAATGTGTTTATTTTCTCTTTTTGAAAATAGACAGTCTCTTAGTTAACAATATTGCAGAAAAGCAAAGAAAAATCGTTGATGGTATAGTTTTTAATTGCATTATTTATTTGTAATTATTAGATAGATTTTTATTTTTGTTCTTAAAAACTAAGAAACTATTTTATTTTTTGTTTCTGTCATATTTACGACAAAGTAGCACACTGATTTCCGCAATGTTTTCTAAAACATTTGGGTTTTCTTTCCCCTTAAACTGTCATAATGCCGAAATATGGATGCAGTTGCAATGTTACATACAAACATAAAGTCAAAGTGACACTCAAAAATGTGGGGTAGGCAGAATGGCCAGATAATTAGTTAACATTCAGGTGCAAAATAGATGAGGCTAAATCAGGATGCACAGTCAAAACACATCAAAACACAAGCAGAAATACAATTTAAAATTCCACACATGCAATACTGAGCTGAAACATTAATATCTGAAAGAAGAATTTTGATTGCAAACAGGTGAGTTCCTTTAGATATCATGCAACTTGATTAGAGTTTGTGAAGAATCCATTGAATAGAGAAGTCACTAATGTGACTAGCTGGAGTTTTTTTTATTGTTTTATGTATCATTTATTAGCATGTCATTGTTCATACTAGTATAATCATGATCCCCTGACAATTTTAAAGGACTACGATTGTTGGAGTTATTGAGAAATGTGTGTTTTGTAGGTGTCCCTGGCGACCTTTGCTGTCTTCGTGTCTGCCAGTCCAGATAATATCTTAGATGCACAGAAAGCTTTTACATCCATCTCTCTTTTCAACATATTGCGATTTCCTCTGGCCATGCTCCCTATGCTGATTTCCTCCATTGTACAGGTACCCTGTTCACACACAAATATTTATTCTCACCTATATTGTAAAATTTCTATTGTCCATTGACCATATATAGCATTCAGAAGAACTAACAATAACTACACTATATGGAAAAATGCATCTGACCAAGAAGCTTTTTGGACATTCCACAGTCCCCATTTGCATTTATAATGACCTGAACTCTCCTGGGATGATGTTCCACTAGATTTTTGAGTGTGCTTGTAGAGATTTGTGCTCATTCAGTGCAGTAGGGTTGAGGTCAGAGCTCTATAGCAGGGCACTCATGATCTTCCATTTCAATCCACGTAAAGCAGATCTTCATGGAGCACGGTTGGTGCGCAGAGGCTTAGGTTTGGGTCTCGTAGTTCAAATGCAGGGAAAACTTAATGTTGTTGAATCCAAAGACATCCTCTACAATAATGTGTCTCCAACTTTGTGTAACCATTCAAGGAAGAAACACAAATCACTGGAGAAGTCAGGTATCCCTATATATATATTGGGATGCATACCCCTGACTTTCGTTGCTAGTTATTTAGACAATAGTGGCTGCTATACAAGCACATTGACTACTCTAAAATATATCCAAGTTTAATTTCTATAGTATTGTCCCTTGAGAAGATACACTGAAATATATTTTTTTTTACAGACAGCCGTATCCAAAAACAGATTGGAGAAGTTTCTTGGTGGGGAGGATTTGGACACAATGGCAGTGCAGCACAGTGACAACAAGGGTGCTCATGATTAAGTTCTAAATAACAATCCATATTCGAAGAAAGTTACTGATGATGCACATAACGTCTTGCTAATTTCCATGGAGCACCTTTTAAATAATCGAAATCACCTGTGTTTAGTTCATGGCTCTGAGGTTGCCAGATTTTACTTAAAAGATTGAAGCTAATTGTATATGGCTTTTTTTTTTTTATTGACCAGGTGCAGCAGTAAGTGTGAACAATGGCACTTTTACCTGGGATATAGACTCGGAGCCAGCTCTGAAGAAGTGTGTATATATATTTTCTGTTCTTTGTGTAAGCTTGTGAGTCATAAAGGTGTTCCATTGATTTCAGGGTACCTTGATTTTGCTTAAAGCTGTTAAACGCGTAGCTTTAGTTTCCAATATGAGGGAAATTCTGCTAAAAATCCAAAGCACAATAGTAGATTTTAATCGGTGCTGAGATGTGACACACAATATGACTAACAACAGTATGCTTTATTGACTAATTGTCCACTGGAATACTGTATAAATGGGTACTAAATATATACAATATGCCAAGAATCTTTTTTCCCCTTCAGAAAATGATTTATGCCTTCTCACATACTGTACATTTACATAAAACGGGATCGTTCATTTGCACTAGAAGCATCTAGTAATTTAAAATTGCAGCAATTACTAGTCATTTGTTGGCCTAATTGCCATCCTGCATTTAGGTTTGCTCAATTATTTTGACATGTTGAGTACATGCTAACACAAGTGTGTGTGTGTGGGTGTGTGGGTGTGTGGGTGTGTGTGTGTGTGTGTTTGTGTGTGTGTTTAATCACTGCAGTCTTTGTGCTCGGGTACATATTCACCTTTCAAGGACCAAGCTTATTGCAAATGCATTGTGACTACAGTTACTGTATTTACAATGGTTTGTGGACACCTGACCATTAGATTGATATGTGCTTTTTGAACATCCCATTCCACATTTAGTCCCCATTTGCTGTTCTTCCCCTGGGAAGATGTTCCAGTAGATTTTGGAGTGTGGATGTGGAGATTTATGCTAATTTCGCCTCAAGGGGGTGTTAGAAAGGTCAGAGAATCATCATGCTGGAACAGGTTTGCGTCTCTTAGTTCAAGTGGAGCAAAACATTTTATGTTACTGCATCTAAAGACATCCTATGCAATTGTGTGCCTCCAACTGAATCACATATGTCTGAAAAAGGTCAGGTGTCCGAATACTTTTGTCCATATAGTGCGTTTCCGAAAAAAAAGCTGTTCCACTGGTGTAAATGATTACTCCGTCTGTTGATATTTCACTCAAAATCAGTCAAAGTGATATGAAATGATAACAATATGACAGTGATGTAGGAAGGCTGGAAGGTAAAAGAAATATAATATTCCTCTGTGTTTCCTCAGTGTATCTCTGGATATCAAGGAAGGTCGTCTTGTGGCTGTGGTGGGTGCAGTGGGTTCAGGAAAATCCTCTCTGATTTCAGCACTGCTTGGGGAACTGCACAACCTCTCTGGTTCAGTTCATATCAAGGTAGCGAGGCAGATAAATTACTGCTATTTGTGCACTACTCTGCTTCCACTCAGTGTGGAGATCTGTAGGAATCAGACACCTTAATCTTTTTTACATTTATCTAAATTGAGCACCTACATGCCCCAGTGCTCGATGCTCAGGAGTTTATAAATGAACCGTGAAAAGAATCACCTGTAACTCTGTAAATCATTAGAGTTTCTCTTACATGCTGATATAAATCAGCCTTTCTAAAACCTGTGTCTGAAGTACTACTGCAAAGTGATTTCCTTCCTCTAGCTCAGTCACTTCAACCTAATTCTAGGCATTTAGCAGAAAAAAAATCAAGTATTACAAGGCCCAGGATTGAACCACTGACTTGAATCATTTTAATCTATTGTTCTGCATGTAAAATTGCTGTTTTTATTAGAAAACGCTATACATAAAAGTGATTTTTTATACATAAAACTGAATTCATAGGTCATGTGTCAGAATCACATAGTGGAGTCAATGGAGTGGCATAATAAATTCACCCTGTGTGTGTGTGTGTGTGTGTGTGTGTGTGTGTGTGTGTGTGTGTGTGTGTGTGTGTGTGTGTGTGTGTGTGTAAATAAAATCATCGCATAGCACAAGCATTATACCCAATGGCCAACTGCAAATCTAATGGAACCAAAATGTTTTTAACCTAAAAAAAAAAAAAAAAAAAAAGGAAAGACAGCATAAATAAGTAAGTCTACAGCCGTAGTTCTGAAGTAAGTCTACAGCTGTAGTTCTAAAGTAAGTCTACAGCCGTAGTTCTGAAGTAAGTCTATAGCCGTAGTTCTGAAGTAAGTCTACAGCTGTAGTTCTGAAGTAAGTCTACAGCTGTAGTTCTGAAGTAAGTCTACAGTCGTAGTTCTGAAGTAAGTCTACAGCTGTAGTTCTGAAGTAAGTCTACAGCTGTAGTTCTGAAGTAAGTCTACAGCTGTAGTTCTGAAGTAAGTCTACAGTCGTAGTTCTGAAGTAAGTCTACAGCTGTTGTTCTAAAGTAAGTCTATAGCCGTAGTTCTGAAGTAAGTCTACAGCCGTAGTTCTGAAGTAAGTCTACAGCCGTAGTTCTGAAGTAAGTCTACAGCTGTAGTTCTGAGGTAATTCTACAGCCGTAGTTCTGAAGTAAGTCTACAGCTGTAGTTCTGAAGTAAGTCTACAGCTGTAGTTCTGAAGTAAGTCTACAGCCGTAGTTCTGAAGTAAGTCTACAGCTGTAGTTCTGAAGTAAGTCTACAGCTGTAGTTCCGAGGTAAGTCTACAGCCGTAGTTCTGAAGTAAGTCTACAGCCATAATTCTAAAGTAAGTCTACAGCTGTAGTTCTGAAGTAAGTCTACAGCTGTAGTTTTAAAGTAAGTCTACAGCTGTAGTTCTGAAGTAGCAGTTCTGAGGTAAGTTTGCCATTGTAGATCTAAAGTAAGTCTGCACCAGGTGAGATTATCCAATGAAACAAAAGTGAAACATATAAACTATTTGTGAAGGACACTCAATCAAGTCATTTACCAATGCACTGATGCAATGAAGTTCAAGGTTTCCTGTAATATAATTGAGAACAGAATCACATTACACTGATGATATTCAGCTCATAAATGTTTAAAAGGAGAGCTGATGCATGTTATGTCCACCTTCGCAGTCTGTCTATGCCTCGAGGCACATTTGTACCTTGAGGTGTCTCATTAATTTATGACACCACAGAAAGCACAGGTGTGCTTTAGGACATATACAAATCAAAAGACACAGTTTTGCTTGCTATATCATGAACAGAGTTTTTTATATTTTTACTAACCATAAATCTTTTTAGCTTAAATGATTACATGCATTCTTCTTAATTACTACAAAAAAGTTGGAAAAGGTCATGAAACGAAAAAAACATTCAGGTTTCACTTCGACTTGATGTCAGAGTAGAACTTTTGATAACTAACACTCAAAATAACATTTGTTGATGTTAATATTGGTGCAGGATTGTAGGACTGGTATACAGTACCCTTTTCTCCTTTGTCATGTTTGTTCTGATTTTACTCTTTTTCCTCAGGGATCTGTTGCATACGTGCCGCAGCAGGCCTGGATTCAGAACGCCACGCTAAAGGATAACATTCTGTTTGGTTTGACTGAGGATGTGATGAGGTTCCAGACTGTAGTGGAAGCCTGTGCATTAAATCCAGATCTGGAATTACTTCCTGGTGGAGCTCAGACTGAAATTGGCGAAAAAGTAATGAAAAGATTTTTTGTTTTGTTTTTTCCATTTGTTGGTCAGTCAGTGTTGATTAATTTGCTTATACTAATGCACTTGTCAAAAGAGGGGAGTTTGTCCATGTACGCTTTTTTTCTATCTTATTTAGTTCAAGAGTGAGCAAAACATTTCCCAACAGCTCTGGCTGGTTATCAAAGCACAACGTGTTGCTCTTTAACAATTTTAAAATTTTAATTGTAATTGAGCACACATGCTCCCATTCCCAACACATCCACTTTTTCCCACTCTCACTCTCCCTTATACATATTGAGCACTGGTTTTACAACTTATACATACTCATACGAACACACATGCAATTTTAGGGAGTCTCATTCACACCCTCAAAATAAAATAATTTGTTCTCTCATTCTTGTAATCACAAAATCTTTGATAATTGCTCTTTTCCTGTTCAACCGATTTTGCATGATTTGTATTGTTGCATGCGCATAATATCTGCCTGCCTATTAAAACTGTTGCCTGCATTTGTATCCGCGAGCACTCGTGTTGTCTGGCAGCAGCAGTGGCAGCGGCAGCGGCTGCCGCTGACATTACATTCAAAAATTTTATTGACCAATCTGAAAGCCTGAATTTTTAATCATGGTGCAAGAACGTCCTTTGAGCTATTGTGTTAGGGAAGCCATGCTATGGCTGTTTTGTGGCATATATCTAAAAATAGTATTTTATAACTGCAAATAGATTGGCTTTCAAACTGTTGTATAAAGTATATGACATTTTTCTGAATTAGAAGTTCAGGTTGACAATCAAATTAATCCCACTAATTGTTTTAAAATGGATTATCCCCTGATTGAGAAATCCTTGACAATCAATTAGTACCTTGTATACCCACAGGGCATCAATCTAAGTGGAGGGCAGAAGCAGCGAGTGAGTTTGGCTCGAGCGGCTTACAGCTCTGCAGATGTTTTCCTGTTGGACGATCCGCTCTCTGCTGTTGATGCTCATGTGGGAAAGCATCTGTTTGAGAGGGTGATTGGACCCAACGGCCTACTTAAAAATAAGGTATGTGAATGAGCTTTGTTCAGTGGAGATTTTACGAACTGCACTGTAACAACTAGATATTTGCCGTCGAACTGTACCTGCTAGTGTTATTTGAGACAATAAATATAAATATATATATTTTTTGCAGACTCGTATTCTGATAACTCATGGGATCAGCTTCCTGCCTCATGTGGATGAAATAGTTGTCTTAGTAGATGGTGTGGTGTCTGAAGTTGGCTCATATGACAGTTTACGTGCCAGCAAAGGAGCTTTCTCTGAGTTCTTGGACATATATTCAAAAGAGGAGAACAAGTCAAATGAACAAAAAGGTAAAATCTTTGTATTCTGTTTTTATCCATTGAGATTTCTGACAGATTTGGCCTCCTGTTCCCAAATTCACATTTCATAACATTATAATCAGAAGTCCTGGCACCTGACATTAATAATTTAGTAAGTTAGTAAGTTTAATGTTTAAGGTGTCATTTTCTTTTGTTATTATAGCTGTATTCATAGCTGGCGGGTGGACAAGTTAGGTTCCTGGGCAAACTGGACAGCCCATTGCAGCTTTTTTTAATAGTTTAATAGTTAAAATCCATCCATCCATTCATCCATCCATCCATCCATCCATCACTGTACATTTATAGGGTATTTCACCTCAAGTTGTGAAATTTCAGGTGATGTGTTCAGCCAACTTTTCAGAATATTTCAAAGAAAAGATGCTCAAATCGTCCCTATCAGAATTTCCACAAAGTCCTTGTTTATTTCTGTTCGGTTCCACTTGAAGTTACATTGGTTTTATTGCTTTTCTCAGAATCAGCTTTAGACCTTGAGATGATCGACATTGTTCCCGAGAGTCAGGAGCCACAGGCCGACAGCCCTGCTGAGGATATAGTCTCTGTCGTATTGAAAAGAGAGAACAGCTTACGTCACAGTCAGCGCCATGCCATGCGCAACGGCAGGTTTGTTTCGAATCCACATGCGCCTAATAACTTATGTCTGATTAAAGACAGCCACAAGCGATCTCTGTGTGGACGGCACACAGAAGTGGACGGCACATACAACAAAACAAAAGCAGAAGTGAAATGCTTTGTGGAGATTACCAAGCAACATATTCTAGCTTTATTATCTCCAGAGGACATCACTCTCATGCCGTATGAATCCTCATTCTCCAGACACATCGTATTTAAAAGCACTTAAAACTTTCACTCAGAAACTCTTTTTTTCACTGCTATTTTCTCAGTCTACACATGCATCTGTCTTTAAGTGGAATGTGACCAATCTGTAGAGCAAAGTCAAAGCAGCGTCGAACATTTGTTAACATGAATGAACTTGTTTCCCTTTCCATTAGCATAAAATTAAGAAGAAACAGCTCGGCGAGACCTAAAATAGATGCCGAACAGACCAAGAAAGGGCAGAGACTGATAGAAAAGGAAACAATGGAGAGTGGAAAGGTATTTTAAACATTAATATTTCCTTAAAAATGAACCTAAGACTTGAGTTACTTACTTATTTTTTTTTATCTGGAGTCTCTACTTTTATGGTGGAATATGTAATTGGTCAATTCCATGTGTTTGTGTCCAGAATATGTTGGGGTTTTTTTTTCAAATATAAAAAACATGTTATTGTAATTGACTGTAATTATAGTACAGTAAAATACACTATGTATAAACTATGTATAAGTCCCATATATGAGTAGTAAGCAAATAGACAGAAATACTTCAGATCCAACCTTCGGAATCTTTTTTTTTTTTTCTACTTGTAGGAAGGTAAGTACTGGAGTCGTGACTGCACTTTACAATTGGAAAGCAATTTTTTTGCTCTGACTCATCTCTTACTTGTTTTTTCTTCCCCACAAGGTCAAATTCTCCGTGTATCTGCAATACCTGAGATCTTTGGGCTGGGGCTTCACGACCATGTTCATTACAGTTTACTTCGTCCAAAATATAGCCTTCATTGGTCAGAACCTATGGCTGAGTGAGTGGACCAACGATGCAATAGATTATCCCAATGGAAGCACTTACCCTGCCCATATTAGAGATATGAGAATCGGGGTCTTTGGAGCACTCGGTGTGGCACAGGGTATGTACGCATTTGCCAGAAAGGTTTAATGAAAATGCATTAAGTTATCGTATCTGTCTATACAGGTTTGAATAGGATGCACACATTTTTTTTCCCCACTTCATTCACTCTTAGTAAGTGAATATTCAGGGTCAATGCAATGTATATTAGGTAACTAGTTAATGAAATGCTTGGGGAAATGGAACAGACTTATTACAAATATGAATAAATAAATATAAAAGAGGCGAAATGATAACCTTCATCGCAACACACATTTATTCATGATGTCCTTTCTTTACTTATATAAAAAAAAAAAACTTCACTGAAAAATCTTTTTTATTCATTAAACATTTCTTTTACTGATGCGTCAGGTCCCAATTGAAGCACCAAAATCTGTCCGGCAATTAAAAACGTCTGTGTGGAAACATAGCAAACGTTCAGTTTGGTGTCCTGATGATTTGCGTAATTTAAAACGCAATAATTACTTTAAAACATTTACAAGATTATTTTGTCTTCATGCTCTTGGTTCAGTCTGGTTTTAGTAATAATAAAAAGATATTTGCGTAAAGCATTTATATCTGCCCATGCCTATACTGATTAGAGTATTGAAAACTTTAAAATGTGCGATTAAGTTGCGATTAATTACGAGTCAACTCATGACAACCATGCAATTAATCGCTATTAAATATTTTAAACGATTTACAGCTCTAATATATATATATATATATATATATATATATATATATATATATATATATATATATATATATATATATATATATATAAAGCTCAAATACCACTGACTGACTCACTCACTCATCACGAAATCTCAAAAATCACTGAACGGATTGCAATGAAATTTGGAACATACCTTCCTCTTGGGTCTTAGGTGCTCACTAACAAAGGGTTTTGAAAAATTCGCCCTGGATCGCGGCTAACTCGCGAAAAACGCAATTTCTCACGCATTGTAAATTCTTCGCAATAACATTACGGATCCTAATGAAACTTACTACATTGTTTCTTATTAGATGTTAGATGCACAAAAAAAATTTATTTCAAAGTAGTTTGCTCTGTATCGGTACTACAGAGGGGTAGTACGTTATTTGTTGACGTTACGTTCTGATCTCTGATCATCCAGTCCTGCTCAGTGCTTACTGCTTATTGCCATATTGCTTAGCGTTCTGCCTTCCGTAGCGAAGCACGGGTACTTTCAGCTAGTATATATATATATATATATATATATATATATATATATATATATATATATATATATATATATATATACAATGATTCCAATGATAAATTGGCACTGAAAAGACTGAAAAAAGAGTGAAAACCTTTTATGGGAAATATGTGTTTTTATATTTCTATAGAAAATATTTTTGGCAGGTTGACATTTTAGGTCCCTGTATTCACTACAACATACACAAATAGAGGACAAAGACTTCAAACACACACTCCCACTGTTTTAGACCCTTATTCATACTCAAAGCAAAGTGTCAGTTTCAAGTGTTGGGGGTTTGTATGGTGTAGCTACAAGCCAGTTTTTTTTCATAAAATAATATTTGGCATTGCCAAACCAGTTTTGACATTTAAAATCTTGGGTAATTTGTGTATTTGTAATTTGGCAATTCATTTTGGCCAAAATGTTCATTTATTGCTACCTCACAAGACCCACTTTTAGCATAAAAGGGGACAAGAAGATTTTTTTTCGGGTTGTAAGCAATCATTTACAGCCCCTTATTGTCGATGTTTGCTGATATATAAAGTCTTCCTCAACTAAATAAAAAATAAATAAATTCATTCCGAAGATTTTTTTTTTATTGGGACCAAATAAGTCTAAACAATGCTTCCATTTTTTGGACAATTTCCACTGAAAGCTTTTATATGAGGTTTATTTTGAGGACAACATTTACCCTCTGCACATTTTCAGTCTCTTCAGTCTGCTTGTAGGTGTTCAAAAAAATGATTACTGCATTTATATCAAAAGTCCAGTACAATTATTTTGTACACTTTGGGTGATTTCACCTAGTCAAGGTCTGTATGAACATGTAAAAGAATTTCATTTTTTAAATAAAATGTTACCTAATGTATAAAGGTTGATATACTGGATATACTTGAGCTAATAAGAAGAAAGCTTATGCAATGTTGAAATTGTAGGGGTGGAATGAAAAAAATATGACAGATATTATAGAAAATATGACAGTGTTCTTCAATTTAGCTGAAATTTGTGAAACGATTATCGAAATAAACTCTGCTGGGCACCTAGCAGAGTTACAATTATTATAATGGAAAAAAGAATTACAACAAATTGGAACCATTAAAGATCACAATGTTATTGATAAAGATTATAGTGGATTTTATAATGAAATATTCTTTCACACACAAACTCTACTCATATAGTGCACCAAAAGTTGTCTTTAATTTATAAATGTAAATGATCATGTTTAAAATGATCTCTGTAATGCACTTTGGATCAGTTGCTGCTAATAGACTTTACGATTATCATACATACTGCCCATGACAAACCTGACCTGCAGCACTCGAGTCAGTAAATCATTGACAATGATGGCGATTTGCTCCTCTCTTTTTCCCAAAATGAAGTGTATGACTAAGAAAATCCAAAAATACCAAAAATAAAGCTCTTGAGAGGTCATGGGCTTCTTGCCATGCTACAATGGTTCTATGGTTATGCATAATAAGGTCTGCTGATCTTTTAAGTTCTTTATGAAGAGCCTGATATATTTGTTGTAGTTTGTTGTTTTTACTGTTGAACGCTTGAAGTAAGTTTTGAAATTTAGCTAAGCATGCAAAAGAAAGTCAATAATCTGGATGTGATTGTTGATTGGGTGTCGAATAAAATATGTGATGTTTTTCTCTCAGGCATTTTGGTGTTTCTGGGCACTTTGCTTCTGGCTGATGCAGCAATTCGTGCCTCCAGAATTTTACACTCTCGATTACTTTCCAACATTCTCAAAGCACCCATGCTGTTCTTTGATACCACACCATCAGGACGGGTGGTAAACCGCTTTGCGAAGGTAAGTCTGAAGCTATTCTATGAAAAGCAAAATACAATAAAAAAATACCCACTGACTTGAAATATAATTTTTTTTTTACATGTGAATGAAAGAATTCACCAATAGCGATCACCATTTCAAATCAGACAGTAATTAATCATTTGTGTTCAATAAAACTCATTACATTTTTCCTGTATCCTGAATGTCAGTTTTTGGAAAGTATTCACCGCGCTTCACTTTTTCCACAATTTATTATGTTACAGCCTTATTCTAAAATAGATTAAATTCATTATTTTTCTCAAAATTCTACAAACAATTCCCCATAACGACAACATGAAAGAATTGTGTTGTAAATATTTTCAAATTTATTAAAAAGAAAAAAGAAAACAAAAAAAATCATGTACATAAATATTCATGGCCTTTGTGCAATACTTTGTTGAAGTTCTTTTGGCACCAATTACAGCAATTACAGTCTTTTTGAGTTTGATGTTACAGACATGGCACACTGTTTTTGGGCAGTTTCTCCTGTTCTTCTTTGCAGAACCTCTCAAGTGTCATCAGGTTGGATGATGAGCATCGATGCACAGCCATTTTCAGATCTCTCCAGAGATGTTCAATCGGGTTCAAGTCTGTGCTCCCGCTGGGCCACTCAAGGAAATTCACAGAGCCGTCCCATAGCCATTCCTTTGTTATTTTAGCTGTGTGCTTATGGTCCTTGTCCTGTCGGAAGATATCAGTGTCACCCCATGAGATCTGGAGCAGGTCTGCATCAAGGATGTCTCTGTACATTGCTGCATTATTCTTTCCCTCAATGCTGACTAGTCTCCCAGTTTCTGCCGCTAAAAAACATCCCCACAGCATAATGCTGCCACCACCATATTTCACTCTAAAAATGGTATTAGCCAGGTGAGAAAGCGGTGCCTGTTTCCTCCAGACATGACGCTTGGTATCCAGGCCAAAGAGTTCAATCTTTTCTTCTCATGGTCTGAGAGTCCTTCAAGGTGTCTTTTGGCAAACTCCAGGTGGGCTCTCCTTTGCCTTTTACTGAGCGGTGGCTTCTGTCCGGCCGCTCTACCATACAGGCCTGATTGGTCCAGTGTTGCAGAGATGGTTTCTTTTCTGGAAGGTTCTCTTTTTCTACAGAGAAATGCTGGAGCTCTTTTAGAGTGACCATCGGGTTCTTTATCACCTCCCTGCCTAAGGCCCTTCTCCCCCGATCACTCAGTTTGGCTGGGCAGCTTTTTCTAGAAAGAGTAATGGTGGTTCCAAACTTCTTCCATTTATGGATGATGGAGGCCATTGTGCTCATTTGAAACCTTCAATGCTGCAGAATGCTCGATACAATCCTGTATCGGAGGTCTACAGACAATTTCTTGGACTTCATGGCTTGGTTTGTTCTTTGACATGCACTGTTAACTGTGGGACCTCATATATATACCGGTGTGTGCCTTTCCAAATCATGTCCAATCAACTGAATTTAACACAGGTGGACTCTAATCAAGTTGTAGAAACACCTCAAGGATGATCAGTGGAAACAGGATGCACCTGAACTCAATTATGATTGTCAATGGCTGTGAATACTTATTTTTTTGTTTGTAGAATTTTTGAGGGAAATAAATCATTTCTATTTTGGAATGAGGCTGTAACATAACAAAATGTGGAAAAAGTGAATCGCTGTACAAACCCTTTCCAGAATGACGGTGTCTCTGTGCACAAAGCAAACTCCCTTTAGGGGAGGTGGGAGCTCAGTGGTTAAAGCTTTTGGTTACTGATTGGAAGGTCATGGGTTTAAGCCCTGGTATCGCTAAGCTGCCACACTTCTGGCCCCTGTGCTCTGACCCCAGCTTCCTAACATCACTGGGATGCAAAGATAAAACTGTGCTGTAAAGTACATGTGACAATTATAAAGATCCTAGATTTTAGAATCCCTTGTACTCAATCCAAATAAATACGTGTTTGATGTACAGAAATGGCGAATGCATCTCAGGCCTAAAATGGCAAACCAGCCTTCCAAAATCTGGAATGAGCTATTCAAAAAATATTATGGCCATATTTTTTAGAAGGAAGATAACCAGTGACCTGACTATCCTTGGCCAACAACAGACTGAATAACCTAATGGCTGCACCATCAATCAGTATTTCTATCTTTGGCCTATTATATATAATCATGTTTTGCTCTCATTTAGGACATGCTTACCATTGATGAGATGATCCCGATGTCTTTCCGTTCTTGGATCCTCTGTCTTTTCGGCGTCCTTGGCACCTTATTTGTTATCTGCCTTGCCACTCCACTTTTTACGGCAGTTATTGTGCCTCTTGCTGTGGTCTATTACTTTGTGCAGGTAATAGAAAACATTATATTATATAATAGAAAACAGACTATTTGCAAAGTCTCTTCAATGTATTACAAATAATTAAGATAATGAATTAAATATTTCTGAGTCTGGATAACAGTGTGTCAGCATTAACATGGTAGAACGCCTTTATAATTCCTCCATATTGTATTTGTGATGCAGAGGTTCTACGTTGCCACTTCGAGACAGCTGAGGCGATTAGACTCTGTTTCCCGTTCTCCCATCTACTCCCATTTTGGAGAAACAGTAGCTGGGCTTTCTGTCATTCGAGCTTACAGACACCAGGAACGCTTTCTGGAACACAACAGAGTCACTATCGATAACAACCTCAAAAGCGTCTACCCTTGGATTGTTTCTAATCGGTCTGTTCTTTTTGAAATTTGTTTTATTGGTACAATAATAATATAATTATATATTTCTTTACTTATTAACCTTTACTCTTTTTAAAAATTGCAGATGGTTGGCCATCCGACTGGAGTTTCTGGGTAATCTGGTGGTGTTTTTCTCAGCGTTGTTTGCTGTGTTATCTCGAGAATCTCTGGACAGTGGGCTGGTTGGACTATCCATCTCTTATGCCTTAAATGTGAGACCACTATTTATAAAAACTATACAATTCAGATGTGCTTGTTGAACATCCCGTTCCACATATGGTTCCCATTTTTTATCATAACTTAAAATTTGTTATATAATAACAAAGAAAGATGTTCCACAAGATTTTGCTGTTTGCTTGTGGATATTTGTGTCATTCAGACATATTCATCCCAGAAGTTCAATAGGGTTGAGAAAAACTCTATAGCAGGTCTCTACCCCAAACCATGTACACATATCTTCATGGAGCTGGCCTAGTGTGAAGTATTTTCATGCTGGAACAAGTTTGGGTCTCCTAATTCAAGTGGAGGGAAAATTTAATTCTACCAACTAACATTCTGGTTACAGTTTTGAGAAATAACCACATTTTAGTCCATATAGAACAGGGGTGGGCAATTAATTTTTACAAGGGGCCACATGAGAAACCTGAATTGTGTCAGAGGGCCACACCAACGATAATATTTTAGGGATGCACCGAAATGAAAATTCAATTCAAAAGGCAATGAAATCCATAATTTTTTGTGTTATGCCTTTTGCCTTGGCACCATCACTGGAAAACTTTCCTGCCTTTTCAAAAACGTCCTCTACAGACGGAGTGCGCATGCTCGGATTGACTTTACTTTTCTGCGCCGCGTTCTTCTCATATTTAGAATAGCAATCGGGATGCTTGGGTTTCAGGTGATAAATTAATCCCAACTTGGAGAAACTCTTTGCAGATACACCCCCTATTAAAATTTCAGCATTGCATGTTTTGCAAATCGCTCTCCTCACACCGCAGACATGTTGGCTCTTATCCAGATAACCGTGTGCTGGCTGCGCTTTTTTATTGCGTCCTTACAATTGTGTTTCTGCCGTGTTGTTTCGGTGATTTAGGTATTTCGGCATATTTAGAAAATTTTCGGTGCATCCCTGTAATTTATGATTGGCCTCACGCGGGCTGGACAGGGAGATACAAAGGGCCGGATGTGGCCCACGGGCCGTAGTTTGCCCAGGTCTGATATAGAATATAGACTTTACACATTCCATTGTATTCTCACATCCAAAAAGCTTACATGCACAAAAACCTTGAATTGAATGCAAGTATTGTTTTTCTTTATATATTTATTCCTCTTGTAAACCAGTTGCAAAAATGTGGAGGTTTGTTTATTCTCATTTCTTCACTAGCATTTGATCCCTGAAACAGCTTACTTTTGAAATCCTCTTGTTACAACCACTAGGTGACTCAGACACTAAACTGGCTTGTAAGAATGACATCGGAGCTGGAGACGAACATTGTGGCAGTGGAAAGGGTCAGCGAATACACCGAGATTCCCAGTGAGGTACTGCTTTGGTGGTGATCCGATTTACTACATTTTTGGGAAATTTTTGTTTTTGTATTGAGGCCTTTATGTATTCATTTATCATTAGCAAATGCTTTATCCTTGTGAGAATCCTGCCAAGATTTTTTTTTCCCAGAAACAATTTGTGCAAAGAATCCCAGCGTTCATAAATAAACAAATTGCTTTCATTTTTTCCTGCTGTTATCCAGCTGGTTGACTATTATTCACTGTTATAGTATGTGGTCTGATATTAACACCAGTGACAGATTATCACCTATTCAATACACTTGAAAATAAAGCAGCAATACAAAGTCTATCCATAAGTCAAGTCAAGTTAATTTCTATAACGCTTTTCACAACATACATCGTCTCGAAGCAGCTTTACAGAATTTTAACAGTTAAGGTGAGCGATGTGTATTTATCCCTGATGAGCAGCCATGGCGACAGTGGCAAGGAAAAACTCCCTTAGATGTTATGAGGAAGAAACCTTGAGAGGAACCAGACTCAAAAGGGGAACCCATCCTCATTTGGGTGACATCAAGAGTGTGATTATAGTTTTTAAAACAATACAGAACACTGGAGAGTGAGAACTAACATGAGCACTGCAATATAAGATTATAAGTAATGATCTTTCTACAGTCTTTTACAGACATTTGTAAAAAATAATATAAAACTAGGAGCTACTGAGCAACTCATAAAATAGCTCAACATTTGAGATCATCACAGATCCAACACCAGCTTCTCCATGCCAGAGCCTTTAAACACTCAATAACACATATGTAGTATTAATGTAATCTGTATAAATAAGTATAATTCATACAGAAGTATTAAATGTCTTAGTTTGGACTTAAAACGTACATAAGCTGAATTTATTTTTCACTTTTTTGTTTAGGCTCCATGGCTCACAGAGATACGTCCTCCAAATGATTGGCCCTCTGAAGGAAAAATTCAGTTTGAGGACTACAAGGTCAGATACCGGCCGGAGCTGGAACTTGTTCTTCATGGCATCACCTGCAACATTGAAAACTCTGAAAAGGTAAAACATTCTTTAGAGTGTAACAATAACACTAGTATGATGAATACTATGACTGAGGGATTTAAAATATTAATTCTAATATGTTTATGCTGCTATAATTACATTTATGGAAAAGAGGTGCATGCAAAGAATAATGTGCATTCTTATACGTAGTTACATCTCCCTGTGATGCAGCACGAGTTGTTAAAAATGCAGCTTTGGCATTATATATAAATCAACACCACAAAACAATCTTTTTTATCTGTGAGAGGTTTGTTTTTCTTTTTTTTATTCTGACATGTTTTTGCTCACCTGCATTCATCACTCATGTTTATTTTGAACGTGATTTTACAGGATCGGTTCTTCACAATTATAGCATAATGCACGCTTTAGCTGCTATGGATTACATTATCTATTGTGCAATGACTTTAATAACTATTACTGTAGTCTGAATTTTCTGCCATCTGTTTTTCACTCCTGCTCCATTTCATGCCGCCACATTTCACTTGATATATACCTTAATATGCATATTAGTTTATATTTCTTCTTATTCTTTTTAAAAAAATAAATTAGTATTATTCATTTGTAAAAGATTAAAGTAAAGTATTCAGATTTTTATTCGGATGATTCTGAAAGTAAATTGATTCCGCTGAAATAAACCTGCTATTATAATGAACTAGAGTCGGTATAAAGCTCATCATTTGTATTTACGTTAAATACATCAAAATGACGTAGTTTTCCTTCGAAAGAAAAATCTATATAAAATCGAAAATTGTTAGAACCGAAATTATAACGTGATTACATGCCTCTGCGTGAACAAATATGAACCACACGAGGATGAGAGTTTTATCATTAATAAATGATGCTGTGAAAGTCACAAGTGTAAAAACTAACATTGTGCAAATGTCTAAACTGTGTTTATTTCCTCACATTTAGCACATTTAGAATTTTGAAACATAGATAGATATATTTTACTTCAATTCATTCTTTTAAAAAGGATGTAAGGTGTGTTAGGGCTGATTAATGAAATGTCCACACTAATACGCTTTCTTGTGTAAAAAAATGTTTATGCCTTGTGTCCACACCGAGACGACGTTTTCAGTCAACGAAAGGTTTTCGAGAACAATGTCGCATATTTAGTTGTTGACGTGACGTTTCAAGGGCCGGAAAGTAAATAAAATCCAGACGGCAATCCACGCGTAGCGAAGCGTCTTACGATTTGCGCTTGCGAAGTACAGGGACGTGAGCGTTTTCAGACGTTTCGGTGACGTTTCGGTGAGGATGAGCAACTTTTGGAAGACAATTAAAAACGAAATTATGGATTCAGAGCGTTTTTAGACGCCGTTTCCAAATGTATTTGGATTAGTGCAGACGTAGCCTCAGACTTCTGTGATCAAGATTAATACAATTTTACTTGTGTAGTGGTTGGACATTTTTACCGAGCAACTTTATAGTCTGAAATATGTTAAGAATATAAATTTTTACTTTTAACTAAATTTGCCCCTATACGCTTATCCAGAATGAGTGAGCCAGTGGCGACATTGGAAAGGAAAACCTCCCTGAGATAGTATGAGGAAGTAACCTTGAGAGGAACCAGACTCAGAAGGGAACCCATCCTCATAATTCCATAATTGTCAAAGTAATCAGCTGTTTACTTATGGACCCTCGAATGCAAAACTCTACATGACAGTTGCAGCCGTCAGCCAATGCAGAAAACTGTTTATATAAATTACAGTTCAAAATACCCCCGTGGACCTTTATCACATATCTGCCAGCACTTCATAGCCACACAGGCTAAAGTCTTTATGCTCAAACTGTATGTGATGCAAACAGATGTTACATGGTGCATGGTTACATGGTCCCCAGAATTCAGACACAACATCTGGCTAAGATTTTTACATTAAATAGATTTTTAGATTAGCATATATTTATTATCCTGACTACTGCTTGGTTACTGACAGTGATTTGTCTGTTTGCATGGATGGATTTTGTAGTTAAGTGTCTCAGCAAATAGCTCCACCCACACACTCTCTCTCTCTCTCTCTCTCTCTCTCTCTCTCTCTCTCTCTCTCTCTCTCTCTCTCTCTCTCTTTCTATCAGCATATACCAGCTGAGCCAATGAAAAGAGAAAAATTGGTTAAGTAAAAAAAAAAACAATAATAATTTCTGGATTAAAAAAGAGAAACTCATTCTACATCTTGACGAAAAAAGTTTTGCCTACAACACTTTATATCAAGTGTCTTTAATGCATAGACTCGAAGTTTCTTAAATGACCTTCTACAGAAATTGATTATATTTACAAGAAAATGGAAACGAATGGGCTGAACAAGTTCCACCAAGAATTTTAATTTGCAGACGCAACCAGGGTTTACTAGGCAACAGCTGCACAGTTTTATGGATCAGATGGCAAGACACAGAAGTCAATGCCAATACTGGAAGTTACAAAATCCCACCAATTTCACATTTCAAAATTAAAACAGTGACATAAAAGCCGTTGGAGGCTTCACACATGGAACTCGAGTGGTTTGCCATAATAAGCTTGTATTGATTTTGTTGTGCTGTCTGAATGAGGTGGAAAAGGTGTGGAGGCTTTGTTCCTCGCTAAGACTGCAGCGCTAAAAGATCAATGGATTGCAGATTGACAGGTTCAAAAATAGGGTTTAAATTAAACATCCCCCATTTCAATCTAAAAATAAAACTCATTCTGCAGATGGTTTAGAAGTTTAAAATGGCATGACACTGCACAAATTGATGTAATAGAGGAGAAAGGTAAATTTTTAAAGGTTGAGCAGGTTGATGATACAGTCGTCGCGTTTGTACGCATGGGTTATCTTTTCTTGAGAGGTTTCTGTGCTCTCTAGAGGTCATGGCGATTGCAGGATGGACAGTTCGAACGATGGCTGGGTTTCTAACGACCGTGAAGGAACCAGAATGTGCTTTTTTACCGTAGTTCACTTTCAGGGCTGTCACATATCACTGATTTGAAAGCAGATGTGCTTGGGACACATTTCAGCCTGTGACATTTGGTGTGTTTTTACTGAACTTGTCCAAAACTCAGTTTGAGGAGACACTCGAATCATGACGCGTAAAAATAAAATATGAACTGAGGACCAGAACGTGTCACGTCTTTATGTCTTTCAGTGCATGCAGATAATGAGTTATTAGTCTAACAAGCAATCGAGAGAGGGATCATGGGGTAAAAGATCCAAGCACACAGCAGTTGTTTGAGCTCAAATACTAATCACTGAATGTGATGTGGACAAACCTTGACTGTGTTACATGACTGTTTTACAGATCGGCATTGTTGGCCGAACAGGAGCAGGTAAATCCAGTCTGACCAACTGTCTGTTCCGCATCATGGAGGCAGCCGAGGGACATATCATAATAGACGGGGTCAACATCTCCACCCTGGGACTCCACTCTCTCAGGAACCAAATAACTATTATTCCACAGGTGCTCAATAGTTTCATTATATATGTATGTACAGCTACAAAATAGACATGAAAAACTTGATTTCTGAATTGCCAGTGTTCTAATAAAAAGGTCACGTAAACATCATACATCACAATTTCCGTTGGGACTAAAGCTAATACAGATATTTTAGCTCGATAATCTCGAGAAGGTCCCTTGTTAATCTGCCTTGCTATGACAGCGAATGTGTGCAAACTGTCTCGGATTTAGTGAACACCAGAGCAGCTGCCAAAAGTGAAATGCTTCATTTGAAAATCTTATTTTCTAAATCCACACTAGCCTAGTGAACGCTTAGTAGTCAGGATTCAAGTCTACTTTGTTACTGAAGTGACTTTCCAGAAAAGCATGACAAGGCATTTAAATGTCCATCTTGTATGATAAGCTAATTTATTCTATTCAATTCAATTCATTTTTGATTTGTATAGCACTTTTGACAATTAACATTGTCTCAAAGCAGCTTTACACAGATAATGTGGTGATTAAAAATTGATATATTAGAACATCAGGTCAAAGTGATAATTCACTGCAGGTGATCTTATGAATGTGTGTTTCTGATCAATTAACTTAAATTGTTTAGTTTTAAAGCTTTGGCATTTACATTTGTTCATTCAGCAGAATCATTACTCCAGAGCAATCTGTGACTGAGGCACAAAACTATGCAACTGGTTTAGAACTAAATATACAATAAATACGAGCAAAATTAAATCCAATACCTTTGGGAAGCTCAGCCACTGATCAGAGATCCTGGGGTAGATCGATAACCTACTGGAGATCATGGTTGACCTGCGATCTCCCAAGAGATGCTTAAGTGTGTGGTTGGGGATGTGGGAAGTCTTGATTGACCTTCTTATTCAAGCAACCCCCAAAACAAACATAGTTAAATGAATGTATAAATTGATGTAAATTTGCATTTGCAGGACCCAGTGTTGTTCTCTGGGACACTGCGGATGAATCTAGACCCTTTTGAAGTTGTTGGCGATGAGGACATCTGGAAAGTCTTAGAACTGGCTCACCTGAAGGGCTATGTGATGACTCTGCCAGCAGGGTTGCATCATGAAGTTGCAGAAGGAGGAGAGAACCTCAGGTAGGGTTAAACTTGAAAATTTTGGATCAGAGGTATAGCACATATGACACGATATGCTATATATCTGTATCTGTTTAGAATTCCAAAAAAGGAAATTGATATTATGTGTCCTGATTTTTGCTCAAACCTGGGTAAGTGACTAAATTGTAAGACACAAGACGTCTGGAAGTTGAAGTGGTGTGTTGGGGTATCTGGCTCCAAGACATGGATCACACCAGAACACTTAGATAATCCACCAGATTGAGATCTTATGATCTCAAGGCTTCTTTTATGCTTTGTTATTTATGATCTCTATCTGAGGTAGAAACATTGATTGTTCTAAATGTGAAAGGGGATGCAGAGGATGCGACGGAGCAAGCACAAGTGAATCTATTTATCCACTGGGCAAGCGAATGCATTCGTTATTTGCTATTACCTCAGTTCAATAGGGTTGAGATCTGGAGACCCATAGCACACCAGTGACTCGTGGCTGCAGCATAAAGCAAGTAATGTTTCATTATAGGATAAAGCAGAGCCATCAAAAGAACTTTATAATGACTCACAGTGACCCTTCTCTCTAAAAGTCAGAAAATGACATAGCAAAGACAAGGGTTTTTTTTTTTTTCATCTTTAATTCATTACTTGTCTAAATGTGTGCACTCTCAGACGTGTGGTGAGCTAATGAGACTACAACCTTCTTCAATACTCTTGTGCCAGACATTGTCAGAGAAGTTTTCATCATGTTGCCTTTAGCCATTTGAATTGATCTTCATTGATCTCCCACTCAACAGCAATGCCCTGAATTATTCAAAACAGATGTTGAAGTGTGAGAGAATCCAGTACTTTGTATCATTAATGTTGTATGGAATTATATCCAAAGAACACATGTAGCTCAGAACGTATTACATTAAAAAAGTAGCGGATTAATTAACCCGAGCATTAAATGTGATACGTTGGGATCATTTTATATGCCAGATTTCCAGAGAAACAAAATCTCGCAACGCTTACAGAAAAACATACAGTAGGATAGTTTTAATTGGTGTCTTGGATGTGTCAATTGTACTTTACTTTTCGACTATATTGAATTAATATGCCTGTTATATGGATTTATTCATTTTGTGTGATTATATTTCTCAAGTTATAGGCTACATAGAAATCTCAAGAACGGGAAAATGTTTTGTATAAAATAGCTCTTGTCTTTTCATAGTAAGAACAGATAGCTATGAAGTCTTTCTGGCGTACTTACTTTAAAAGAAGCACTCAGCTGTACCATGGGAAACCAAAAAGCACTTTAGAAGCCTGAGTCATTTAGACCCTCTTTTTGTTATATGTAAATTCTATGGACAAAGGTTTGTGCTTTTTGAGGAAATTCCCATTCCATATTTAGTCCCCATTCGCTGTTATAATATCCGCCACTCTTCTGGGAAGATGTTGCACTAGATTTTGGAGTGTGCTTGTGGAGGTTTGTGCTTATTCAGCCAATTAGAAAGTCGGGTATTGATGTAGGTGAGGGTGAGGAGGACTTGGGTGCAGTCAGCGTTCCATTTCATCCCAAATGTGTTCAAATCGGGTTGAGGTCAGTGTTCTATAGCAGGCAACTCAAGATCTTCCTCTCCCACCATTGTAACCCATATGTTCATGATGCTTTGGTGTGGTTCTCCTAGTTTAGTGAAGTGTAAGGCTACCACATCCAAAGACATCCTATACAATTGTGCCCCATCAACTGGTAATAATTTGCAGAAGTATCACATTTGACTGGAAAAGTCAGGTGTCTCAGTACTTGTGATCATATAATGTATGTATACATTTATAATTGTTGAATTTTTCATCATGCTTACAATCCTAAATCCCCATTTATTTCTTATAATTAATATATTTGGTCATTGATGTAAATTGTCCAATGAAAGGTAACCTTTTTTTTTTTTTTACAGTGTTGGTCAGAGGCAGCTGCTGTGCCTGGCTAGAGCTTTGCTACGTAAATCAAAGATTCTTATCCTGGATGAGGCCACGGCCGCAGTTGATTTGGAGACAGATGAGCTGATTCAGACTACGATTAATCGGGAGTTCTCAGAATGCACTGTGCTCACCATTGCCCACCGCATCAACACCATTCTGAACAGCACAAGGTATGCACCCCCCCCCCCCCCACACACACACACACAAAAAAACCCTCACTGTAAATACAAATAGTAAAAAATATATATATTATAACAATACAATTTAAGAATTTGTAGACACTTTAGCATAAGATTTGTACAGTATGTGCTTCTTGAACATCTCATTTCACATTTAAGTCCCCATTTTCTCCTAATAACCTAAATAAGATAAGATTATTAAAGTTTTTAAGGAGGATGTTCATCTCGATTTTGGAGTGTGCTTGTGGAGGTTTGTGCTCATTCAGCCACAAGGGTGTTGGTAAATGTACTGATGTAGGTGAGTTGAGGAATCCCAGGGTGCAGTCAGCATTCCAATTTATTCCAAAGGTGTTTAGTAGGGTTGAGATCAAAACTCTAAAGCAGACCACTCAAGATCTTTCAATCCAACCCATGTAAACATATTTTCATGAGGCTGGCTTTGTGCACAGTGGCATTGCCATGCTGGAACAGGTTTGGGTCTCCTAGTTCAAGTGGAGGGAATATGTAATTTTACCATTTTCAGAGACATCTGAAATATGAAATTGTGTGCCTCCATTTTTGTGGTAACAGTTTGGGGAGGGTATTACGGGACGGACGGGCAAGACACATTGTGGTTAAATCCCAATTTAATGTGATTCACTAAGAAGAGTATACACAGCTTTAACCTACGTTTTTCAAGGCTTTTATTTAAGATCTAAAGTGCTGATTTGCACATCCAACTGGGATCAATAGTGCAAATAGTGTGCACGCTGTGAGTGCTTTGCAAAGAACAGCGGAATTAATTAGATCCGCTGCAAAAGTCAGAAGCAGCAGTCATATGTAAATAAGGCTGTTGTATTCGCTAGCTTTTGCTGCTGTGGTCATCGAAAATAAAGCGATGTAAAAGATAAACAAAGCCTTAAATTGTAGAGTAAAAGCATCATCTTGGTAGCGTCCTCACCCTGATTATGCGTTCTGGAATATTTTTTCTGAACGATACAAAACAAGCTGTAATCAGGCTTCTAATCTTGGCTCCTAGTTCGTCAGTATAAACCTTTTCCCTTGTTTTCCACAGGGTGATGGTTCTGGATTCTGGGAAAATAGTGGAGTTTGATTCCCCGAGTGTGCTGTTTGAGAAGAGGGGCCACTTTTACTCCCTGGCCAGAGAAGCTGGAATATCATCGATAGACTACTCAGTGCTGTGAAGTAAAAACCCGAACTGGACACTGAAATGAGAACATGCAGGTTTTTGTTGTGTTCGATGAACCTGTGTGTCCGAATTGTAGCTATTAGTCAATATGAACGTATACTAAAAATAACAAAACTGGAAAAAAAAATGGGTTCTGCTGTGCATCTAATATTTAATACAAATTGATTAAGACCACATCACAAAGTTTCACAGAAAAGCGTGACACATTGTTACTACAGTATAAAGGCAGGAGAGATCCATTCAACCTTCATCCATCCAACCTCAATCCATCCAACCTCTCAGGCTGCATGTGATTTAATATGAGGTGACATATTTTTTGATTTGCACATCTCAGGAGTGAAAACTAAAATCTAATGTCCTTTTTTTAATATTATTATTGAGAGACTTTGGATTTGAGCAAAGTAGAAGTTTTCCCTTGAATGTTTTGTTTACTTTCTTGAAGACTATAAATATACTCTTTTACACAACTGTCTTGATGTTTACCATGTAGACAGCGAAGTTCATGCTTCTTTGTGTGTAAGATTTGAGTGTGTGTGTGTGTGTGTGTGTGTGTGTGTGTGTGTGTGTGTGTGTGTGTGTGTGTATAAGTGTGTGTAAGATATAAGATATTGGTGTATGATACAGTTTTTTGTGCATTGTTTCATGTTAACAGAATGTAAATAATAAAAAAAAAAAACACACATGCATTGTAATAGTGGTTGTTTTTTTTGTATCAACATTTTATACTAATTTTTTTAAACCTTCAATAAATTATTAGAAATGTTGAAAATTAAACGAAATACCTTTTTTTGTCCTTGAAAGTATTTACAAAGTATGCCATATTCATGCCTTACAGGTGTTCAAAGCATTTTATTAAAGGTGTAACTGAATAGAAATACATTTCTAATGAACAGTTAATATTTGTGAAGAGATGCAGATATAAAAAGAACAAAAAAATTAATTTTTGAAAAAATGTTTGAGGTGTGCAGTATGACTTGGATCCCCTGAAATGCATGCACAGAAAAAGAGTACACATGCATTTGCTTTTTATGCAGGCACAAAAGAGCTGTCAGATATAAAGCTTGAAGGACAAAGAAAGACCATGTCCATGCAGAGCTGTTTAGTGTATTTATAGCGTTCGGTCATTACTGATTTGTACATGCCAGATTTCTCTCTCTCTCTCTTTCTCTCTCTCTCTTTCTCTCTCTCTCTCTCTCTCTCTCTCTATATATATATATATATATATATATATATATATATATATATATATATATATATATATATATATATATATATATATATATAGTATAGGTCAGTATTATTAATTTTATCCCACAAGTCACTGTTGCTGCCTCATAATACAAATAGTTTGTTCAATTTTTTTTTCTCAACCCATAAAGAGAGTAAAAACAGAATTCTAGAAATACATGTAAATACAAATTTCTTAAATAAAAAACCTGAAATATCACCTGTACATTTGTATTCAGACCCTTTTTAACAACTCTTGAAAATCAGTTCATGTGCCTCCCATTTTTCTTGATTGTTGCTGAAATGTTTCAACACCTGTGGAAAAGTTTATTGGTTGGACATGATTTGGAAAGGTATGCACCTCTCTATTCTCTCTATTGAATGTCTTACAGTTGGCAATGCAAAAACCAAGCCATGAGGTCAAAGGAACTGGCTGCAGAGCTCAGAGACAGGATTGTTGCAAGAACCAGATCTGGGGAAGGCTACAAAACAATGCTGAACTAAAGATTCCCAAGAGCACAGTGGCCTCCAAAATTCTCAAATAGAAGAACCAGGGCTCTTCAAAGAGCTGGTCGCCTGGCCAAACCGAGCCATCGGGGGAGAGCCTTAGTTAGAGAGGTTACCAAGAACACAAGGGTCACTCTGACTGACCACTGAAGATCCTGTGTATAGATGGGACCACCATCACTGCAGCCCTTTATTAATTTGAGCTTAATGGCAGAATGGAAATGCTAGTGCAAAAACCCATGGATGGTGGCAGCATCATGCTGTAGGGGTGTGTTTCTGCAGCCATCTAAATTCCCTAAATCTACCAAATCCACTCAGATTCAGTGGTCTATCTGAGTATTCAATTCTGATTGGCTGGAAGGTGCATCAATCCAGTCAGTGTAATCAATGCATGTTCCAAGAATGCTCTGTAACTATTCTTTTATGTTTTAGTAGCATAATTTTATATTATTGTGATGTTTAAAATATCTCTTTATATGTTATTTTTTTGTATAAAAAAAACCCAAAAACATTTTAATACTAACAGCGGCAGCAAACCACAAAGTTTTGATTGCCACTCGGTGGTACTGACATACAGTTCAGCGTCAGTTCAACAGCAAGCAGAACATTTAGAGAGGAATAAAAGATGGAAGAAGCTTCGGACTCGAACTCGCCACAACACCCGTGGCCTCAATTGTACGATTTATTTTTCCGTTGAAAAGAAGAATGAGACCTTCATTTAAAGGTGCTTTTCTGCCTGCCTCGTCCCCTGTATGATTTCTTTTTACAAGAATTCTCTTTCCAGTCAGAAAAAAATTCTTTACTGTGCTTTTTCTCAAGTGAAAGTTAAAGGGAGCACTTTTACTTTAGAAATATTTTACCGAATGTATCTCTACCTTAAATCAACTACATGGTTTGTGTACTTCATCTGCCACTGAAATATACAAATGTTAAACTTTATTTCCACTTTATTTTTCTCCCTTAGCATGAATAACAGCTTTACACACTCTAAGCTTCCAGACAGATCATTTTCCCAAACATTTAGCTGAAATATTTTGCAAAGTTAGAGATTTTTTTCTGACCTTGTGATTCAGTTCATCCCAGAGCAGTTCAAAAGGATTTAGGTACAATGACAAAGCAGGATGTTCCATGATGATTGAATACGCTCCAGCCGAATGTTTGGTCTTTAAATAACACTTACAGAGCTTGGACATACGCTCTGGGTCATTGTCTTGTAGTATGGTGAAGTTGGCTTCAATGAGCCGTAGTGATGAACCATAAAAGACTAGTTGTTTCCAAACTTTTGACAGGTAAGTGGGAAACTCACAGTTACTATAAATGTGGGTCCATCTAATCACTTCATAGTGAAAAGAAAGACTCTTTATTCACCTCCCTATTGTGCAATACACACAGATGAATAATTACTGTACGCCTGACATGGTCTTTTGCTGTTATAATTCGTCTGCCTCAAGGTTTCAAATGTTCTATGCCCTGAAATGCAGCGTCCAAATGACACACTCTTTATATCTAAATGCCATTGCCAGGTGGCTCAAATAAACTTGAATACTGCAGAAGGACAATTAAAAGAAACAGCTGCTCTAATTGTTGCTTCTCTCATTTCATACAGCTAACAAAGGCTACAGCTTTCCAGCCTAACATTTGATCAGCTTGCTGAACAAACACCAAAAAAATACACTAAAAACTCATTTCTGGAGTAAATCGTTTGGCACGATCATGCCTTAGTGATTCTATATGCTTGTTAAGGATTTATTTTAATCAGATTAAATACAGCATAGACTGTATTTCTTGGAACTTGGAAAAAACAATACTCAGAAAGACAGCTTCCAGTTTATATTTCAGGAAAAATAATCAGGCTTGTGTTATGCAGCAAAACATTATCATTGATTATTTGATGCTTGAAGTAATTGAGAGCATGACCTTAAAATGCTTTATATATTTGAAAGAGTACGTTTAATTACAACCCCAATTCCAATATCTTTGGGAGACTGTTTAAAACTTAACTACAAATAGATTGCAATGATTTGCAAATTTCATTTCATTAATATTCTATTCACAATAAAACAAACAAAACAAAAGAAAAATATAAAATGTTTACAATAAAAATATTTACCATTTTGAGGAAAATAAGGTCATATTAAATTTGATGGCTGCAACCGGTCTCAGAAAAGTTGGCACATGACCATGTTTACCACTGTGTAGCATCGTATCTTCTGTCTGTATATATCTGGGAACTGAGAGGACCAGTTGTTGAAGATTTTGGAAAAGGAATTTTGTAGTATATGTGTGTCAGGGAACCACCGGCCAGGCCTTCCCTCAGCACCCAGCATGCTGTGATCACCGTCACCTGTTTCCCATCATTTCTCCCCCTACTTAAGGCCTTCACTCTCATTCACTCATCGTCCGTTCTACAGTGCATTCTGTAGATCATTCATGGACTACCCTTTCTATGGACTTTACCTGTTTCCCGGTTCTTTTTTCTGGTACGGCTACTTCCTGGTTGTTTGTATTCTGTTTAAAGACTATTAAACCTTGTTATCGTTACTTCGGTTTTTGTCTGCTTGATACCAGCCTGACAATGTGTCTGATACAGGATTTTAGCTGCTCAGAGTGTCCTTTGTTGCATTTTTTGTTTCATGATTCGACATGAAGTCATGCTACTGTAATGACTTACTTAAATATGCAAGGCTTAACCCGAAAAAAAGTTTTCTGAGTGGAAGCATCTGTTGCTTTAAAACCTGTATATATCGTTCAGCATTTTTGTGTCTTTCTAAATCTGGACGCTTCCCATTCCACAGGAACGAATGCAACGTTCCATCAGCAAATTGTTGAACTGAGTGTTGATAACAAGCCAGATGATCCCTCTCCTCTTTAGTCCGGAGGACTAAATTTTGTCAGTTTAAACATTTGATAAGGTTTTCTATGTTCTATATATGTTTATGAGATTTGCAAATCATCAGGTAAACCTGCAAAATACTGCTTTAATGAGCAATGCATGTAAATGAATAAAATGACTGAATGTATTTAATCTCAAGTACAATTTCCGAGTTAAAGGCCATTCCTGAAAACTAGAACAGAATCTATATACGCATGAAAGTCATTAATATGTTCACTTTTCACTTTAATGGTGAACCTTTATTGCATTCACACAAAAATCTTCTTGAATCTTACTCTAATATCAGTGCACAAGAGGAAAATATGTTTTTTGTTTACATACAGTGGATATAAAAAGTTCACTTATCCGTGGTAAAATAGAAACCAAACCAATGGCAGACATTTCATATAATAGAGCAACAACTTATTTAGCTTGAAATACCAACTTTTGGGGGGGAGTGGTGGCTCCAGCGGTTAAGGCGCTGGGTTACCAATCAGAAGGTCGGGGGTTCAAGTCCTGGTATCGCCAAACTGCCACTCTTGGGCCCTTGAGCAAGGCCCTTCTTGATCATATTGAGCAGCATCCCATATAGCCTACATGTGTGTGCAATTATTTCTTTCTTTTTAATTGATTGACTGAATGAATAATTATATTTAATCTTTCCAGAGATTCAGGTTTGATCTTAAACTTGGTTCTCTTTGAGATTCCTCCTACCTCAAAAATGATTCTAGAAAGTGAAGTGATGGTGTTACTACAACATGAATGAGTGTAGTATGGTGTGTGCACCGGCATAATATTTAGCAGTTTTATTTATGTTTCATAGTCCTGTTATAAAATGTTTTATTTATGTTTCATAGTCCTGTTAAAATGTAAAAATGAATGAAGAAATCAAGAAAACCTGAGGTACTTCCATTTGCAGATAAAGTCAATCTCCATGGAGACGGAGGGACATTACTTCTTTTTCTGAGCTTCCATGCACATGGCATTGGCTTTGGGCTCAAATAAGAAAAACACATTATGGGATTGATGTGTTGTTTGCTTTAAGAAAAGAGAGCACACACTAAAGAGAGGTATGATGAGAGCTGGAGAGAAAATAAAAACAGAACTGCATGTCCTCCTCGGACACACACGGCGCTCTCCAAAAACATAAAAACATTCAAATAGGTTTGGATCCCTTGAAATTACATTCCAGTATGCCAGACCAATGCACTGGACAATATGTATTATCTTACAGCAGGACCAGGACTTTGCTCAGTTGAAAAACAGTTTGCTGCATTTCCAGTAGGCTTTTTTTAATTTTTTTTATTTTAGAGCCCTTCAGTCTTTGCATTTGAACCATCCAAATTCATCATATATACGTATATATATATATATATATATATATATATATATATATATATATATATATATATATATATATATATATATATATATATTTTACTACTAAATATAGACTTTTTTTTTTCTAATTTTACACTATTAAACATGAGTGAAACATTAATGGGAGCAATGTCATGTAACAAAAGATTTACCTACAGAGAGAGAGAGGAAGGGAGAGAGAGAGAGAGAGCAAGAGAGAGAGAGAGAGAGAGAGAGAGAGAGAGAAGGGGTCCTCAGAGTGAATGTTGCATTTGATTGTTGAATCAGACTTGGATGCACATCTCTGTCTTTCATGCTCCACACTTCACAGTAAGTCTGTATTTTTTTTTTTTTTTTAGCAAATATGATATTGTAGGTATTTTTTTTAATGTTACAAACTGGATTGAGTCGGAATGAAATTGGCAGTTTTCACGCCACCTGTTTGCTTTACAGATTTGAGCTCAACAGCAACAGCAGTCATTTTGTATGACCATTTTTAAGTTTTTAAATCTTATTTAAGTAATTATTTAATTGATGGTATGGAAATAATGTTTTATATATATATATATATATATACAAATACAATACAAAATATTGCTTTATATTGTTCTGTATATATATATATATATATATATATATATATATATATATATATATATATATATATATATATATATATATATATATATACAGAACAATATAAAGCAATATTTGTTCTTAAGAGAGAGAGAGAGGAGGAGGAGGAGGAGAATTAATAAAACGTGGCTAGAAGAAAGCTATCAACAATTAATTATATATATGAATATAAATAAATATATATATATATATATATAATATTGGCATAATTGTAATATTGCATTATTTTTCCACAATGATAAGAATTTTTTTTGTTTTATTTTCTTCATTCATTTTTACATTTTAAATGAATGAAGAAAATAAAATGTGATTTTTTACTTCTAATGGGATTTTTTTTCTATAATTATAGGCAAATACTTTTTTTATTTTTTTTATTATCCAACTCTTCTTATTGTAATGTTTGTATGGGCTCAGGTATGATGTCGGTATTGACTCCTATATAGACACTACTGAATGGCTGAATAGGATTACAGATTGTTGTTTGGTGTTATAATACCTAGCCATGCTGTCCTTTTGGACCATTTTGCCCTCAAACATATTTGCATGTTAAAAGAAAAAAAGGAACACTAATAAATGATGAATTGTATGTAATACTGAATGACTGTGTACTATGATCTAAAATGTTCTTCCTTTCTAAATCAGTTTTTCTTCCTTTAGTTATCTGATCAACTCCCGTTGAGGTGTGTTTAAAGCAAGACATTGTCATTTTGGGTATTAGTCTCCACGTTTCCTCAACATGAACGAATCTTTGATGCATTTCCAGCTGTCCTGCAATACGAGTCCAAGCTCACCACCTGACCTTTACATCAGTGTCACCAAACAGGAGCCCTACCATGTCGCCATCCCTATGACGACTTTCTACAGCATCCTGTTTATCTTTGGGGTCCTATCCAACGGCGTTAGCATGCTTACACTCTTCAGGGATGCCCGCTTGAGGGTCAGCGCCATACAGCTCTACCTGCTTAGTCTGGTTCTATCTGACATCCTCCAGCTACTGACAATTCCCATCACTGTATACCGTTATTACTGGGAAAGCTACCCATGGAGACTCGGAGAACCCTTGTGCAAAGCTTACTTCATGGTGCGCCAGATGTACTGCGCCACAACCAGCTGGGTGATCCTTGCATTTACTATTGAGCGTTATGTGGCCATCTGTCATACCATGTGGTCGCTTGCTGGTCTCAGGAGGTCACGACTGCCCTGTCTTCTAGGCTGGATCTGGCTACTAGCATTAGGGACTTCAGTGCCATTTGCCCTCGTCTACAGGCATGCCCGAGCCTGCATCCTAGATTATGGTGCAACGTCACCTGATGCAGCCTTCGTTTTGTCCACCATGTGTGAGATGACCGAGCAGGAGCCTTCTCCTCTTTACAAGGGAGCACTGCTTCTGAGGGGCATCCTCTGCTTCTTGGTCCCACTCGTGTGCATCTTTGCCCTCTACATACTTATCATTGCCCACTTTCACTACAACAGCCGCCAGCGCATGGCCATGGGCATCACTAGGGCTGTTAGCGAAGGAGGAAATCCACCATGCTTTCAGAATGGGAAGCTGCTGATTCAGGAGAAACGGGCTTTGCGACTAATGGGTAAGATTTCATTTTCCGGATACCTTCACCCTAACCTTTTTCTTGAGGTCAAATTACCCCACAGCCTTTTGTAGTGTGATTCTCAGTTCTTGCTGCCTTCACAGCAAAGCACAGTTTAAACAGGAAGTAGAAACCACGATTATATCTGCATAATTTAGACTAGAAGAGAAACCATGGTTGTATTAGCACATGAACAGGCTGGCACAGCGGTGCCTCCTGGATGAAGGCCCAGACTTGGGAGTGGTGAAGCCATTGGTTTGAAAGAGGTAAAGCAAAAAATCCAGTACAACCAAAAATAAAAGCATATATTTAAGAACATTTATAAAATATAGTAATTTAATTCTATTGAAAATGTAATCCTCTGAAATGTGTATTCGGGCAACCCTAACATTGGCAGATTTTGAGGACTGAAACAGATGCACAAGGACAGAATCCACATCCAAATGCTCCAACCATCATCAGGATTAAGGCTTATAGCCGCTAGACCCCATGGATACCTTAGAAAAGCTTGGAGAACCCTTGTGTGTACCTTTATGGTATACCACAACCAATTGGCTGATACTCTGAACACTCTGTTACACCATGTGATCCTTTGCTAGCCTTAAGAATATGTCTTTTACCCTGTGTGTGGCTGTTAATGGGAGTTCCTCATTGCTGTAAACAGTGTAAACATTGCAAAAGAGGAACTTGTCCAGATTTGTTTCTTTAAAAACTTTTAAACCATGTAGACTAGTAGATCTGAGTCTATCAAGGTGAGCTGGAGCAGCCATGGACTGTAGAATTTAAGTACCTGTGTCTACTGGCAGGGTCACCTTCTTTGTTTATAATGCACATTCTGTCAACTGCTCTTTCTTTTCTTTCAATGCTTGCAGGGGCTGTGGTGGTGACTTTCTTTGTGTGCAACTTCCCCGACATTGCATCCTCACTCATGCAAGTCTATGTGGACTCGTGGTCCGGGACGGTGCTAACGGTATACACGGTGCTTAAGTCCTACCTATCGCTGCCTCTCTGGTATGTGAACAGCGCGCTGGACCCTATCCTCTTTTGCATCTCCTCGAAAATATTCCGGAAAGCGTGCTGGGAAACTGTGGAGCCTCTCAGATCGAGATGTCTGCGTGCACGGAAAGACAGAAACCCGATGTCAGTGGCGAACATGATTAGCCAGAATTCCACAGGAGCAGTTAGCACATCAGCCTGAAAACTCTCCATTCGCTCTTCATTTGAGCCAATTCCGTATTAACGTGTACACTGTCTGGAATTAGCACGTTATTCCAGCGCCTGTGGATGAAAAATGTGTTGTGGGTTTTATGGATATACAGTGGGTTCATGTTCTGTGTGAATTTAGCATGAGTTCAATCTCAGGATTGCTTGTATTAGTAACAGCATTTGCTATCTTCTCCATAGCACTGGGTATAAAGATGGGTGAATTTTGCTGACTGTCAATAGGCATAAATGTCTCTTGTATCATTTGTGATTGCTCTTGTTTATGTCGTTATAGTTAAAATGTTACTTGAGCCTGCCGTACCAATAAATGTGAAAATGTCAACGGTTTCTAAAAATGATTAGCCCTGTGATTATATAGTGAATCTATGGACCATGATTTGCTAGAATTCATCATTAGACTTGCACCACCTCCTAAATCCAAATATGAAATGCTCAATTAGGCATGTTTATATTTGTTTAGCACATCACTAAAAGAAAAAGAAGAAGCATGTAATCATTTGGAATTGCAATTATTTTGTTAGCTTGCATGAGATGTTTCTCCCAACATTAAAATCCCCTCTGCCACTTTTATTTTTTTTAATTGGTGTTTTATGTGTCATATGTTCTTTTTGAGTGTGTGTGTGATATTTCCATGTCTGGCTTGCACTAACTGCACTAATCTAACATTTGTAAGAGTAAGAATCCTTACTCTAAAACACTCAACTCAGAACAAGGACTCCCCCTAGTGGTAAATCAGGTTCAAATCCCATACAGCTAAAAATAAGTTGCCAATCAAATAAGATCAACATTTATGGACCCTCACTCAATGTGAATGTACTATATATCAATAAAATCTTAATCTGACACAGGTAAGCGCATGAATATTAATGGGGCAGCACCCAGAATTGACACATGGTTGACTTTTTCCTGGTGGTAATATCAAGCTATAAATTCACGCTGTATTAATATATTAAGTAATGCGTTTAATAAAATGTAGACTTATATAATGTAATTCAGATGTGTAAAGAGGATTACAAATTAATTCATAAAGAACTAGGAGGTATATTAGTGTATATACCTCCCACTGTAGCTAATGATTTAAGGAAATATATTTAAAAAAAAAAGGATAATAATCATATAAATAAATAAGATCAATAATCATTATTACATTATTGGGCCTACTACCTAGTTTGCACCAAACAATATAAAACAACTATTTGTTCTTGAGAGAGAGAGAGAGAGAGAGAGAGAGAGAGAGAGAGAGAGAGAGAGAGAGAGAGAGAGGAGTATAATTAATAAAATGTGGCTAGGGGAAAGCTACCCATAATTATATATACATATATTAAAGTAAATGAATAGAAGACAAGTCTATTTGGTGTGACAACCATTTGACTTTTATTTCTTTTGCACAATCTGTACACTTGCACAAAGTCAGGGTGCTAAAGATCTTCAATTCCATATGTAGATTGAAACACCAAAACAGCTGTACTTCTGACTGTTTCATATCACAGGTCATACACTATGGCAAGACTGAGCACAGCAACAAGACACAAGGTAGTAATACTGCATCGCAAAGGTCTCAGTGCAGACTGGGGTTTAAGAGATTGAGGACTGTAAACACAGTAGTCGGCCAATGAAAACTAAATAGACATATCATGCTTATGTCCCTTTATCATCCTCTATCATGGAAACAAGGTTAAGTGAATAAACTATGCAAAAAAAACATAGGGACTGGGGTGCAGAAAAAGCTGAAGAGCGGTGAAATAAAGAATGTTTGCAAGTAAACAGTGAAGCATGGTGGAGGTTTCCTGGGAGTTTGGGTCTTCAAATGGAGTTCTAAATTTAGTCTGGATTAATAGATTTCTTAACACTGAGAAATACTCATATATGTATATCTTTTTTTTTTTTTTTTTAACGGATTAACTCGTAATTAATTTAGACAAAACAAAAACCAAAAGATAAAAAATAATAATTTAAAATTAAACATATATATATATATATATATATACACTTATATATATTTTATTGTGTTATATATAAACAATTAAACCCCTCCCCCCTTAATTCAAACATGGCGCATGGCGGAAGTGAAACCCGTGTAATATGAAATAAAATATATATTTTTTTAGCCAATCACATGCCCGTTTTATTCTCTGTTTAATTATATTCATGCTTTCACCCCTGTGATTTGAAATTTCGCTCTCGGCTCCAGCCAATAGGAATCCGGGGGCGGGTCTAAGGCGGTCTGAGTGGCAAATTCAAACTGAACATGGCGGCTGAGAACGGGCACGAAGAAAACAAACAGAGTAGAAGGTGTGCGAATATACTTTGTGTTTTGTGTATTTGTATGAAAAGTGAATTACAATGAAAGTGTAAATAACTTGGGGTTATTTTGGTGTTTAGATAGCTAGCAGAACAGAGTTCGTCTGAATCTTGACAGTTAGCTTTGAGCGTCGTCGTTGGCGGTGGGTGGATTTCAAATAGCTTTGTATTGGTACCTGTAGTTCACTATATAGTGTGCAAAAATGGGTGTTTTATACCCTAAAAAGTGCGCGTCTGTTATTAGTACGTAGTTATTTAAAACTAAGCCACATTAGTATACTGAGTGTGTATATGTTATAATAATAATAATAATAATAATAATAGAGATATGGGTATTTGTATGGAACTGGCTCGATTGTTTGCTAATGCTGAAAAAAAAATTACATTTTATTTATAGACAAAATAATGTCTGCACTTTTCATAGAATATGTTATCTGTATTTTCTTGCATCCTTGTGCTTTACCGCAGGGGAACAGTATGTAACATAGTCATAAGCCAGGAGATGCCTCACAGCCAGCCGGTTATTTTCAACCCGGATTTCTTCGTGGAGAAACTGAGGCACGAGAAGCCGCAGGTTTTCACTGAGCTCTTGTTGAGTAACATCAGCAGGCTCATTGATTTACCCGGAGCAGAGTTCGCACAGCTCCAGGGAGAAGCAGACCTCAAGCTTCCTGCTTCCACAGGCTTCCTGCGTCTCCCCAACTTCCTAAAGCGAAAAGGTAAATAAAAAAAACACACCCCAGAAACCGTGCTGCAACCATTACACAGTCTCATTCATCATTCATTTACAGGAAAATTGTCATAAAGGGCAAAGTGAAGAAGAAAAAAGTGTCTGAAAAAGTCAAATGTTCAAAAGATTTCGCAAAATTCAACTCCGGGAATCGTTTCTTCCCCAACACTAAACTCAGAACACGACTCTCCATGACCAGACGAGCGTTTCGATATGTCACACGTCTATGATATGCGTGGCGATTTCAGTGACGTCATATGACGTCACTATATTACCAAGCAATCATTTGTCTTTGCTGTTCAGAATAGAATATATGTAGTGTCACAAATACATTACAGCACAATGAAATTTTGTTCTTCGCATATCCAAGCTTGCTCAGAAGCTGGGTTCAGAGCGTAGGGTCAGCCATGATACGGTGCCCCTGGAGCACAGAGGGTTAAGGGCCTTGCTCAAGGGCCCAAGAGTGGCAGCTTGGCGATACCAGGGCTTGAACCACCGACCTTCCAATCAGTAACCCAGTACTTTAACCACTGAGCTACCATTCCTTTAGAGTGTTTTGATGTTTCGCATGTCTATGCTGCGGCGATGTTGTATTTCCAACGATGCGATTGGTCAACATGCATGTGACATCACTAGATTACCCAGAAATCAACTCTCTCCTCGCTCTTCTGAACAGTACCCAATGACCAGGTGTTCGTATGAACTCAAATTTCAACTCAAATTTTGGGGCACGACGGAACCAAGGAGACCAACGTTTCCTACCTTTTATATTTTCCTACCGTGCATTCGTTTTTAAAAAAAAATAAATTATTATTTATTTACAGATATTCCTGTCACGGTAACTGTGTTTGTTGGCTGATATATTGGAAATAACTGCGCTAAACCATGGGCCAAGTTTCATTCAGGAAACTTGTTTTGTTTTTTGAGACACATGCATGTTCCTTTTGTTTCAACAAAGTAAAAGGTAAAGAATATGCACAATAATCGGACAGTGAAGACTTCTACGGACGGATGAATGAAAATTTTTGTCCGAAAGTTTTAAACAGGAGAGATGATGTTGGCAGACTGTCTCACAGCAACAGTCAAGCGGTGGATACTTAATGGTTTGAGGTTGTTTTGTTGCAGAGAACGTTCGAGACCATCATGGCTACATTTCCATACTTCAACACCACGCAGTTCCACTGGACTGCTGCTCATTCGGATCCATTTCACTATATGACAACGACCGAGTCATATATCTGAGCTCTGTTATTTAGAGCGCAAACAGTCACCTGGAGTGAGCTTTATCACCTGACCTAAATCCTATTGAACTGCTCTGGGATGAACTGCATCACAAGGTCAGAAAGAAATCACCAACTGTCCGGATGCCAAGAGTGTGTAAAGCTGTTATTCATTCAAAGGGAGGATTGTTCAATGAAAGTAAAGTGTAACGTTGGACATTTGATTTATTTGTTTAGTCAAAGAACATCATACTGTTTACCTGTTTGTTTACTCATGTACAAAAGGAACATGCATATGTCTAAAAAAAATAGTAAAAGACTGCGTTTTTAATCTTTTGACACCAAGCATATATTATATATTAAATAATACAGTCTCATGTCATAAACGTTTGGATTGTGATTCAGTGTTTGGGGACCTCTGGACCTCTTTCACTGATGTAATGCTAATATATAATCGCATAATAATGCAATGAAATCCTTTTCAAAGAGAAACAAGACTTCTTAAAAAAGATTCAGACATTGGGATTGGAACGTAAAGAAGAATTTAATATCCTCGATAAATAAAGCGGTCAGTGGACATTCGCTGTTCTAATAACACCGAACTTGTGGAGATTTGTGCTCATTCACGCACAAGCGGAACCGATGTAGGTAAGGCGAGGAGGTCTGCGGTGGAGTCAGCGCTCTAATTCATTCTAAAGGTGCTCAATAGAGATGAGGTCAGAGCTCTATAGCAGGAGATCTTCCACTCAAGCCCATGTAAAGCATATCTGCATGGAGTTTGCTTTGTGCACAGGGGCATTGTCATGCTGGAACAGGGTCTGGACTCTGGAAATGTCATGTAAATCAATACTTCAGTCCATGTAGTATTTTATTTATTTATTTATGAATAAATTTTGTTTTTCCAGAGAAAGGTGTGATCTTTGGAGCACCATTAACTGAAGAGGGCATTGCTCAAATTTACCAGCTCATCGAGTACCTTGGAAAAAGTAAGCAACTGTCCAGTTTGGTCTAAACCAAAGCACATTTTGACGATTTTTGTGTGTTAAATAAACCGATATATCAAATTTGATGTTTAGGTAAAAAAAAAAAAAAAATCTATTTCTACGGTTTGTTTCACTTTTGTATGCCTCATGAGTGTAATTTAAAATTCAGCGTACTGCTCGCTGTGTTTTAACTTCACCTTAACGTTTTTGTTGCTAAAAGTAAACAACCGCGGTGTTAGTTGAGAGAATTTCCTGACCTTAAGTGACTAATGAACGAAGGAAGCGAATGAATAATATATTCTAAAGCAGTTGCTGTTTTCTTTGACCTGTCAGACCTACATGTAGAGGGTCTGTTCCGTGTGCCGGGGAACAGCATCAGACAGCAGGCACTGAGGGAGATGCTCAACAGTGGTGCAGATGTCGACCTGGAAACGGGGGATTACCACCCGCGTGACGCGGCCACACTGCTCAAGGCCTTCCTCGGGGAGCTCCCAGAGCCGCTGCTGACTCATCGCCATTATCAGGCGCATCTTAAAATAGCAGGTAGTCTCTTTCAGGGTTGACCGCGACCCCTCAGGACAGTTTTATTGGCACAGAGGGGCGTCACTTCATATTTTCGCAATTTTCAGATTTATTGCTTTAAAGCAGCGGTTCTTCGATTGGGGGTTATGGACCTCCAGAGTTCTCTGAGTGTTCGGTTTGGTTACAGTAACACCAAGCATTTTTTATGTATTTATTATTGGGGTCCTGTGTCCTGTTTATTGGGTTATTTAAGCTGAATGGATTTAATAATAAATATTTGTTCCTATAACTTTGTGAAAAATGAATAAAAAATGCTCTATGGCTCTTAATAGCTACAATATATAGTGTAAAAGTTTGTGTAAGCATAGTGTAAGCTTAAAAAAAGCACTTACAAACATCCCATTTACTGTAATAGTACCCTCCACTCTCCTGGGAAGATGTTCCACTAGATTTGTGGAGATCTGTGTTTATTTCCGCCGCAAGGTTACGGAAGCATAGGGGAAACAAAATTCAATTTAAAATGTAATCTTTGAAATGGCAATTTAAAAGAAAAAATAAATCAATTTCTATGAATTTTGCTCCAAATATCACACTGCGTTACGCCAGTCAAGTGTCGTGTGAACGCATTTCGGACAAATAACATTTAATTTTGGGTAATTAATTTAAATTATGCAACTTGTAAAGCATTAAAATCAGTATGTAATCCACATATTCAAAATGTTTATTGGAAAAGGCAAAAAAGGGGAGTGGTGGCTCCAGCGGTTAAGGCGCTGGGTCATCGATCGGAAGGTCGGGGGTTCGAACCCCGGTATCGCCAAGCTGCCACTCTTGGGCCCTTGAGCAAGGCCCTTAACCCTCTATGCTCCAGGGGACCCTTACGAGAAAAATAAACCAAGGACCGCGACGTGGGGCCGCCTTCCCGTGGGCTCACCACCTGCAGGAGGGACCGTAAGGGACCGGTGCTGAGAGGATTGGGCAGCAGTCGAAGGCAGGGGCCTTGACAGCCCGATCCCTGGACACGGAGAAGTGTCTGGGGAATCTGCTTAGACTGCCGCCCCCGCGACCCGAATTACGGATAAGCGGGAGAAGATGAATGAATGAAAAGGCAAATGCAAATTGTACTGAATACTGAAATGCCATTTTGCATATTACATTTGAAATAGAATTTTGCTGCCTCTGTGCTTCCATAGAGTCAGAGCTCTGTAGCAGGCCACTCGCATATCTTCACGGAGCTCGCTTTGCGTACATGAGCATTGTCCTGCTGGAACAGGTTTGGATCTGCTAGTGTGAGTGAATGGAAAATGTAATGCTGCCACTGCCAAAGACATCCTGTCATGTGCCTTCGTCTTGGTGGTAACACTGGGGAAGAACAACATGTGGCTGAAAAACTTAGGTGCCCCAATACTTCACATTTAATTAACGGGCATAATATTGGAATAGTTCGAAAATGTTTATGAACCTGTAAAATCTGCTAAAAAAAACATCCATTTAAACAGTTGCTTTTAACACTAACCACGGTCCGAAATGTCTGAAATCTATTTCTAGATGCCATTATTTAGAAATAATGAGACCTAAAGTACAATAATTCTCTGTCTAAAGGTTATTTTTTGAACCTAAGGTCTAGAAGTTTTGGCGCTCAATAAGTTTATTTCAATAATAAAGTATTGCCGCTTTTGTTTAGAATAAAAAGTTTAGGAGCTTCATATCAAGTGCTGGTAATATTTCAATCATAAATAATGTCGACTAAGCACATTTTATATTCCATTAAAAGTGGACGTATAAAATAGGGCTGCAGCTAACGATTATTTTAGTAAACCAGCATTCTACTGATTATTCCATCGATCAAATGCAAGAGTCACATGTTTCCTTTTTTTAGAAATATGAACGTTTTTGTTGCTGAAATTGCACACACAAGTATCTGTGAAAACTAAACCCATTTATTGCATTTAATTGCCATATTACATCAAAATACAACTATATAAATGAAAAAAACAAAGTATTAAATTTCCAATTACTTTTAAAAATTACTGTACTGTTTGAAATGTTCCCAAACATTGGAAAATTACTGCCGTGTTCTTTGGCCTAATTCTTCTCAACAATTGCTCCAGATTTTAGCAGATGGTGCATCAGTATTAATGGTCCGTGAGGAAACAGTGCTCCATGTTTGTTTAAATGAAACAAATAAATTGCAAAAAATTTGCCATTTTTTTCCCTTTTCTTTTTATATTCAAAGTTTCTCGCGGTTTCAGCCCTAGTTGAAAATGCGATACATGAATTAGTTTGACACCGTGTCCTTCACTCATTCGATCCTTCACAGAGATTACGCTGTTCGACGAGAAAGGAAACAAGACCCCCGTACCGAACAAAGAGCGCCAGCTCGAAGCACTGCAGCTTCTCTTCATGCTGCTGCCTCCAGCCAACCGCAGCCTCCTCAAACTACTGTTGGACCTTCTCTATCACACCGCCAAGCAACAGGACAAAAACAAAATGTCTGCCTTCAACCTGGCTCTCATGTTCGCACCTCATATCATATGGCCCAAAAATGTAGGTCTGAGTTTTTCTCCATTGTTATTCACTTAGTGTGCTGCGGCACTGCTTTAAAAAAAAAAAAAAACCTTTCTTGTCCCAGGTGACTGCGAACGATCTGCAGGACAATTTGAACAAGCTGAACAACGGCGTCGCGTTTCTCATCAAGCACTCGCAGAAGTTGTTTCGGGTAAGAACTCAGAAACTTATTTAGACTTTTTCTTTTCGAAAGTCATTTCATCTTTCGCTGTCCTTCTAGAAGTCGTCTAATCCGTCGCAAATGAAGGTTTATCTCGCAAACCCGCGCCTTAATGACTTGTTCTGTGTTTTTCAAGGCTCCAGCGTACATCAAAGATCATGCACGGATGCTCTTCACCGGCTCAGAAACTCCTCAATCAAAGGTTATAATTATACAGCTGCGCACTTGAATTATGCAGAGTCAGTGTGATATCGGGGCCTTTTCTTGATCTTCTGATCAGTCACCTGAGCTCAAATTGCAATTGTGATTTTTCTAGGCTAATCCCCCCCCACCCCACCCACTCTCCCTCCATCTTCATGCCCAAATATAATTATAACTTTTTGTTCTTGAGCAGGTCAAATAAAAAAAAAAAAAAAAGAGTTGAATTAATATTCGAGGGCAATTTGCATACAAATGAAGTTTGTCTTTTATCTTTCATTACACCGTAGTAAAGCACTGACTGCATCCATCTGCCTTGGAAACCCTTAGATGTATTTTTTTTTTTAATACACACTTATTCAGTGGAAGTGAGAAAGTGACCAGAATGTAAATGACTTCCGCCACGTTGCTTTAGGACGACTTGGAGCTGTGTGCCGGCGCGGTTCGAGGCCCACCCTCCAAGAGAAGCAGCGAGGCGGACGGCAGCGGCGGTCAGAAACACACGCAGGAGGCGCTGCGGGAGCTTTTTCAGCATGTCAGCACCATGCCTGACTCTGCAAAGAAGAAGAAACTCATTCGACAGGTAACCTGTTGCTCTTCCACACTTAACCTCGTCCTCACCTGGTATCTGACGAGGATGTTCAGCATTGTGTTTGAAACCATTACATTTGAACTACTGGGGTATTCAGTGGTGGATAAAGTACACAAACCATGTATTTGAGTAAAGTATTTGCCTTCAAATGTACCCAAGTTTCCAAATTCCTATGAATGTTCCTATTATCATTTTTGTCACGAGACTTCTACTGGATTGACTCATGTTTAAGGCTCTTATGTTAATCTGAACACCAGTCTATTAGTAAAATATTAATTAGTCAAGCACTGATTGATCTCTTGTAAAAGTATCCAAAAATATCATGCAAATGAGGCCACGTGTGTTGTGGCAAGTCCGAGTCTGGAGTTTCTTCCATCACACAATTTTTTTTATTTATTTTTTATTTATTTATTTTTTTTCTCCTCCCCCAGTTCAATAAGCAGGGCACTCCAACCCGTGAAAGCCCTAGACCTTCCAACCAAAAGCATGCTCGATCCCGCTCATTCGGAGGCCTTATCAAGGTCAGTCTGTCTTTCCTTCTTTCTTTCTTAAATATCGATTTATTCTACTACTCAACACCGCATCAGTATTACACCAAAAAATGAATTCCTTTGAATGAACAGAAGAAAGTTTTGGGGAATCAAGTTACAAATGAACGAGTGGCATCCGGGACGAGCCAAAGCAAAGATGTGAACAAAGAAAACGTAAGTTGCGACCGGATCTGTACAGGTTACTTTTTAAAAAAAAATTATTTTTAAGAAGTCTGTTCGGTTTGGTGTCTCTGTAACCTTTTACATTATAATACATGAAAACTGAATTCTCTTGGACTAAATGTAATTTATTGCACTTTGTTAAAATCACTTTTGAACACTGTGTTGGTCAGCCATATTTCTCATTCAATTCTTGTCATACCTTCTTTCAGGGTTCCTCATCTATCAAAATAACGCCTCATTCTTCAGGACAACATTCTAGTTTAAGCCTGTAATGTTTTTTGTTTTTTTCTCTTCCTTTTTTCCTTTTTTTTTTTTTTAAATTAATTTCAGTTTAGGAAGTATTTATTTGGGAACAATTAACAAGTGTTACTATGCAAACAAGATGGATTTCCAAACAATTTTATTTTATTTTATTTTATTTTATTTTTTTTACATGGGTTGGATATTATAACCAGTTGTGAATGTCCTAAATTAAAAATGTTTGAAAGATGTAGGGGAAAACAAAAAAAAAAGTACAAATTGTCACAAGCATGTAGCATCTACTCAGAAAAGCCTGGAATAGAGTTTGTATTTAGGAAGGTTAAGCATGTACTGAGAGGGTTTTTATTTTTATTTGTTATTCTTGTTATTATTATTAATTCAGGATGTGTACTTTGGCTTCCACTGGATTTAAAAAAAAAAAATCCAGGTATGTAAATTTAGCATGACTATACATCCACTGCAGCCGAAATGTGACGTACTAAACAGCCGTTGTGTTTAATTTAAACCTACGCTTTAGTATAAATATACAGAGTTTGGGATGAAATTGTGGTCTTCTTACAAATGTTGAAGGCTACACAGGTGGTCGCTGTTACAATGTTTGAGATGTGAGAAGTTTATTGAAAATTTTCTTTTTTGAGGGGGGAAGTTTCTGTATTTCCAAACGGAACATGTCCTAGTTTACACTTATTCATAACTTATTTTAGAGGCATGTAGACTTTATTTTATTTGTTATGCTACGATTGATTTCTGCATCACCACTCGAAAGTGCATTGTACCGAAATGAAACTAGGCTCAGCCTCGTGGAACATGGATATAAAAGGCAAAGGAATTTGTCCGATTCGTGGGATTTCACATCGAACAATGTGTTTTTAAAGGATTTTTATTTTAACTTTTTAAATGTGAATAAGCTTCAGCCTGAATTTCTCCATGTTTATTTGCAGCCTTATATTGTGAACTCATCTTTTATACTACTGTCTTTTTTATTGTTTATTTTTAGGATTTAACCACTTTAACTTGAGATTGCTTTTAAGTTATTTCTTTTAATATTTTTATATGTGAAAGTGATTCGTTTCATCTCAGTGGCTCTTCAGTTTAACTCGGCTTTTTTTTGCCTTTTTTTATGGTGACTGCATTGTTCACATTTTACCTCCGACATTACCAGTTATTAAAACCAGCATGGTATTGTAGCAGTATGTGAATCAATGTTGCCATGATTGGGTTTAAAGTCATAGCTGTATTGTACAGTGCCTTCAGCTTTTGACATTAAATCAAAAGTATTAAAATCTACTCTTTATTGATTTTGTTCCTCTTGGAAAGTTTGAGCCTTTAATATACATTATATGGACAAAAGTATTGGGAAACCTGACTTTTCCAGCCGTATGCGGTTCTTCCCCAAACTTTTAGCACAACGTTGGAGGCACACAGGATGTTTGGATGTGGTAGCATTAACATTTCCATTTACTTCCCTTTAGCTCCAGCATGACACATCCCCTATGCACAAAGCCAGCTCCATGAAGATATGGATTACAAGGTTTGAGTTTGAGCTTTAGTGACATGCTACAAAGTTCTGACCTCAACCCCACTGTACCTTTGGGATGAATTGGCGTGCTGACTACACCCCAGACCCTTGAGGAAAAAATCTCTACAAGCGCCCTCCAAAATCTAGTGGAACATCTTCCCAGAAGAGCGGAGGTTATTATAATAGCTAATGGGTCTTAATGTAGAACCGAATGGTGAAAAAGCACATATGAATCTTAGTTACACCCACTGAATTTTACAAATATTTTTATTTTGAACATAAATAAGCCGCACCTGTCTATAAGTCTACACTAATGTACTTTACACAGGCTTTAACGAAAGACACGTTACACACAGTGTAACGGGTAAAATATGTTGCGATTCCTTTAGGAGCATAGCGGTATTTTGGGAACAGCATGCCACTGCATTCCTCTGGTATTACTGCGTGTGTGTAAGACTGAGGAATATGTCCTTATTATTTTCTGATGCTCAAGTTTCTTTGACTAACCCGTAACGCGGTTGCCAAGAAAAATAAAAAAGCACGAGTTTTGGAAACCTGTCTGTGCTTATATGATTTCTGTTGCAACTGGAGTTAGCGAGCTCTCCCTTCACCCAGACTCAACACATTACAACGGCTTGTATCTAAACAGTAGCCGACCAAGTAAGTCATTGTTCACAGTCTTCCTCCTTCCTTACACAACAATTTATCTCGGGAGTTTATCTTTTGGCATCGTCGTGCGTTAAAAAAAAACAACTTTTTTTCTCCCGAAGCCGTGCAGCTCAGAACACAGGTGAGGTGCGTTTTTTTTTCGTTTCCGTTCGGAAATTTCATTGGTCTAATGTTATGTCGCTCAGTTTTTTGAAGTTTGTGAAACCGGCTTGAAGTTTGTGAAACCGGGAAAAACCCAGGAAAAATACATAAATTAGCCGCTTTGTTGTTTAAGGCGCGGGGTTCAAAACGTGGGAAAAAAGTAGCGGCTTATAGTCCGAAAAATACGGTATATTAACAAAATTAGAAATACAGAACACGGCCAGAGCCCCCAAAGCAGAATTAATTATTGTAATTTGAATTCAAATTATGTCTCAAGTAGACTCACTGTTTTGGTTCAGATCAAACACACAAAATGTGTTTCCTCGCCAGGGTCTTGATGGATCTGGAGTCTACACCCTGAAAAGGAAACCTGTTCATCTATCACTTTTATAAAATTTTAACACGCACAAGAACTAGTGCTCGGAATCAAACCTAATGTCACGTGGTTTGTAAATCAATCATTCATAATTTATTCATAGATTTCTATCAAAGTATTGAGTTCTGCAATCTGATTGGTCAGATGTTTAAAAAGTGAATGATTGGCATAACAGTGCCATGCTATAAATATGAATACAATGAATGTGCTGTTTTTCCTGTCAGGCAAATCACTGCACGCATAAAAATAGTGTGTGTTTAATGGTTCTTTGTCAGGGTATGTGGTTCGTTCAAGAAAACAAAAAAAAAAAAGATCTATAATCTCATATAGGGCTGTAATTATTATGTAGTTGATTAATTATTTGCAGATTATTCGAATCTAATCAATTAGATTTTTTCTTTTATTTGATGTTTTGCTTATTACAACTATATAAAACTAATTCAGGATGTACATGTATAAAAGTGTACTTTTATACATGAAAAAAAAATAATACAAAAGCCACATATTGACTTTAACAATCTTTAATTTTGACATAATTTGACGTTTTAAAGCTTATAATAAAAGCTGCTTGTTTAGAAGTGCATGGGGAATTTTCATTTTGAACAAATTTACTCTTTGGGGTTTTTTTCTGTAAAAAAACAAACCAAACATTCAAGTATTCAAGGTGAATGCTATAAAAAGAAAACAGATCAGATCCAGTGCGACTTTCCCGAAGTTACAAACAGTTTATACAATAGCACTTCATTAAACTACACCATTTTCACATGATGTGGATTCTACAGTTCTGCTCACCGTGATGATGTTTCACCTTCATCCGTGACACCAGTGTGTTTCCTTTTCACGTGCTTGTGCATCACTGTGGTACTCCCATCCCACACAAGCTTTGCTTTGCAATAACTTGCAGGTTTTACAGTCTTACAACATTTTAATATAACCACCCCACTGCTGCGCTCCCTTCACTGGCTTCCACTAGCTGCACGTATCAGATTTAAAACACTGATGCTTGCCTACAAGGCCAAAAATGGACCAGCACCATCTTACCTCAGAGACCTCATCACATCTCGCACTGCACCACGCTGTCTGAGATCCTTCAGCACTGCTCGACTGGTACCACCTTCTCTCAGAATGAGAGGTAAGTACACTTCAAGGCTCTTCTCTGTTCTGGCACCGAGGTGGTGGAATGAACTTCCCCTAGATGTCTGTACAGCAGAGTCCCTGATTATCTTCAAGCGACGACTGAAGACCTTCTTTTCCTGAAATACTTAAATTAGCACTTTCTCCAAGTTTGCTTTGTAGAGTTCAAGAGTTATATTTATCAAAAGTTTGTAATCTTGCGTCCCAGTGTAGATTTCTTCATTGCTAGAGACTCAAAGCACTTTTGTACGTCACACTGGATAAGTGCGTCTGCTAATTGCCGAAAATGTAAATATAAAATGCTCCCATGCCTTGAATGATTGGGGGTACAAACTTTTTCCTGCTGCCAGTCGACCCTGTACCATCCGCCCCTGCACAAGCGGCTGCGCTATCTCAGTCACGCTAACCTGTCACTTGAGCAGACCAATGAATTTGTGGACAGTGAATTTCATTATCCATTATAGTTGTTGGAACCCTAATCTCATATGAAGCAGTTCAATAAATTAGATGGAATCAGTTGGAACAAAATCTAGAGGATGACCAGTCAATGAACATGTTGGTTATAATAATGAACATTCATTATTTCATCAATATTTCATTTGCAAAAACTATTTAGGTTCAAATAGACCATGTCTACTGTACATTTGAGGGACATCCTTATCCAGAGCAGTTAAAAGTTATAGGGATGGTAAGATTCACTGATTCGCATCGTTTTTTACCATTTATAGCATCGGTAAAAAAGTAATTTATTTATATATAATTAGTAGATGTGCTGGATTGTTATTATAAAGAAAGTGACCAATAATTTGTGATCAGTATTTGATATGTGGATTGATTTCTCATCGCTAAACTGTTTCTCAAGCGCGTTCTCTCAGCGCCACTGCTGCTACGTGAATATGTATACGTATTACAACACTGAGACTCAACACTAATAGTCACATAGAATACAGATTAACATGGCAGAGGTAGAGCTGTGTCTTCCTGGAGACAGAACAGAAAAAAGATGATCTAGTTTTATTTAAACCTTTTATTAAAAAAAAAATGTGCACTACAGGGTCATGCGTTAGAAGTCAGAAGGCACTTAAGTAAATTTATGATTTGCTATACAGTTGACTCACTCTGTACTTATAAGTTGGGGAAAAAAATAAACACTAGTGATTTTGTGCTTTCACAGCCTATCGGTGCTATTATAATACTGACCACAAGGGGGAGAGAGAGAGCAGGTAGAGAAAATGCAGCTTGGTGTGAGGAATCTTGTCACACATGCAGTTCGTTTCTGTACTTGGTATGAATCCATGCAAAAAAAAAATAATAAAGAAAATCTATCATTCTGAGATCCAACTTTTCCCTGAAGTAACCCGCTATTGATCATTAAAAAGTCTTTTGGCTTTTTATTGATGAATTTGCTTCATTTTTGGCTGGTTGTTGCCCACTTTATTTTGCCAAAATTATGCTGAAAAATGTATATACATTTATATAATAATAATAAAAAACCCACCTCTATTATTATGCACATTTTTGCTCTTTCGTTCCTGGCTCTGTAGCTGCACATTGTGACATGTCTGGCTAGACACCCAAAGAGCTCTGTTTTCTTTCAATGCGCCTAAATGTGGAATTCGCCAAATCTATGTTTAGAGTGTTGAAGTCAATGCAGAGAGCGCGGCCCTGCGTCTGCATGCACTTATCTCCCGGCTCTTGACAGCACCTTAAAGTTCCTTATTCAATTAGTAGTAAGACATGTTCCTGCTGAGTCGTCCCTCTCATTAACGCTGTCCTTATATCCACCGACGGAATTACTCTGACGTGTGTGTGTGTGCGTGTGTGTGTGTACAAAGCTTGCGGTGTTGCGGCCACGTTGTGCTACGCAGGATGTTGGACAGTTTGATTTGCTCCCATGTGGCAGTCTCTGCAGGGGCTGAGGAAGTGTTACACTATTTTAAATGCTGTACCCTGGAGCCTTCAGCCTTGTCTCAAATCGTACAGTGATATGAAACAGTTTTCTGGTGTTGGCTTAGAGATATTACATAATATTTATTATATTCTCAGTTTGAAAAATATATTTATATATATATATATATATATATATATATATATATATATATATATATATATATATATATATATATATATATATATTTTGCATAAAAGTAAGCGTTTGGCCTGTGATCAGCCCAGACGTGATCGTTGCCCCCATTTTTCAGCACTAAAGCTACAATATTTACTGGAAACTAGTAAATGTGCAAAAAAAAAAAAAAAAAAAAAAAAAAGTAAGAAGAACCACGAGCAGAACCTGCTATTTACTGAAGAAAGAAAACAGTAGCATGATTAGCTCCGTAAGGCTCACTGCGGTTAAACACGGCGGTTTGTACGTCACCGCGTTCGATCATTAGGGCCGGTTTCACAAGATCGTTATGTTCTCGTGTCTATGACTGGAGCGGTTGCGAATTTGAACCCGAATAAGGACTTTTTTAAAATTCAAAACGTCTTGTTATATGAACAGGAAACAATCTGTTATACCATACAATGAAATTCTTACTCTGTAAATCCTCCAGCAGTCTGTAAGAGAAATGATGAGGACATAAGGGGGAAAGTTAAACACAAGACAAATGACACATTTAGAAAGTTTGAATAGTGCAAAGGCAAGAAGTGTGTGCAAGGATAAAGTGCGTATTGTGTGTGGAAGACATGCTGCAAAGGAGGATTGGGTCAGATCTGTTATTCATATTTGTAAAAGGGTGTAAATGTGTACAATATTGAGAGATTGGTGGTATTCTGTGTTGTTTTCTGGTATGAAGAGATTGAATTTTTAATTCGATTTGATTTAATTCAATGAGATGCGATTCGTTATGGTAGAAATAGTTCACTTTTATTTCTTCAGACAGACAGCAAATCATATATCGACTCAGGTGCCTTCTGACTTCTGCCGAAAAAGAAAAGAAAAAAGACTAAATAAAACCAGACGTTTTTCTGTTCTGTTTTTTTGAAGTCACAGCTCTACCTCTGCCATGTAAATCTGTATTCTATGTGACTCAGCAGCGGTGCTGAGAAAACGCGCTCGAGAAACAGTTTAGTGAGGAGAAATCAATCCACATATCAAATACTGATCACAAATAATTGCTCATTTTTCAAATATTAAAAGTATAGCGTAACAAGTAATCATTAGATTTAAATAAAAAAATTTTTACCGATGCAAATATGATATCAAATTAGACATTGCACAGCACACATTTTTATTTCGATGCACATCCTTTTATTACTTTTAAACTTTTTATTACTCTTATCATCCTATATATATATATATATATATATATATATATATATATATATATATATATATATATATATATATATAGTCTGTGTTCCACTGGGATCGATTGCTTACTTTCAAATCGAACTGATCCTGAGCTTGTGTTACTTGTCTGTATTAAGTTCCTGTAGGTGGGTTTCCTCACGGTACTCTAGTTTCCCCCTGCCTCCTGATAATAAGGTCAATATAGAGATGCACAACATCTCCCGGAAACAGACCCGGATAAATCGCTCACCTGAAGATGAAAAAAATATAATAGGATAATATTCTATGTTCAAAGATCATATTATATGTACCCCCAAAAAATCATCCATGTACTGTATTTAGATGTAAGGGATAATGCAGATCAAATCTAATTTGATCCGACGTACGTTTTGTAATCAGACGCCACCTATTGTTCTTTGACAACTGTTTTTTTTCTTTCCTGTGTGTCATCCTGTTTAGCAGGACAGCACAATAAAAGTAATAATACACCATCACCTGCTGTGTGTCTGGTCCGAATCTGAAGGGAAGTGAAAGGAACTCCCCCAAGTCTTTTGATTAATGTGCGGCGTTCGTGATGTTTGCTCCTTCTCACCGTCCTCTTTAGGCTCCACACCAGAGCTGACACGCTTAAGCTCCTCTCTCTGGCAGGTCTGTTTAGGCTATCACCGACACGTTTTTTTTTTTGGTCCGATCCTGAAAAAAAGGGCTCTGAAGTTCATCTTTGCAGCTTATGAAAACAATGTGGTGAATTTTTACTTTCTGGATACTGATGCTAATACCAGGAAAAACCCTTAGTGTCATTAAAGGATCATTAATGCTTTGAGAAGAAAAAAAAAGTTTTACTAAAAGTATAAAACAGCAATCCGTCACTGTCTGCTCATTTATTCAGAGCACCTCGGGTTACCATTGTGCAATGAGTGATAACTAATAACGTACTGGCTTTCGATTGCTTTTTGTTTCTTTTTTAAGGTTCTGGGGACACCCAAGGGGTCCTCGAAGCGTACTTAGTAGAAATCGTAGGCCAGCATTACAAAAGCCGTTAGACTCGATTCTTCCAGTTCTTAGCCTCATGGACTGCTCATCAACATTTGAATCCAAACCTCAGTAGCTAAAACTAAATACAATAGCTTAGACCTAATGTGTTCTCTCGGTCCTATATGCTTGTATCCTAATGAGCAAGCCAGAGGAGTCTTTCTGAGACGCTGTGAGAAATGCTCAGTGGTTTTTTCGATGAAATAGTGCAGATATTTGTGTTTGAATTGAAATAATGAGTATAATATTTTAAAACTTCATGAACCAAGAGGTTCTTTCAGCTCTACGGATGCTCAGTGCTCAAACACATTCTCTCTCATGTATAAATAGTGAGCAACTAGAAGTGAGTTTATGTCTTTCTATATTCACTTCAGGTTTGACCCACTGACTCTCTCTATCTTGTTCTTTGTAATGTATCCAAGCACCTTCTTGGTCTCCAGTGTTTTCGAGGGAGTTTACGCACTGAAATGACCAACGTCCCCCTTCGTATCTTTCATCAGGGTCAGAGGGTTGGGACGGGGGGTACGCCGTGAATCGTCCACCCTTGCATGCGTGCGAGCGTATGGCCAGAGCTGCACTGGGACTCCTGAGAGATCGTAGGGGGGTGACTGTGGTGCGTTCAGGATTGGGGGAAGGAACACTGGACGGAGGGGAGGGGATATAGGAGGAGCCTGCGAGCTGCTATTTGTAGATCTTTGTGATGGATGACTGCTGTGTGTGTATATGTGTGTGTAAGAGAGAGAGAGTGAGAGAGAGAGTGCTTTATTTTCTCTTTGGTGTTCCTCTGTTCCCCTCTGTGTAGGCAGCCAGAGGAGTGCTGGAGTGGGAGGGAAGCAGACGTAGAAGCTAGGCACAGAGAGACTGGAGACAGAAAGAGAAAGAGAGAGAGAGTTTTCTTTAGGAAGTCAAGCACGACAGAAGAGGACAAGCTGCTTGGGTTTTTTTTTTTGTTTTTTTTTTCTTTGTTTTTTTTTTTTGCATGTGTTTCCCCCCCCCCCCCCCCCCTCCACAAAACAATCAAAACAGGACTAGACTGATCTAAGTCGCATTTCTTGGGCTTGTGAAGACGAAAAAAAGAAAAGAAAAAGAAGCACTGTTACCTTTTCTACCTTTTTTTTTTTTTTTTTTTTTTCTATCCTCTTTCTCCCACACGTTGTGTCAGCTTTGCGTTCAGCAGAAGGACTTCTGCAGCAGTAGTAGCAGGTTTGTAAACAGGGGCGAAAAAGAACATCTCATGAAAAGCAGTAAAAGGAGTTTACGGAGCTGTGGATCAGTCATGCCCATGAGAGGCTATAGGGCATGGAAGTGGGCGCTGCTCCTGTGTGGCACCCTGTTCGCCCACAGTGCCACCGCGTGCCCGGCTCTGTGCACCTGCAGCGGCACCACCGTGGACTGCCACAACCTGGGGCTCAAGAGCATTCCCAGGAACATCCCGAGGAACACGGAGCGACTGTGAGTAGCCTCTGAAGCACATCCTTTCCTTCTGTAGTCTAAGTTGGACAGCAGATCCTGTTTGGTAGTTCTTACTTCAGGTGTAAAAAAGGTTGCAGGTACAAAAAAAGAGAAAATAATGTATGCACACAAATGCGTCTGGAATTTGCATACTGACTTGTGTGTGCTTGTGTAGATGCGCCACAGTGAGTTCTGTCATTACCATGTGACGTCTTGGAAATAGTTTATTACCCTTTTTTTTTTTTTACAGTATAATTTTGTTTCGAATTTGAACAATAATCCTTTCATTCATGTCAGTCCTCTAATTATGTCCCGTATGGCTCATAGTTTTAAAGCTTTATAAGACTTTTTTATAAAAGTAAATACGTGCACATTTCAAGCCTCACATGCACAGTATAACAGTATATTCAAAAGAAAAAGGAAACTCTTCTCAGGAAAGAATATGGATTGCGGTCTAAATTTGAAATCGTGTTGAAAAATCAGTAAATCAGCAAAAAAAATGGTGTTTAATCATGTGGCCAGTGCGAGTCTCTCATCAGCAGCTGGCTTGCAGAAGAATGGAAGTAATAAGCGGCTCGTCCTGCACATCAGCTCATCATCTCTCTGCTCGTGATCTTGTGCAACACTTTGAAATATTCATTCTGTAATTAATTTCCTGGCGACTGGAAAATTGATTGTGCTCGTTTCGAGGTTTAGAATCTCTCTGATGAATTATACATGCCATGAAAATTGTTTATGTATGTAAGTATGTGTCAGTTCAGTCTTTACTTAGAGGGTCATCAGATTGTGACAAAATATCTCGCTCAAAGTATCTGCAGTTGATTTCTTTTTTATTATTATTACTATTATTATTATTATTTTTAGATCCGTTCTATGTCATGGGAAAACGATTATTTAACATAGAAAATGTGTTCCTTCCTAATGACCCTATTGTATAGTCGTAATTTTTCAAGGTGATTGCTCGAGTCAAATAAACCACACACGAGTCCCAAGTGATTTTCCCCAGAGCCTTATGACAAATTGACGATATCCCTTTGTGCTGTCCTAATTACTTGTTGTTGTTTTTTTGGTGGGGGGTTTCCCCCGTTTCACTTTTCTTGTAAGTCCAAATCTCAGATAATAGGATTTGAACCAATAAAGGTTGTGGTGCTTTTAACGAAAAATGAAAATAAACCATGTTACAAATGCTGGAAATAATAAAACACAAATACAAATTATAAATACAGAATCACTGAGTAAATCTTTAGCCAAATTTCTCATAGTCATAAATGGAAACCTTCCTGTGGCAACTCAAAGAACTCAAAGAATGAAGTTCGACATTTTTAAGATGAAATCTGTCGTTGCTTAATTGTTCAGGTCAAATTGTAACCTGGGGGGTGGTTTGGGGGTTTCACAGTCAGGACAGAGTGGCTCCACAAGACTCAATTGTCTCAGTGGACATCCATTCAAAAAACATCTTTGCATGCAGAAGCCGGGTTATTCATGCTGACAAGATTTTGCAAATATGTGTGTGTGGTGGTGTTGGTGGTGGGGGGTATAATTTGTGCAAGGATGTAGAATCCCATCTGCACTCCACAGAAAGATTTTCGATCGTCCTGACCTTTTCGGCTTGTGTTTTTTTAACAACTGCAACCACATGTGCCAAACTGACACCCCCATACTAGAGTTCCCCTTAACCAGCTCCTGCTAAATATACTAGACAATGAGCCCACCAAACCACACACCCACCAAACACTGAAGTAAAAGATGAAAGATTGCATATTCTACATCAAAACTGCTTTAAAATCGGGGAATGCCTTCCGAGCAGCTTATACAGCTTTGTGAAACATTCTTCTTTCTCTTTAGCCTGACTAAACACACCCATGTTTTTCGCTGTATTGTAAAGAAAAAGCCCCAGAGTATCTTGTTTTATACGGGCTAATGCATCTATTTATGTATATTCGCAACACCGCACTGCCATGCTCAAGGGTGGTTGATGATGGCGAGCCCGGGCCGTCTGATTTGGGATTCTCTTTGTAGTGAGATGGCGCGAGCCTTTTTCCGATTGTTTATTGATTCAACCATAGTGAGGGATTTGAGCGCTGAATACAAATACTGCACGAAGAAGCAATCCAAGCTGCATAGGATGAGAGTGAAACCTTTGTTTAGAGAACTTCAGCTCCAGTCTAGGAAGAGGTACAGCGAGGGGTTTCGGAATCAAACGAAGGCTGTTTGCACAACCTTTCAAAATTGTAAAGGCGTGTTTTTTTTTTTTATTAAGATTTGCATTTTATAGAACCAATGGCAGCATGAGTCCACTTGTGGAGGAGGTATCTTTGAAGCCTAGACTTTTAGGCTTTTAATGGGGAAGGCATGGTGGCACAGCTGGAAAGGCTGCTGCCTCACATCTCCCCGATCCCTAGTTTGAGCCTGACCTTGAGGGAACTGTCAATGTGGAGTTTTATTTGTTCTTCTGTTCCCATTACCCATCCATCCGAGGTGTTTTCTGTCACTCCAGTGTTGGAATAGAAAAGGATTACTAAAGCTGATGAATTAATTGCTTTTATTGGATTTTCCCCGCTAATTTAGTCAGGCAAGTTATCACCCATCAGGCAGCTCTCCCTTGTCACACAACAGCTATGAATCTGGGTGGACTGAGGCTACCGGGTGCTTCCTTTGAGGCATAACAGGGCAGCCGTCCTCATCTTTTTTTACCCGCCGCTCATGCAACCTCGGGGGGCTGCATAACATACTTAGAAGAAAGCACTAACCGCCCCCAACTGCATGCTTGATTGGCTAGTGTCACTGTGATTGATAGGGGAGAGCCTGGCCAATTTTGCTCCCTTAGACTCACAGCCACGGATGGCTTTGGCATTACCAGAATTCAAATTAGCGTGGGGGGACACACCACTTGGAATTGTTGCTCAGCAGCCTAGAAAACCTTTATTGCATAATTGAAACATGCCTCACGTCTTGTCGTTTTGCAGGAAAGTTTCTTTTCTAAAACCTTGTTGTTGTAGAAACAAACCAGCATACTGAAGTAAGTGTGGCCACCTCTCTCTAGTCAAGGTTTGTTTAGAGGGATCAAACAGAAAAGGCATCGATTCCAAAGCTTCTTAAACACCAGCCCCTTTACCTTCCAAAGAACCCAGAGTGAACCCTGTTTCTAAAAGTGCAAAAGTGTCAGATGATGAGACATATCAAATCAGTGGCTAGATCAGGAAAGAAAACCATATCCACACCATCATTTCAATCTACGAAGACAGTGCAAATCCAGACATAGAGGAATAAATTCTGAAGGGTTTCACACATTTTGGGATATCAGACTTGAGAATCCTGTGTGCCTTTGGATCTTTTTTCCCCACATGACATGCAAACCTTCTAATTTCTCGCACATGTATGGTTTAGCTTTAGGAATGAGGATTATTTGAGGAATGCCAATGTTGTTGAGTATGGCGCTAAATTAAAGGTTGTGTAGATCAGACACATTCCCTTTCCAAACATTCGCAGGATTGCATACTGCTCATGCACTTCTGCATGCGAAATCCTAGTGGCAAGATGGAACTGTTACATTTCTATTAAGGTGTATATATATATATATATATATATATATATATATATATATATATATATATATATATATATATATATATATAAAATAATGGGGGACATTGAAAGGACTGCTTTAAAGCTTAAACAATGAGCAGGAATGGTGCCAGCTCAATTTCTTTATGTTACTGTGGTTGGTTAATCTGCAAGATCTGCAATCAGACAAGCCAAACGAACTAGGTCATCTTAGTGTGCAATTCACGGAGATGTTATGAAGAGTGCAGCGAAAGTGATATGGGAAGTGACTGTGGCCAGTCAGCCACGGGCCTCTCTTGCGTTTACTGTGCATGAGTTACTTTCTTGATGGAATAAGTAGCAGCTATTTAGTCTACTACAAACTGTTGTGAGGCAAAACATCCATATTGCACAAGCACAAACCCTGTAGTTGCTCCCTGGGAATGAAAGCCTGTGTGTTCTCCGTGTGCTCAAATGCCACTCTTCCCAAAAGCACAAACTTGTTCCCAGTTTCTAGTTGAACACTTTGGCATATTCAATTACATGCACAGATGCTTGGTTAACTGACAACTCCTGTTTTTGTGCTCTTATGTGGACCTTGTAAGTGAAGTTTACTTTCAGGTTTACACATAGGCACTCTCAGCTCCACTATTATTGGCAGCCTTTATTAAAATCAATTCATAAAATCGTAAAACAAATAGCATGATTAATATTTGTTAAGTTTACAGAACAACTCCGGCACTAAAAAGCAATCTAGAAGGTTCTACATTTTAGTTCTCTATTGAGATCCTTTGCATTTGTAGATCGTTTATACAGTATTATATTACATGGATGGATGTTTGAACTAATTGCTGGATAATGTATCCATAGCCAAATCGAAACCTACTGGTAAAAGCAACAAAGTAATTGGTTAAAACGGTGTTGCTCAAGGGTCATGTACAAGCTGTGTTCCTTTTTTCATTCAGTGTTGCCACGTGTACTCGGGATCTATTGTGATTAAAACTTGGTAAAGAATATGAGTGATAAATATCCAATTCATCCCAGCTAGACACCAATATTCACAAAGGTAGATTCTGAGAATATCCTGGTGCACAAGGCGTGAGGTCGAGATCACGAGGACAGGAGCATGGGGCATCATGGACACATTTCACAGTATATTTATCCTTTAGTATACCAATCCTCTAGCTTCTTGTTTTTGGTAATGGAAAAGGAACTATGTCAGAATAACTCCACACAGATAGTAGCCAGAACTTCTTGGGGTGTGAAAGTTACGTTGTGGGGTTTCTTGCAAATTTCAAGCGTGGCATATTTTTTCCTTTACCTCCATCGTTTGCAGTGATCCTGTGACTGTGAATGTCAGGTTCATTTCACACGTGGCTGAGTGTGCTTCTGATGGCCTAGCTATGAGCAGGGTGTGTGTGTGTGTGTGTGTGTGTGTGTGTGTGTGTGTGTGTGTGTGTGTGTGTGTGTGTGTGTGTGTTGGGGTACAGGTCAATAGCTTGCAACATGACTCTAGCAATTCTGATGTCTAGACCAATTTGGCCATAGACTCAATTCCCCCCCTGGCTGTATAGGTACAGCCTTGGTTTGCAATCCATTGACTCCTGGGGTAATTTAAACATGCAATTTGCAGGTCAGTGTTGATGTGACCGTTTACCTTACATGTTCTCCTACTCCAGGGACTTGTCATGGCTCGTGTTAAATGGTAAGATCATTTGAATTAAAAAAGATAGTTCTCGTCTCAACCATATTTAAATAACATACTTTGAATTGAACTTTTCTTTAAAGGAAAAAAATGAGTTGCATATTGATCATTATATTAACTATTAAATGCTCTTCAGCTTTTCTCTCATTGACGTGCTGAATGATTTTCAATAAGGCAATTTCTTTGTACATTTTGAACATAGAACACCATTCATCTACCAGCCAATAGTGCCACTATTATTTGCGTCATCTCCACCTAAAGGGCACAATGCAGTAGCGCTAAAGTCTTTCAGTCTGTCCAACTCTGTCACCTTCACACCTCTACACTCTGCTCAGACAGATCCGGTTCCAGAGCTGCAGCTTTGATAGTAACACAGCCGTCAACACCACTGCATGCATCACAGATCGTTCAATAACCAAGCGGAGTGTATTGATAGGAAGAATCACAAGATAAAAGAAGGAATGATTCGGACTTGAGAGTTGAACCACTCAATCCTGTTTCCTGTACATGACTTAGGAAATGAACGAATCACTCTTTTAGATGACTCATTCTTCTGAGTCACATGAAAGACTCCTTCAAGATGAACGAATCATTCATGAACAACCATCATTTTCTAAGTGTTGGTTGCAACTTGCAACTTTGTTAGAAAACTAAACTGTATTATGCATTGAGTCCAATATTAGCATAAATATTTCAATATAACGATACTGGAGTTGAATGCGTAATTTAGCATCGCTGTATGTGATTCGTTTTGCTTCCAGGGTTTTTTTTTTTAAATCCAGTGATGTGGATTCACTCCAAATATTCAAACTCATTTATTATATGTAAACAGATAGTATTAGACAGACGCAAGCTGTACTTCTGTTTAGTCAGCACTCTACCTGCAAAACAAAGGTATTGTATTAGGCAGAAAAAAAACATTACCGAGCATTTCAAGATATTTCATGTCTTTGATCTGAAAGCTAATGATGAAAGTTAATGAAAGCACTGAGCATGACTAAACGTATGAAACCTTTCCAGTAATGACCACTGGAAGGATACAAACAGGATACAAATGAAGGGTCTGGGTTTTAACTACACAGTACACACACTACACACAGAGTACACACACTATCTCTCGGTAGTTATTCTAGTTCTGGTCTGGTTTTTCTCTCTCTGTATGTGCAGACAGGCATCTACCGGTTTGCTATGTAGGTCAAATATTCTCAATGTCATTGAGTTTTAGTCCCTAGTCTGTTCTGGCTCACTGGGTCTTGTCTCCTCATTTCTTGCTCTACTCTTCTGTCCTCTAAAGTATATGCAAAAAAAGAGTTCAAAAAGATGCTACAGTCTTCTTCCATTTAATTTAGAGTTCCTGGCTCAAGACCTCAAGGCTGGCACCTCCATCTGCCATGGGAGCAGGGCATGCTAAAACATAAGCGCACTGTATTAACTTCTCAGTGCTAGCAAACAAATCAAACGAGTGCTATACAGTCACAGCATGAGCTGACATTTGGCTACATTCAAGAAAAAAAACTAAAAAAGATGTTTGGGGTAAATCGGTGCTCTATTAGCATCGAGTATTTTGAAACGCGAAGCATGTCGCTGTGGGAGGCGCAGAAGTGGAGCAGAACGTTGGAGCGCATTTCGCAAGAGATCTGTGAATTTTGAGTAACAGCGCCAACCGTAACAGCATAAAGCAGTCTGCTAGAGTGTGATGTGATGGTCAGCAGCTTGTTGGCCCAGCAAGGTGCACTGTCTACCCAGTTGCGCTGACCCAAGATCTTCCTGGGTTTCCTCCGCTTCTGCCAACAAACGGCTCTGGAATCAGGCTCCTATTTCCTTTGGACAATTCCCAAACAAACTGTGTTTCTCCACCTTGAATCACATATGTATGTTTTAGAGTGCTGTGTGTGTGTGTGTGTGTGTGTGTGTGTGTGTGTGTGTGTGTGTGTGTGTGTGTGTGTGTGTGTGTGTGTGTGTGTGTGTGTCAGAGAGACAGAAAGACGTTTACTGCGTATGAGCATCGCATGTGCATTTCCTCCTCTCTGCCTCAGATTCGATTTCATGTTATACAGATCTCCTTGTCGCAGCAGGCCTTTTTTTTAAACAGATGGCAAAAATAAACATACTGCCTTTTTCATTGGACTTCTTCATAGTCGTTTGAATTATTGAGAAATAAGGCCTCTTGGGAGACATGAAACATCTAGGTCCCCAGCTCTCTTTTGAGTTGTGATGAGATGACAGGAAATGGGCAATGGCACTCTTTTGGCTCCCACACCAACTACAGTGGGAGCTCCCCTATGAAGTAGGGGGAAATGGCAGAATCATTTTCTTCAGAAGAGTCTGGTAGAGCTAGTCAATAAGATCCTATTTGAATGCTTTTTCAGTGACCCGGAAATGGCAATAAACTGTCTCAGTTGGAGGAAGTACATTTTCTCTTTATCTGATGTATTCACAGAACTACTATTCCTCATGGAGACTCTAGATTCAAGATTCAAGATTTTTTATCTGTCACAAACAAAAAATATACAACTTGCAGTCATATGTAAACCTATTAGGCTTGTCAGGGGCTATGAATATAAAATAAGAGAAAATATTAAATATTTGAGAAAATATATTTTTATAATGATAATTTATAATGATAAAGTGGTAGTTAAAAATAGTGCAAATAAGTTAACCAATATAATTAATAAATTATATCCTGTTACTACCTTTGGTTAAATTATTTTTTTTTAACGACTTAAATTGATTAAATGCATGATTATCATGAGTTAACATGTGATTAATCACAACTTATCATACATTTTCATCTGTTGTAAATGTACCTTAAATTAATACTTTTCAAGTTTTTAATCCTCTAATCAACATGGACAAATATGTACCCTTCTTGTAAATGTAAAAGTAATTATGGTGTTTTAAATTATGCAAATCATAAAGACACCAAACGGAACTTTGATTTGGCTATGTTTCCACACGGATGGTTTTAATTGCCGGGTGTGTGCATCATGGCGGATTCTGGTGCTTGATTTGAGACTTGGCTCATCAGGGTGTATACCTGAGATAGCTGTAAGTCACCCTGGACGAGGACATCTGCCAAATACCATAAATATAAATGTAAATGCAATCTTGAGGTGACCTGACCTCAACACCTTTGAGATGAACTGGAACACTGATTGCAACTCAGGCCTCCTCAGCTTACTCTAAATCATTACCTAAATTATTGCTAAATGAGCACAAATCTCCACATGCACCCTCCAAAAGCTTTGTGTCTATATGGTGCAAAGCATTAGATTATTTAGCATAATAAGACAATGAGAACTAGCATGAGATGTAAACATGTATGAACACAATGTATGAATTAAACAGATTTTCGCATCAGGACTGGGAAAGTCAGAGTGGGAGGTTTTTACGTTAATGCAGACTATATTTTGTGAAACACAACCAAATAATTAGATCAAAATAATGTAAGGCAGCTACTAACAAAATGAATAACTGTGTACAAGTGGGATTGGAAAAACATTCCTATTGACATTGCTGCTATTTCTACCTCGCTGTTTTTTTTCTAGTGTGTACCAACCAGGCAATTTAAAGTTTAGATCCAAATACAGACAGGGATATTTAGACTAAACAAATGCATACAGTGGCATCGGGCTCCACCCTTAGTTAAAACATTACCATTTCTGCTTTCCTGAACAAGTCATTAGCTCCCTAAAATTATTATTGTAAATGTCCTGTGCACTGTTGAATGGGGGGAAAAAACCCAGCTGTTTTACAGATTCAGTAGATTTAGACTACCAGATCTTTACAAACCTACAGAGTCTACACTCAAGTGATTTTGGTCCTCTTTTGGATTTAAATGAGGTCGTTTGTGTGTAGGTTTGCACTAGTCTTTTGTCACTTTGCTAGTCGACAAGTAACACAATTTGCAGGCAGATGGTGAATGCAGTTAGCATGATTAAGGGTGATTGGTTGTGTTTTGCTAAGTCTCCATTCTCTCGCACAAGGCCCTCAGTCTCCAAGGTTCCGGTACAGGGGGCCACCCAGTAGATTTATATTTGAGAATCCATGAGAAAAGTTGGATTAAGTGCCCAGCAATAAACAGCACATGTGTATATCAGGCTGCAGCTAATGAGTCCCACTCCATTATTTATTTCCCTATATCCATGCACCTGTGTACACAGACCATCTGTCTGCAATGACCTCTTGCTCTCTGGTTTGCTCTCTCTAGCGATGTCCCAAGAGTGGTCATTATAATGGACGAAGAGAAGTCAAATTTGGATCCACAAATAAAGAAGACTTTTTTTGTATGTCTGCATGCATGTGAGTTGCCCATTTATAGAGTGGTGGCCTGGTTGCTACAGAATTAACTCAAACCTCCCCAGGTCTCATCATGGCACAATAACAGAGCAATGTGTGTGTATACCTGGCATCCAGAGCGCAGCGGCTCAGAGCCAAGTCCCACAGCTGCTTTAACGTTTAGGAGTGTCGACAGTTGAAAGGTCACCGATGCACAATAGCAGCGCACATTTTTCTTTCTTTTGTCATGAATTGGGACGAAATAAAAGGTTGGGTCCAATGGAATTACCCCAGAGGGAGCATTAGTTAAAAAAAATGTTTATTAACATATTTTGACTTAAGCAAACAATTTGTATGAACCATTTTTAGTCAAAACACAGCTTATAATATTTTGAATATAAAAAACATAAGAGTGACAGGCTAGTCAGCAATAAAAAGACCCTCTCCTATAGAGTGCTTTGAGCTGATATTAAGCGGATAGTTGATAGCTTATTGTCTTAATGCTTTTAACAAAATTGCTACTGTAAGCAGTGATGTCTGGATAGGCTCTTCGTTTTTGTCCAATAAACCTCTCGGACAAAAGGGTTGAGACACCAGACAGCCATTTGTGGTTCTTCCCCAAATTGTTATCACAAAATTGGAGGGACACAAGTGTATCAGATGTATGAAGATACAGTTTGCATGATTTCCAATCAAAATCGAGTCAGAGTTGATTTATATACAGTAACGCCTTTTATAACGAGCTGTTAAAACAAATAGAGCATTCACAACCAAGTATCAGTCAAGAAATTAAAAAAAAAGAAAATAACTGAAAATCATTCTTTAGTTTTTAACAAAAATGTAAAAGTAGCCAGATTTGAGGCTGAACTTACATTAAAAGGCTAATTGTTCCACATCTTAGGAGTAGCCACAGCCAAAGTTCGATCACCTCTGTCATTGTACTTAGTCCTTAGTAGATGTAAAAGCTGATGGGAGGATCTAAGTGAAAGGATTTGAAGTGGAGTTGCTATAGAGCTCTGACCTCAACCTTAGCGAACACATTTGGGATGAATTGAAAAACGCTGACTTCACCGCAGGTCTCCTCACCTACACCCTTATAGTTAAATGAGCACAAATCTCCACATGTACACCCTGAAATCTAGTGGAACATCTTTTCAAAAAAGTGGAGGTTATTATAAGAACAAATAGAGACTAAATGTTAAATAGGATGTTTAAAAAACAAAAACAGATCTTTTGGTCAGGCGTTCATAAGCTTCTGTCCGTATAATGTATGAGTGACACGCAGTGTGGACCAAAAGCCCAGATTGAAAAAACTAATTTTTGTCTGTGATAATGTCGTTGTTTGATATTGAATTCAGTTCAGTGTAAAAAATGCCTGATAAAAAAATTACACACAACCCAATGCAGAAGCAATAAAAAAACAGATGCTCTGATTCTTATGCGAAGACAAGTGCCCCATTTGTTGTTGCGGTTTTGCATGATCAGTAAAGAAACAGATCCTATAGATCCTATAATCCTTAACACTGTTAAATATGAATGACTTGACATTCTAAAGTTATATTTTCATCCCATTTTTCCTGTTTACACAGTAGCAAGTGTAGGATTGATGCAAGTATGTTATAGAGACACATAAAAACTCAATGGTGCATCACATCATTAATCAGTTAGGCTACACACCTAGTTTATGGCGATGATGTTGGGTGAACTCACAGTTTTGCTTTTTTTAAAATTTTTAAATACACTTATAGATGGACATATTTTTTTTTCTAAATAGAAAATATTCTCTATACTGTAAATGCTTGAATCTGCCACATGAGACAGACACAGGGACAAAGACGTTAATAAGATTTGATTATTTACTCTAGGTCTTCCTTATGATCGATTTTGACTAAATGTTCTACTGCAGGCAGAACTATTTTAAGCATATGCAGGCTCGTGTCACTGCGAATGCGCTTCATTGCCTTGAGAAATGTTTGTTTCTCATGTAACATGATCTTGGTCACAAGTGGCATATCTCAGTTTACTGATTCCATCATGTACCGCAACTTCAATAGAAATGTCCCAGTGGAGGGCAAATTCATTAATATTTTATTTTTTCTTTCTTTTGCAGGGAACTGAATGGGAATAACTTCACCCGTGTCAACAAAAATGATTTTAGTGGACTCAAATACCTTCGTGTCCTGTAAGTAAGAGATCACCTGAGGTGTTTTTTTTTTAATGGCTTTTTAATTCATTTTGACATCAGACATTGTTGTATTTCTATATTTCAAAGTCTATACCCAATACATATATACCCTCTTAGAAGGAGAAACGTGCAAGATGGAAACAACTTTCTACAAGTATCCCTGTTAACGTCTCCAAACACCACCACCCCCACCCAATGAAACACACACCAGTATCCCCAAGGAGCTTGAAGGCCTCCCTATGGCTCCTGTAGTTCCAGGCGGGTTGTTAACATGATTAACGTAGAGGCAGAAGCATGGGGGTGTACGCGCCCATTTCTTACCCTTGGGACTTGACTGCCTCAATGTGAAAATGGGGGCATGAACCTTTGCCCTTGGTTAAGACGGTGCTTACAGGAAAAAACGGTTTATGCTTACAGTCACGAGTCTCACACACTTTAAGGAAAACAAAGAATCCTTGCCTACATCTTAAAACCATGTCCGGCAATGGTTAGTGTCTGGGGAGAAATTCATTCCTCCTGATTCTTGAGGTTAAAGTCGAGTCATTCTGGCGTTGTTTGTAGTACACTCGCATACACAGAAACCGCCACAGCATGTTTTTCTTATATTTTGATTTATTTGTCGCAAAAGCAACACACACCACTTTTGGAAAACAAGATGATCTCCTGTGTCTTTGTTTACTCTTTTGTTTTTCATGTCTCAATTATGTTTTAACCTAGGCGAATGGTAAATAAAATTGATTCGATCTTGTTCCATGTTCTCAGGGGGAACTGGCAGTTCCACGGAAGCTTATTTTAATGAACAAGTCTTCTGGTTCCTCAAAGCCAGTCTGCATCTCTCCTAAGGTTTTAGACTGCGCCACTTCCAAAGGAATCGATGTTTAAATAAATAAATTAGTGAATAAATAAATAATCAAATATTTTACATGCTAGTGTTTCTTGCAGTCCCTGTGGCGAGTCTGTTTATGCACATCGTTGAGGGTTCAAATGATATCTGTGGTTCTGAGGGCTTACCCAACCTATTTTGAATAAGTAGCTTCAGTTTAGGAGCGCACAGCCACAGAGTTTGCCGGTGGCCTACACATCCTAAAGCTTCAAGCCTCCATGGTTCATGCCCCACCGCCATCTCAGACCACACCAGCCAATGTCTGCTGACCAGACACTGCCACCACAGTCTCCCAGCAATCCCTTGCATCTTTCCCTACACTGCTGTTCTGGATAGACTCCCTCAAATTCCCCCTTATTTGCCAAGATTCCACCGCCTCTAATTTCCTTCCACAAACAGGTCTACCACCCCCAAAATATACCTGAAGAGCACTCTGTCCCCGTCCACTGAACCTATGCCAAATATCTCCATCACCAACTGTAACTTCTCTCCACAGGCAGCTCATGGAGAACCAGATTGGAGCCATTGAGCGGGGGGCATTTGATGATATGAAAGAACTGGAAAGACTGTAAGTGTTCTGAAATTCCTAAATAATTAACGAATAACTAATAGCCTAATAAATATTAAGCTTAATACCGGGAACAGCTTTAAGCTAAGTATTGTTAATAGAATCTCTTCCAAGAGAGAAAAAAAGAAGCTAAGCAAAACCAAACAAGTGTACTGAGGTTGCTGGCTAGATTTACTAGCCAACCAGGAACCTGACCAAGAATGTGTAGAGAAAAAAACGGCTTAGGCTTACATGATACTAAACACATTTGCCAGTCTCTCTTATTTGAAAAGCTACAAAAAAAACCCTCCCATTTAGAAAAAGGGGGAATAGTGGGTTCAGCATGTAGTCAGCGTCAAAACGGAGGAGCCACATCACAACTGCACTGCTGTTCTGTGCATGTCATGTGGTATGCCATTGAAACTGCAGCTGGACAGCTGTTCCTTTTAATGTGCAACATGTGAAGTGTAAAAAAAAAACCTCCATCATCTGATCTTTATAATAGTCCTCAAAAATGATTGGCTTTCAGTCACATGTGTTGTTGCCTTTTCCTTCAACTGTAAGCACTTAAACTCTGTGGTCTCATTTGGTAATTAGTTTCAATCGGTCTCTTTTGGTTTCATTAATTATGCTGGTCAGTTGATGCTGATGTTTGTTTTTCACTTATCCAAATTTTAAGGATGTTTGCCTAATTTTAACCAGCTGCCTTGTACATCAGATAATCCCTACTCCAATTGTGTTCTTGTTTACTGTAGTAATGTTTTTTTTTTTTGTCTCCGTTAGACGTCTAAATAGGAACCAACTCTACCAGCTGCCAGAGCTACTGTTCCAGAAGAATGCTGCATTGTCACGACTGTGAGTCTTCTGACATTTCCATTTGTATTATCTATAATGTTCTTCAGACTGGCTGTGGTTTTATTTATGCCTTTTAAACATATTTATACAATAGCTTGACATTTTTTAGCAGCGTCGGTTAAGCCGACATGTTATTTGTGAAGGCGAAGGCCTTTAGTAATGTTAGATAGTTGCATTTATGAGAGAAATTCGAGGCAGATATGATTCTTAAAAATCCGTTGCATGTGCGCCTGTGAGTTCTGTCCTGTGAGAAATGTTGAATCGGCCGAGAAGGTTGAAAAGGTTGAGCGCATTTTATTCTTTATTCTTATGAATGTTGTCTTTGATAGGAAATGTTTGGGGTTTGCAGGGGGAAGCAAAACTTTGCTGAGAATAAACCTTTGCTTCTGGTAGCTTGGACAGGCAGTTTCTCTGTTTTTTTTTTCTGCAAGGAAAACTCGCAATCAAAAAAATGCCCCCTACTACCCAAACCCACCCACCCCCACCTTTTTCTCAGGGTAGAAAACCACAAGTTTTTTTAAGTCTTTATTGAAGTCTGAATGCCTGTACTGTTTCTGCACGTAATTGGTCTAAACTGTCCTTTCTGCTGATCATTTGAGTTCATGTTACCTGTAACCAGTGGTGGGAATGATCTCCTATTGAGACCAGGTAAAACCATTTCCCTTCCCGGACCTCTGTTCCCCCAAAGACACGTACGCACAGTCGGACTGTCTAAAGCCAAAACCTTAAATACTCTGTTCACATCATTCCAACATTTATGTTTTAAGGCAAGTATTAAACTTCAGCCTCTGGCAAGAGAAACAGCTGTTTGAACAATTTACCCCAACCTCAACCTTGATTTATTGACTTCTTCCTTGGGGGAAACTACTTCATGGGCAAATTACACTGAATCATTTATTGTCTCATCCTCAGTTTTTTAACAGGAATGATTTCTATTTCAGGCATTACAAATAGAGAGGTATTTGAAAAACAATGATGGCAGATTTAATTGTTTTTGAGTGGCAGTATGGCAGAAATCGGGCATCAAGTTTTAAAGGTTTCCTTAGTGCCTCTAAACCTTAAAGTCATTTGACATCTGTAACATGGTCTTCTCTCCTCCAAAGGGCAGCAAGAGTAAAATTACAGAACTGCCTTTCTTAATTTAAATACTGGTAAAATGTTTCTTTGTTCCCAGAGGAACATTTGCACTTGCTTGGAGCTCTCACTGGGACTTGTTAGGTTTATTTTCTTTTAATGGCATTAACAAGTGGGTTTAATGTAAAATTATTAGCCTTAGGTGGTATGTTAACCCAGATATTTTCTTGTAGCATTAATTGGCCCCATTCGTTCTCTTGGATGCACGCTAAATTTTGTACTGGCACAAACAGTGGCTCCAAGTCATTGATGCTGGCCAGAGGTCAGCCGTAGCCAATTTGCTTTCTGCGCTCATTGAAAAGGTGGCTAGCTAATGCCTTTTTCTTTCTAAAAGCTGTGTAATTCTTTGTTGGAGGGAAAAGTCATCTTTAATTCTTGAGCACTAATATGTCATTTTGGAAGCGAATGAAATGATTTTGCACAGGTCTAAACTGATCAAGTTGATTTTACTTTACAAAGATAAATTCAAGAGCTAACCTAATAAGCAAGATGACTATTTGGTTGCCTTTTGCTACAATAAAAAACAGACAAAAAAAACCCATCCGTTGACCATTGGAACAAGGCTTAGTGACAAATTTGATGATCTATTTCTTTTGGAGGTTGCGCAGGCGTACTTAACAAGACCTTGGGAAAATGACGAGTATCAGGACTGACTTAGTGGAACAATAACAAGCAAGAATGGGTGGCATCCATTATGGTTAACAACCTGCTGCTGCCCCATTCTCCTCTCACTCACTGCCCCCCATGCTAGGAAAGAAAGACTGTGGTCCCTGTAATCTACCTGTGCCGTGCCTGTAATTAGTGCATTCATACTGTGAGTACAGCAAAACCAAGGGCCTGAGAGAGTTTAAGGAGGAGGGGTCAAAGCAAACTTGGTGGGTGCCTTCTGGCAACGGCATCTGGTTTGGAGAAAGCTGGTGTGTGTGTGAAGGTGGCAAGCAGGGTCCGCTTGCTTTATGACTCTTACTGGGATGCTTCAATTTGCATAGGCTTTTCACAAAGCATCAACCTTCCAGATGCTTATAGGAACAAAGTTGCTGAAACCTGTTGCTTTCTGTCTATAACTTTATAACTGGGTTGAACGATGGGACTTATCGCTATGTTTCTTTGGATGTAGAATTCTAACATTTTTAGTGCGGTGAATTTGAAACATTATTGCTTAATTTTTTTAAATACTTCATTATCTACGTTTACACACAATCACCTTTAAAATTTGCACTGAATCTTTGCAGTGGTATTAAAACGGCGACCTTTAAACTCAATCTTCATTTTCGGGAAGTGGGCGAACGAGCCGAATCTAGGGAGTAGTGTGGGTGCTGAAGTGAGATCATGTTGTTTCTGGCGAGAAACTTACGTGTGAGGAGAGCTTGGAGCCAGGGCACTCACGTGGTCAAGATTAGCACCAGTTGCACAGCTCTTAATAAACTGAGTATGATATTGTTTGGCACACTGACTTATGAGGGACAGCACATGTAGGACGTTTTGGAGGCGAGATTGTATGGAGGCGAGATTGAGATAATTTGGACATGTGCAGAGGAGGGACATGGGGTATATCAGTAAGAGAATGCTGAGGATGAAGCCACCAGGAAGGAGGAAAAGAGAAGACCAAGGAGAAGGTTTATGGATGTGGTGAAGGAAGACATGCAGGTAGTTGGATTGAAAGGGTCAAATGTAGAGGATGGGGGGGTATGGAGACAGATGATCCGCTGTGGCGACCCCTAATGGAAGAAGCCGAAAGAAGAAGAATACATTGACTTATGAAGTTTGGTGCTCCCTGTGACTGTGCGTGCAGCCTTGTGCTGCCATCTGTTACCGTGTTGCAAAACTAACCTCCAAACTTTTTTAGACCCCCTCGTAAATTCTACAGTAGTAATTTTGGTTGCCCTTTTGTAGAATTTAATAATAGTGATAGTGACTGATTGGACCAAAATGAAGGCATTCTCTCTGAGGCAAAACTTTTTTGCATGGAAATGGACATTTAAAACAGTTGGGAGAATTGATTATTTTGAATTCAAATGTTAAAAATGCTGAATCATTTTGTACCATGTCTTAAATTTAGATTCTTCCTGACGTTAAATAAATGCCATGTTATCTGAATCTTATCTTGTGAAGTGATACACAGTAATCCGCCATTAGGTCATTTATAACTGCCTGTTTGCTTTCAGCAACCGATCAGCACTCTGTCCCTTTGCCTTTCTCTGGTGGTAAAAGTGGATTTTACGAGTTGTCAGTGTTTTTATGGGCTGTGCGGTGTTATGCAAGTAACAGAAACACCATAAAACCATCTGAAGTAAGCGGAAACCAAACAGGTAATTTAGAAACCACACGGTCCTCTAAAGTATTTAAATAAAGTGAAAAGTGGAACGGAGGATTGGGTCTGTTTCTCTATACGAGCAATTCTGTATTTCTCGCTCATTGATAATTCAGAGGATGGATAGGGCATGTTAAATATTCATGATTAATGCCTTGAACATCAAGCCTTTCAATCAGCGGGTATCAAGAACTGTGCTTCATTGCCTGTTCCCAGAGGACTTCAGCATACTTGATCAGTCTGGAGGCTAGGAAGCTTTGGAATATCTTTAAAGCATAGCTCACCCTCTTCTTCTGCTCACCATAAGTGTTTTATTGAACACATATTTTAGGAATTGGGTTGGATATTATGATTTGGTAGATTATGTATAGATACACATAGAAATCGGACTATAAACGAATCATTTTTTGAAGGCGACTGTACGATGCTGTAGCAGTATCCGGATTGAAAAAGTCGGATGCAGCACTGTTTAATGGTGCTAAGCCCCTCAGTTCCTGTCTAAACCCACCAGCCTTTGGTGCTGGCTGGAATTATGAGGCAGCAGCCAGCAATAACATGTTTTATAGTGACTGACTTGTTCTCAGTCGATTGGTTTACACTTCTAGTATCCTGCATTTTCACAAGCTATTTGCTGTTCCTTCACTTTAGATGAATGGGAGCTTGGATTTTGCAGGTCCTCTGTAAAAAATTTTTTACAGGAAGTCAACAAAAGCCTCATCCTCCCCCCTACCTTAAACTATATACCGGTAATATGGTATGCCCATTCATTTATATGGTGGGTAGCATGTGGCTTCATGTTGTTTGAACTGGAGAGGAGAGATGCTCAAAGGAGTACGACTAGTCGACTGAAAAAGCAATATGTCTAAGCGATTCGTGCAAAGAAGTCACTTCTCCCGCTCCCTGTTTTGTTCCTCACCGTCAGTCGTTTATATATAAGCAAACCGTAAGGGGAAAATAAAGCCCACACACACACAGAGTGCCAGCGTCAAGCAGGCTAGTGTTAGCCTACACTAATCTGTGCTACTGAGTTCTGTCAACACCTCCTCCCTTCATTCCCAGGCGACTGGTGTACACAAGCCTAAACACCAAAGAGGAGAGCAGGAGATGAGTAAAGACTTGTAGATAGAAAGAGCAATAGACCAAGAAAAGTGCTATGTTGGCTTATGCCGTCATGTTTTGTGATTAAATTGGACTGTTTCAAAGCTTCTTGGGAACTTGAATCGAACTTCTTTTTCTTGTTTATTCTCCGGCTGCTGTTTTGGCCTCAAGCTTCTCTGTAAATTGTTAAACTTTTCTTGACTTTGAAAGCCTCAGGTCTTCAAGAGTCCTATAGCAGGAAACTGTTCAAATGTCCCACCTATGCAATAACTCTAGCCCTTATTTTTTGGCCCTGTTCCCAACTTATTCCCTAGGTCTACCACCCTTTAGCTTGTCATTGCAATTACAGCATGTGGCACACAGCTTTATCCCAAATGGTTTTCAGAAATGTGTTTAATCTCTATTAAGCACATACAATTTTCATCCTTCAAGTCAAACAGGGATTTTTGAGATAATAAAGGAGTGGAAACGGCAATTATTTTTCGACCTTCTCCCCTGCTACATTTATACACTTATCCCTGCACTGAAATAATGCCTTAAAAGATTCAGCATAGAAAGTTTAGTCAGTACATCTGAACCATCTTAGGACAGCCTGCTTTACTTCATCATCGGGGGACCACCACGAGCGGGATCGTCACTGACAGACGTACGGCCATCTTGAAACGTTTACACCATTCAAATGTCTTATTGCAGCTTAGCGTCTCATAACCGTACTGTGCCCAAAGTCGGGTTTTCCTCCTCTGTTTACAAGAAACTTCAACACCACACACTGTTTAAATTCACTAACTCTGTTGTCTGCCATCTTGATTAACAGTCTCTGGACTGGCCAGTGACATGTGCGCCACTTACTACTGCATGTAGAACCGCCACGCTAGCATTCATTTTTATACCTGTACAATTAAAAGTCCCAGTTTGACCTGAATGCCTCTCATACTACAAACAGGTCAGGGTCTAAAATACTGTGAAACCATACAAAATGTACAGCAGTGTAAGTGCTTCTCTTTAAAAACCGTTCTATTATTTAAATGTTTAGTGAAGAAACTGGTCTTCAGCTTTTGATCACAAGTGACTTAGTTGTTCAGACAGCCAGGGGAAGGTCATTCTACCACCTGGGTGCTTTCTTTTGGGATTGGTGAGTCAATAGCATGTGGTGGAGAGAAGGATTTGATAAGTGCTCCAACATTCCACTGCCTATCTGTACTTGAATGCCAAATGTTGGTCCATGATAATGATTTAACTTTTTTTATTCAATCAGCTATTGGCTAAATGAGATATTGTAATTGGAATCTCAGTTAACAGCCCCATAGCACTAATTGAAGAACTATTTGGGAGGCTCTCATGGAGTGCGGGTGAATCCTATAGCAGTCAAAACGGATTTTGCAGTCCAGTTTAAATAACTGAAGCCTTGTTCTGGTTCCAATCAGCCAAGACTGTGGTGCCTTTTATGTTATGGTCGGTTTACAGCGTACTGGCAAATAAATATAAGCATCTATGATGAATTATTGAAAATGTTTCTAGAAGCCTTTTGTGCTCTTACAGTGGCTTTGACAAGGAGCTTTTTGTGCTCTCACAGTACAGTTTCTATTTGATAGTGTTTGTCCATTGGGATTCCAATGTTTTAAGAAAACCACTGTTATGGGAGATATGCCAATAAGATTCAAAGTTATTTTCTCAGTCCAGTACATTCGTTATGTCTGGCAGGTCTGCTTGAAATGCAATTTGTTTTTTATGATATTTAGGCTTAATTATATTAAATATACACCGAAACGTTTCCCATGTTTACTGTATATTTGATCTTGTCATAACAGCAGGGATTAAATAGAATGGAAACACATGGGAGCCAAAGTAACTTGATGAATGTGCCATTTTTAGAACAAACTTCTTAAAATAAATTAATATATTCGGTGCAATAAATCACGCTGACAGACAATCCATAGAAAGCTTCTAAAACCTTCATGATCATTCCAGACATTTTGGCATGTATGTATGCAGCTATAACTCTGCTGGTCTTGCTATTGTTAAATTTTGTTTCGCTAGTTTGTGTAGCTACTAATTGCAAACCAAGACGTTAAAGCTGACAGTATATCTGTCAACCTGCAAGGACGAGGTGTAAGTCTCTGATCCCATTTTCCTCCCAGTAGGGGAAGGAGAGGGACGACACAGGCAGGCTTCAACATGCTGCTACGTAGGCTGGGAAATCCTGACCCTCCCAATACCCTTTTTTTGAGGGAAAAAAAATAACATTAACAGTGGAAGAATAGATTTCCTTGGCCTTTTTACTGTTTACCCAGACAACATGGGGAGGAACCTTTGTGGGTTCTATTCAAAACATAACGTATGCTTACACTTTTGTGCCTTGATCCTTTATGGTATAGTCAGTTAATCCTATCATAGAAACTCCCCTATGGGTCAGTTGTAAAGACAGGAAGCAGTAGCCATGTGCAGGCACAGCCCCCTATATACAGACTGAGAGGTTTCAGAGTAATTTTTTTTTTTTTTTTTTTTTTGCATGTCTAAACTGAATTTGACAAAAAAAAAAATCAATAACTAAAAATAGACCAGTTACATTGTACTCATATTGGTTTTGGTTGGTCAATCGAATTTCGAAAATTAAGAAAATTCATCTATTTTGATAAAAATAATTACCCACTATTGTTTCCAGTTCTCACCCTTAAAGAGGTTGTATAATCATATGAACAGGATATAACTAGAGGAACGCCAGTTGAATCAAAAGAGCAAGATTTTAATGCTGCTTTGAATTTGGCCATTGTTTTTTTCTATCCTGTAACACAGGGGTCACCAACATGGTGCCCAAAGGCCTTTTTAAAAAATTAGCTGTTTCCTACTTTGTTAAATCATTGTTGATCATTATTATGAGAAATCATTAACATGATCAGTGTCTTCACATAGATGAATATCATTAATTATTAATAATGACATATAATAAAAAGTAAATTGAGCAAATTTGTTATTTCAGATCAAACTGTGTATATCAAACTGGTAGCCCTTCACATTAATCGGTACCCAAGAAGTAGCTCTCAGTTTCAAAAAGGTTGGTGACCCCTGCTGTAACATTTGGATTATACTTGAAAATGCTAAGGGCTGAGTGGCATAATATACTGAGGAATAACATAATTTGTAACCTCCATACATTCAAGCTACAAAATGGGAAAAAAAAAAATCCTGGTGAGTTTCCGAGTAGGAATTCCTATTTGAGGAAGTGTTGGCTGGAGGCTTATAATGATGACTTAGAACCGCTAGTTGACTGCAGAATAGGCTTTAAGAATGAAATATACCTCACTTATTATTGATAGGCTGTAAAGTAGCTGCTTTTAACCACTGAACTGTGTGTAAGAATTTGTAGGGTCATGAATAAGTATTGTTCAAAATTTCGATAAGGTGACAGAATCACACTGAAAAGTAGGATGCTTGGATGATAGTCTTTTAGATTCGTTTTCAAGTCTCATTTGATCTTTGATTTTCATCCTGCTGCGAAAGAAGTGTTTGTCGCTTAGAACCATTCAGGTCGCTTAGGCTGTCACTTGGCTGCTTACTTTGTTTTTTTTTTAGACTGATGGAGGGAACAGGGCACAAGAAACAGGCAGACACTCTCTTAAGATTGCACTTTCCGAGAGGGGAAAGTTAAATGATTTGGCAAGGATGTCGCTATGTGTGAGACGTCCACTGAAAGAGTTGTCATTCACTTCCCTTGGCGTTAACTGAATGTGTCAATAAACCGTAAAGCCGATGTCTAAACAAACACGGCTCGGGCTGTTCATCTGAGCAGGACTTAGCATCGAGGAAGAGGCACATTAATTGGCCCCTACAATCAACTTTTCTCACCATCTAGCTGATGCTAAGTATGTATTATTATTATTTTTTTTACAATGGACAGACATTACAAATGCATAGGGAAATATTTCGACATAAAAATGTTATTAGACACCTTATTTCAGGCAACTCCTATGGTGTGTACTATCTTATCTATTTCATTGTGTCTTCCATCGCTTTCTCACTTTGAATCCCAGGTATCCAGTGTATTTTGATTAGCTGGAAACTTCCCAAATGCCAAGGGTCTCAATTACGTAATCATTAAAATCATTTTTTTGTTATTTATCATGCTTGAGTCATTTTACCTATCAGCTAGTGTATTTTCCTGTTTCTGAACATTCACTGCATTTTGATGCTCTGGAATCGAGCTGACAAACCCCAAGAGTTCCAAAGTGATGTGGATTTCTCTTCAAGCAACTCTGTCACATCGGAAATAAATTGACTGTATTCACACGCAGCTTGGCGCATTGGTATTAATAAGCACTTGTGGCATCTGGAGACCCTGGCTGCTTTAGTTTGTCTCCAAAGCCAAAATCAAGCAGAACTTGTTGATGTTTTCATTTGTGCAATAGGACTTGTTGAAAGGTCTTTAGCTAAACAAATTGAATCAAGATTACCAAGAGACAGCAACAAGTAATGATCCCCTCACTTTTAAAGGAATAATACAAAATAAAACAGAAATATGAAGCTAAAAATGGGATTTATATCTTTGAAATCAACATCAAAAGTCTAATAATTTTTTTTAGACTGCCTATATATATATATATATATATATATATATATATATATATATATATATATATATATATATATATATATATATATATATATATATATATATATGCATGCAGATGATATATCAGAGAATATGGCCTGGAAATCTTCCCATTAGCCCGCTCTTGTTCTTCTGTCTCCCTCTCCTACTTACTCTCTTAGTGCCCCTTGCCACCTCTCTGCTGAGCAGAGTGAAAAGACTGCCCTTTTGCATAAGCAGTGTGCTTTCCCAGGGACTCATTGTTCTTGGTTGCTAGGCAACGGCGCAGCCCCGCTTACGTCGCCAAAGAGATGGGGGGGCCCTGGGTATTTGGTTTTGGGTCAGGCGTGATAAAGATGACACAATGGGTTGAGGCGTGTCCAGAACCTCCTTGCTCGTTTATGAGGCTATTTGGCGTCCACTCATCTCCTTGCAGAAAACCCGCAGCCATGCCTGGCAAAGGTCGGTCAATCTTGGCCGAGTCAGACCTCTGCAGGCGACACAGAAATATGTGACAGAGCCCTTTGGCTGGTAGAAAGCAGCTGTGGTGCCACCATCGGAGATGTCACAGAAAGCTCGCTCCAAATCTGATTTGAGCCGAGCAGACTAGTCGCTGGAGGGTCAGTCAAATTCCGATTTGCAGTTTAAGAATGTGTTTCAAGAGTGTTTCAAGGACCATCGAGCACTCAGGGACGCAGAGTCTGCAAGTGAATACTGAAAAGAGATGAAAATGCTGAAAAGAGATGGAGATAGTACAGTTTGGGGGAGTAAACCAAGCTTTTATTTAAGCTTATGCTTTATTAAACTGCTTTTCCAGAATTCCTGTTCCCTTTTACTCTCTATATACTTCTCTTTCTCGCTCGCTCGCTCGATCTCACCAATCATCAGTATTTTTTGCATTGTAACAAATAAAGCTTGTCTGTTTATTATGCACTTAATAAAACAGGCCACAAAAAGTGAAGATCACAATTAATATTTTGGAGTCTATAATTGCTTTTATTGTACAATATTTCTTTGGCATTTTTTTTATAATTTTAATTTAAACAGGATTAAATCTATTTATTATGTTTTGCCAAAAGGCAGTTCATAAGATCAGGCCTTCTCTAATAATAAAAAGAAAATCTCATAACTTCCTCAATAAGACCTCATAAAAGTCTTACTTGTGTTTATTGAATCATGCAGCTGTAACACAGTGGATAAAAAATAAATAAATAGATGAAGTCAGTCTCAAAATTGTTCTTAATTAAGATGTAATTATTCCCTAATTGTAGATGTTACGCTTTGCTTCTAGAGAGTTTGTGGTTGTGAATCAATACCTAATCTTTTTCATGATGTTCTCTCAAATAGATGTTTGCCTACAGGACACATTCTTGAATTGAGGCTCAAGCTCTGGTCTGTTCAGATTTTCAAACTCTTTTTTATTTATTTTTATTTTTTTTTAATCCATAATGACCGTGTGTGTGTGTGTGTGTCTGCGTGTGTGTGTGTGTGCCGAGTGATGAAATATGTGTCATTAGATGCCATTTAAATACACATGCTGAACTGTCACTGCAAATTCCTTTCTTTTATTCCTTTCTTGGAAAACCCGATCTTCTGATATGAATGTAAAAGTTTGAATATACAATTTATGGAGTTCCTTAAACATAAAGCAGTCTTTATAACAGTTCAAATGTTTTTGCACTGCAGATTGTTAGTGCGTATAAAGATGTATACGCTATATGGACAATATTTATTGTGAGACCTGACTTTTTTTTTACATTAGTGGCACACAATTGTAAAGGATTGTCTTTGGATGTTGTAGCATGAAATTTTCCGTCCACTTGAACTGGGAGACCCGAACCTGTTCCACCATGACAATGCTTCAGTGCACAAAGCCAGCGGCATTAACATACGCTTTCCATGGTTTGGAGTGTAGGATCCTGAGTGGTCTACTATAGAGCACTGACTTTAACCCTATTGAACACCTGTGGGATGAATTAGAACACTGACTGCATCCCAGACCTTCTCACCTTATATCACTTCCACTTTGCTTTGTCTAATTGAGGACAAATATCCATAGGCAAACTCCAAAATTGAGTGGAACATCTTCCCAGAAGAGTGGAGGGAATAATTATAGCCACAAAAATATATACTCCATATAAGTCTATTTGTAAGCTGCGTATCAACAGACTGGAAAACCTGACCAGATATGTTCTTAGATCATCAGAAATCATCGAGATTATTTCAAAATCTACATCTAGATTGCTTTACATTTTATGCTTTTATTCTGACTATTTTAAATTTGAAGCATACTAATCAAACCGTGCATCAAATATCCAATATACATATATATAACTAGATGCACCATTATATCTGTCTTCCTGTTATTTATTTTGTATTTTTTGACTAACTGCACTTTATATAGCAAAGCACATTTTTACTGCTGCAAAGATTATGCATTGGAATGTAGAGATAGGAATGAGGATTGCTGGGGCATAGCGAAATAAACTCTAGGTTTTTCCGTCACTCAGAAGCTTATCTGCACAGAGAATTGGATGGCAGCTTCCGAAGCTTCTTTGTGCATAAATAAACGTCTTAAATCAGAGCAGGTCCCAGTAGGTTTGCATTGCGGTGTCGAGAGGGTTTTTTTCTTTTGAGGATCTGCACTTGTAGGTGTCTATGATTTTTTTTATTGAGACTTCCTTTGACTTTATTCTTCTTGGGACCCAGACCCATGTGTGAGGATTTCCTTCCATGGCATGGCTCGTCTCAACACGGATTTGCATACATAAAAGAGTTTATCCCTTTGAGTCACAGTTGACATATTTACTTCATGAGTTAGCAAACGTATTATTAACAACCTCATGGAGTGTGTAACAATTGTGAATCATCAGGATAAATCCCTGCTTTTTTTCCCCCCTTTCCTCTGCTCAAACACTTCATCTGGGAGTCAAAGAGAGGGCAAAGACTTAAAGAGAGAAAGCGATCGAAAGAGAGAGAACAAGTTCCGACGGCCCTTTGTTCCCATGATCCCGTTTCCCCATGCTGCTTTGAGGCTTCGGGCGCAGAAAAGCGAGATGACATGCCACAGCATTTTTAATTACAGCCAGAGGACCACTGTCCTTAAATATTTGGAGTCGGGATCTACCTTGTGTTTGGAGTAACTAGGCCAAGGAATTTTGGTCTAGCCGGAAAGTGAGAGAGAGAAAGAAAGGAAATCTACTGTATTGCATTACTCTTGGCAGGCGCTGGCACCTTGCTCTGAAAACAGGACACTTTGGGACACTGAGTCTGCTCCTTGCCCTTGTCCACGTTTCCTGAGCTTGCACAATATCGCAGGCCAGGAAAGAGCCGCTGAGATCTAGCGAAACAAAGACAAAGATGGTAGAGATCCCTGTTGTGTGTAACACACGGACCAGCCTTCGATCCCCACGTGCATCAGTGAGCCTCGGCCACCAATGACCCTGTAGCCGGTTCACCACTGTTCTGTTTTGGAGATGCTTTGACCCTAGACGTCACAATTTGTCAAACTCGCTCAAATCTAACGATCGCACATTTTTCCTGCTTCTAACACGTCAAATTTGAGGACAAAATGTTCACGTGCTGCCTAATATATCTGCCCACTAACAGGTGCCATGTTGAATAGATAATCAGGCATTCATATGTCATAATGTTATGCCTGGTCAGTGTACGTACATATTTGCCTGTATCCATGCTGTGTGATGCTAGGGAGATTATTCAGCTATATATAAAATGCTTCATATTTTAAAAAGAAAACATTTAGAGGTTTAAAAACAGAATAATTATATCATGCCACACATTTGGCTCATAAGTTTATTGGAATTATACGCACGAGTGGCATTTGGCTTTTAATGCATGATGAAAGTGATTATAACTTGGCTAATTTATGGCAGCTGGAAGACAGCTGTATGGAGGTTGCTGCTGGTTTTCCTGATGCGAAAATGAAATGAAGCATGAGCTGAGATTTAGATTATGCTTTGTCTACTGATTAGAATAGAATTTAATAGCATTAAAATAGTCTATTATCAAAAAAAAAAAAAAAAAAAAAAAAAAAATATATATATATATATATATATATATATATATATATATATATATATATATATATATATATATATATAAAAAGTTCTGTATTTGCTGTAATGATTTAACACATGAACATCAGGACCGTATTGCCATTGACCGTGTTGTGGAAATAAGCATTGTGTTTATTGTTGTGTTGTAAGGAACATCAGCCACAACAGCCCTGTTTGCCTCATTAAAAGAAACATGACACTGTGGGGGAAATAAAAAGCCTTTGTGGGTGATTTTAATGACTGGGACTGCAGTTCAGAGCCCAGGAATGGCTTTGGATGTTCAGGCAATTGGCTTTAAAATACAGGCTCGCTCTTGCTTTGTCTGTTAGCATGTTGGTGCCATGTGTCTGGATTTTAGCTGTTGGTGAGATGTTGTAATTGTTTCTCAGCACATTTAGCAGTGACAGATCTGGCAATGGACCCTAGAATTCTTTAAGCCCTCTTTACACTATAAAGGCAAGAGTTTCGACGCACACACCAATATGGGGACTTTCACCATACTTGGCCACAAATGATTGTTTAGGATATATTTGTATGTTGTAACATCACAGTTTTCCTTGACTGAAACTAAAAAGCCCCAAATTGCTCCATTAGACGGTATAAGCAAAGGCATGGTTTTTCCAAGCTGACATAGAGGAACTCAAGTGACCTGTTTAGAGCCCTGCCCCCATCTCCACTGAACACCTTTGAATGAACTGGAACACTGATTACATCTAGCATCAGTTCCTGACTTGAGAAAGGGGCTGAATGTGGAACTTTTACCCACCATAATCCAGTGGAAAGTCCACCAAGAAGAGTGGAGGTCATTCTAGCAGCCAAAAATTGGGTTAACTCAGAAGTAGAACATGTAAAAACATGTGCATATAAGTGACATCCACATACTTTTGGTCATATAGTTTATCAAAGTCTTAGAGGAGAGCTTATTGTATGACTCTCACTTTCTCTCGCTTTCTCTCGGGCGACTTTAGTAAGCCTTGAACCCCCCCTTGAACGCCCTCCACCCTTTATGAATGATAGGGTCTCATATTTAACATAATATGCATATTACTCTAAATAAAACATATTTGTCTATGAGAACTTCTACTCTTTCTCTCCCTCATCCTCTTATCCCAATGGCCCCATGCTGCTAGGTAACTCAGCAATGTGTCTTTTCATTGCTTTTTTTTTTTTTTACGAAAAGCAAGTGCAGAAAGGAAAGAAAAAAAGCTAAATCCATGCACAAATATTAGCACAGAGTAACAAAGGCATTCCTGAATTGTCGTTCCCTGACTCGCTCCTGCATACTACCCACCCCCCCGTCCCATACACAAGCTTCCAACCCGACAGAGAGACCCATTTTGAGACCCATTTCCTTTTTAATGTTTTTTTTTTTCTTCCTTTGACAGAATGGCCCATTTTCTTAGTGCTCTTTTTTTTCAACATGTCATGCTGGGGCTTGCAAGCTACCGTGTTACCATTTTTGGATTATGAAATAAGACCAGGTAATTCTTCATGCACAGAATTCAGTGGAGGTTTCTATTGTGTCACAGAGTACGCAGGCAGGATTCCCACTATGGAATGGGGGCGGAACCATACAAACAGCCGAAGCGAAAGGAAAGCGGTAATCTCCATTCTGATCTGTCACCTTTTGCCCCCTGGTTGAAATGTCATTCTCATTCATGTCAGTGGCCTCTAGATGAAATGGCCAACCTTGTGTCTGCCTGGAGCTCTGTTTGCATGGAGATGCTTCGAGGTGGAGTGGTTAATGTGTGCTTGAAGCCCAAACAAGACGTCCACCAGGAAGCCTTAATGGAAGTCTTGCCAACTCCTAGGCATTGCTATTTTCTCAGTAAACACCTATGTCTACACAGCAATGTCAACTGTCCTGAAGGGTAAAATTGCCTTTCTCACTGAGCCATATTGATGGGGCTAGAAAAAGATGTCCTCAAGGCCCGAGAACTTTTTAGCATGTCTAGTAGTTTTCTATCCTTTTTATTAATTTTTTTTGTTTGTTTGTTTAAATTCCACATTTTTGGTTGACCTGCTTTATACAAACCTCAAGTTAAGTGATGTTTCCTCTGCATCTCAAATATATATCAATGGGTTTTCAATGAAGTTCAAGTAATCCCTGCAATGACCATTCAGTTTGACCTCTTTCTAACCTGTAGGGTTTAATAAATAAAAAAAGCAGTTAGCACACAATTTAGAAACCTAAAAGGGGTCACATGGACATGATGAACAGAAGTCCTAAAGAAATCAACCGGATGTTGGCATGCAATAAAACAGCCCAGACACTAGAGACAAAACAGATGCTGGACTTCCATAGATTCAAAGTCCAAGACCCTCTCAAATGGAATCCATGTCATGTTCTTTTGACTTGACCATTTGTAGGAAAAGCCTTGTACATTACACTCATTTCTCTGTTAAAACCTATATTTTGTTTATCATCCCAAACCTTCTCGAAAAACAATGATATCTACGTTAACGTGTAGTCAATAAGAAGTGATGTTCCGGGCATGGTGTATTTCATGTATCTCATTTTACAGCCCTATGCCTCTATGATGTCCTATAGTCTCTAACTTTATTAGTCTTTGTCCCAACTCCACCACTTACCCCCCACCCACAATTTAGTGGTTGTGGGCTTTAATTTCATGCACTCTTGCTCTGGCAGTTACTTCCTCTTGGAAAGCCTTCTGAGATGACACACAACCCGAGAGGGTCCCTGTGCTGCCCAGGCCGCACAGTGTTGGCATCCAGTTAAGCTGTCAGGCCATAAAATGAGCTGTTTTACCTTTGCTTAGCCCCCCCCCCCCCCCCCCCCCCCACACACACACACACACACACACACACACACACACACACACACACTTATACACATAAATATGTGCCTTCACCCACACACACAGAAATGGACAGAATCTTCACACAGGGCTTTTACTGTAAAATCAAACACTAGGGTTTATGAGGTTTGCCATTCTAAACTCAGTGGATGGCCACTTGCAAATAAGGTAAACTGGCATTAGAAAGGACTTCAAGAAGTCAGTTGTGGTAAAACTCTCGAATTGAAACTTGTTGATTGATTCACTTGAATCTTGCTTTATTTATGAATAAAGTAATACATTTCGGAAATCACTGTGGTATAAAGGGAATATTATATTAAATATTTAAATGGTAAACCTTCTGAAAATCATTTGGATCAGTTGCAGCAGCAGTTAAAGGAACCCTGAAAGTTTGGGGTGCTGTAGTACATCAGCACTTCTACTTTGTCTATCCTTGGTTACAAATGAACCCTCAAGGAAACCATGACGTTGTATACATTAGCCAAGGTCGTTTTGCCTGAAGCTTCAGATATGTTATTGTGCCTGCAAATACAAACAAAAAGGCATAAAGTATTGGAGCAGTTATCAGTCAGTTGTTTTTAACACAGTCCTTATATGAGCAGACTGCCATTTATTATTTATTGCAATTCAAATATATTAGAACCAATATAGATATTTTTTGTTCTTTAAGCAATCTGTGATAAACATAAAAAATTTTTTTAGATTTATAGATAATTATAGACTTTATAGTCTAATTATAAAACTTTATAGATTATAGACTTTTTTAGATAATAGCCTGGGTTTGTTTTAGCATGGGATTTGGGATTTTTATGGAATAAGCAAAACAAATGTTTTTAAAGCCATAAATAAAAAAAAATAAATAATAATAAAAAATGAAAAAAAACATAGACTTCCATCCCCATGCCTGGATAGAGCACTGCAAATAAGTGCATTTCTGACACCAAGCTTCATTACCTCTTTTTTGAGCTAAATGTTGCTAGAGTTCAGGAACTGCTTTTCGGCCTTAGGGCTTGAAATTACCCTCCCAATCGTTGCTGCTCCAGGAGTTCATTAACCGTGACAACCCTTATTCCCATTCAACTGTCATTTCCAACCCCCTGCCAAAAATAAGAAACCTGCCTAATGGTCTTCAAAATGAGAAAAAGGGGGTCTGCGATCATAAAGGAAGTCAGTTACGAAAAGAGGGCACGTCTGTCTTCATTTCTGCAGCACCACTAAGGGATGCCCGGCTTCTTGTACTTAAAATAGTGGTGGCCAAAAAAATCTTAGTTAAGACCATGTAAAAACCTAGTAAACATAATGAGCCTTGTACGCAATCCAACGCTGCCCTCGAAAGTGGTTTCCCCACCGCAACTTTTCATCCCTCGCTTTTTTTTTTATAGAGTGCTTGATTGTGAAATTCCTAGCCAGAAGGAAAGGAGGAGAACGTGTAATTATTATATTGATGTACATAGAAGGTGTGTGTGTATAAGACAAGGTTCATAGCGGTTAGGCTTTATTACTGCAAAGACATCTATAGCTTGCATATACCACAAGTTTGACCTGTTTTTATTGTGCTAATATACTCACAGCATTACTGCTAATCTGTTCTACAGTGGGAACAGAGCTTTTAGACGGAAAATAAAGCTTTTTATAGGTTTGCTTTCACTAATGATTCCTTTGAACTGGCAAGAAATGACATGATACTTGTGTAAACAGAAGCAGGTGATATTTTTTGTTCAATTTACATTCTCTGTTGCCTAAGTTTACAATACTATAGTGATTTGACAACCGAGTGGTCTGCTTAGTCTAATGAAACATTCCTCTTCACTTTTTGCTGCCCTCCTGAAGTTCTTTTTAAACACTCGCATTGCACAAACGCAAACATGCCATATATGTGGGAGAGTGGCTGAGTTTGACCTTCTTGCTTTCTCTTTTCGTTGAAAGAGACAGAGGTTTTGTTTGTCTGGAGGGGAAGTTTGCCTTTCTCGCCCTTACCCGTCTTTTCGAGATGGTGATGATGGAGAGCGCTGGAGCTAAGCGAGTGAGAGAGGGAGTTACGACCTCTGGAGAACAAAGTAAATATGAGAGACCAGCTATTGTTGCCCCGCGCCCCCCGTTGTTGCCCTGCAGCTCTCTTCCCACTGCTGCACAGCTGGGACCGAATCCTATTGTTCCTACACCCCCAATATACACACAGACACACATACACACTCCCCCAATGGCTTAGTCACAGCTCCAGCTGGGTACCTTTGGTCTCCTAGCAACCTCCACCTCAGCAATTTGACTTGAGGCACCTCTGGCTAGGAATCTTTATTGATTCAGAGAGCCTCCAGACATTGTGTATTATAGCACTCTGTGATGGGGCCTGTCTGTATTGCTAGGAAGCGCCTTTAAGACCTTTTCTGTTTCCCTGACACAGACTCGAATATGTCACTTTTATATTTCGCCCTTGTTGGTTTAAAGTGAGTGAGCCAGGCTGCAGTGTACTTTGTTGAGACGATTCCCAGGATCCACTGCACCCAGGGCCAAAGCTGCTTAAATCTAAGGAAGAAAGTTTACAACATCCTATAACCATATCAGGTCCAGTCCTGCGAGCCAAGAACAAGAATCTGAGGCTTGACCAACCTGGACCAGCTGAAGCTTGGAAAAATGTCACCTGGTTTGAATCTTGATGTTTGCTGGTAAGGTCAGAATTTGCAATCCAAAGCATGAATTGATGGACACAACCTGTCTTTATGAGTGAGGCTATCGGTGGTGTTGGTTCACACCCAATACCAATCAAACACCATCTAAATGCCTTAGACTTTGAATGACTATTGCTGCCGAGCATCCCATTGTGGCTTCGATTTACCCTTTAAATAGCTACTTACAACATGATAATGCTACAAAAGCAAAAACTGGGTCCGTGAACATGACAGTGGGTTCAGTGTACTGCAGTCTTCTTTGTTGTATTATACTTCATTTTTTTGTTTTACCTTCCGCTTTCTTTTTCCTCTTCACCCCAGTTCACCCCACTTCTTAATACACAGAATATACTATACGGCTATGTACAATCATAATCCTTGATTTGCACCTGCAGGGACTGACACAGCACAGACATCTAGCAGACACCTTAAGCATCAAAGTCTCGGTGTCGAAAGCTGACAACAGGCCAGTACAATGACAATCAAGTCTTACAAAATGAGCTGAGCAGATTGTGTAATTATAAGCAGACCACCCTGCAAAATCTAACAGTCTGAATATAAAAAATACATCTAGGTTTTAGAGAAGAAGAAAAATGTCTTAAATAAGCATTATTTAAGGAATAAACACATTCATATTATTCCCATTATTCATAATCCTACTATTAAAATCAAGATCATGCATACATGCTCATAAAGTAGTTACAAGACAAGCAAAGTCATTACTTTTAAAAATACTTAAACCTATTGCAACATAAAACATTATTAACACTGAAAAATATTCAACATGATAAACAGAAATCAAACTACAGAATATCTAAGTAAAAAGCTATAAGTACTTTTTATATAGAACAAAGTTCCAATGTTTGGAAAGAGTTCGGTGACTTAATACTGCAAGATCTTATAATATGTTAATTATTATTCAATTATTATTAGTATTATTATTAAATGGGTTGGTGTTGACATGAAACAAACATTGGGAATCAATATTACTAATGAACTAGTGTGATTATTGAGCTTTTTTCTTTCTTTTTTTTTTACTTTTTACTAAATTATTATTACAGTCTTTAAAGATACAAGGCTGAATGATGTCTCTGATGGTATATAAGCTAAAAATGCAAGTAAAACAACTAACTTTTGGCCTTACTAACTTGGCCTTACTTCTTACTATGTAAGAAAAAAAAAAGATCATTAGAATTTCACACAATCTGCTTTTGCATAGTATTTTATCCCCAAAATAACATGAATACGATTTTTACGGCTAGAAATAAGATTGTAAGTCTTGACTAGAAATTCACTAAAATTCACAGGAAAGTGAAAAATTATACATTGTTTGTGTACATCCCAATAATTTTTCCTCACTTAATTCATTCCACCATGACCACTTTTTTTTATCGATATTGTAATCTATTCTAAATAGGTTTGTGTTGGTTCTTCAGCAAGCTTTGTATATCCTGGCACTGAAACGTAAGAATACAGGAAACTGTGCCAGCAGTCACATTAGCTGTCAAAGAACAGTGAGTGAGTGATGAGTCAGTGCATAAAAGGCCTACACTCGGCTCTAAGGAGGTACCAGGCAGATATTCCTGACCCTGATATGCTTGGTGAATAAATAGAGATTGATCATTCTAACTGAGCCCAACACAGATAGTGTTATGTGTAGGTTTGGGTAGTGTGTGCAGTCCAGAGATAAGGAGGCTATGGTTTATTGAAGCTGGCTGTACATGTGACTGTGTGATTTACAGCCACTGCAGTATACCTCAATCTGCATATACCTAGAAGTTGGTAAGTAAAGAAAAAGTGAAAAATGAAGAATGTGTACTTCAGCAGGAAACTCCATTAAAGTGTAGATGTGAAGATCTGACCAAAAGAAAGAATACACAAGCCAGGTATTGAAAGAAAGTGTTCAGAACTAAGAGAGAAAGAGTTACAAAGAGATGAGTGAGTCCTATGATTGCTTTCCAGCTCCTTTTGTTTAGTCAGAGCCTATTCTTAACATAGCCATTGATCAGAAGTGAGCACAAAAGCCGAACATTGGTTCACCTAGAAGAATGAGAAACACCATAGCACTCGGACTGTTGACTTTGCTGTTATTGTTCTGTCCAGAGCTGCAAAATTGATTGTAAGTTGCAACCTGGATCTTAATTATACCAAAATCAATGGGGATTTAGGGGTTTGTCTGTTTCAGTGGCACAAGCTATTGGTATTAGCAAAGTAGGGTGTGTTGAAGGTGATTTAGAGGAAAGAGTATAAGATGGTTTTATGGATATTTAATGTATGGTTGCTTTAACATGTTTAGATTTGTATTCTCCCATTCATCTTCCAAAAAAGACTAGATATAACAGAATATATTCAATTTGTAATATAAAATTTACTTCATATTAATTGTGCTTTATGTTTCTATTTATTTTATATTAACAGTGCAAATATAATGATCTTTTGTTCAGTGTAATTTATATCATTTTACTAAATAACTACCCGCATTACACTTACGTACTTACCTTTTGTACCAACCTTCATTTAGTATGAAATGAGCTGATTATTCTAAATAGATTTATGGAAATTCTGCTTGTTTTGTAATTAATAGGTGCGGCATAGTTTTCATTGGTGTGGCACATATCAGGAGTTTGTGTTTGTGTGTTTGTGTGTGTGTAGACATGGATGGACTGAAACTATTTATTTCCTGGATAGTGTTGAGTACTTCTTTCAATCTCTTAGCATCTCGTTCAAGTGGAATTAGCTTTTGCAAATTATGTAAAGTATGTCTTTTTTATAGCTGGCTATTCTTAGAGTTTAACAAGTTATTGTAGAAATTATATTTTTCTCTAGTGGTTCTGTAATGGACGTACTGATGCCATTTAGTTTCAGACAAACTGATGGAAATGTTTCTCAGCTGCACTATGTGGCCACAAATAGGAGCTAAACCTGGCCAAGCACTAAAGTGCTCTAATGGGGTAATGGGCTATTAGTCTGCACTACAGTTACACCTCTCCGTTTGGCCATTTTACTTTCTCGCTCTGCTTGTTTCTCTTTCTTTTTTTTTGCGTTTGCTCTCGCTTGGTTTCTGGCAGGTATCCATTGCATCTCGTCTGCATAATCACACAACCACACACATTTGCATCCTGAGACATATCAATCAAGCAAATCGAGCTTAGTCAATTCTATTTGTCAACTTTTGCCTCCTGTCTGCCAATCTCAGTTTTTCTGCTAGAAGTCCATAGGGTGTATTTAAAGACTTTTGCACCACCGAGATTCGCTAATTGAGCCAACACCTCCAGTCAAGTGGGATATTTTTGGCAGTGTAACAGTAATTAAGGTAGTAGCGATGACATGAGAGAACAATGGTAGACTTGGAATATGTCATATTGCACAGATGTTATAGCATGAACCTCTCTCCAGTTTCTTTTAGATGGCAGAGGTAAATGGTGCATACTGAAGTGCTTCCAGACATCTTCCTTTGTATTCATGTGACAAGCAAAATCATAGAAAATATCATGGATCATGTTGAACATCAGCACCAAAATGTTGGCTAAAAGTGAATCTGAGGGACACGCTAGCTCAGTGCTCCTTTTCTCCAGACTCTGGCCCTAAACAAGATAATTCAGTTTAACGGGTCCTTTCCTGCAGCCTGCTCACAAACTCAAATAAATAAAAAACCATGATGGCTTGGAAGACGACGAAATCCAAATGCTTTACTGTAACCGAATGCCCCAACCTTGAGTTAGTTTTAAAATATGTTATGTACATTGACATAACACATTCTTCTGAGCTATAGAGTTTTTTTTAGCTTTTTTTATGGCCTCCTAAAAGATACATAAAAAAAAAAAAAACAACTACTATTTAGACTGAGGAAACAATCTCACTTAACCTCACAGTGATGATTTTTTTTTTTAAGTATACATAAGGATTTTTAGCTCGCTGAATCTGCATATAAATTCCCTTTGATAGGGAAACAATGTTGTAGTGTTCACCCCTTAGAGACGAGGTTAAACATTCTGTATAAGAGGGTCTTTTTCTGCTTGAAGGTTTCGAGTTGTAGAGCTTTTGATACTTGAGGTTATTCGTCATTCCTGAGTGTGCCATGGAAAAACCACCTTATAGTATATCTATACAGTCCACAATATGTATTTGTGCTTTCTATAACAAAAAAAGGTTTCTTCAAGGAAATGAGTAACAGATGTAACTTTTGAAAGCAGCTCAACTTGTAACCTTTTGTGTAATATAAACTGTCAAGTTCCCTCATTTTTGGCCCCCAGAGTGCAAGTTGGTATGAGGGTGAATCCCTTGTAAAGTGAAAAGAGGTTTCACACACAAGAATTTCTTTCTAGAGTAATTTGGATACTCATTAGGCACTAAAACACTTGGGTTGAATGAAATAGACATGTGTCAAAATCTTATACACCTTCATGACACCAATTTGAAAATAAAAACTGCTTAAAAATATTTACAAGACTTTTACTAGGCCCATATACTTCATATAGGGTCTAAATACTTAGTAACGACTACATTGTGCAAGAAATTAATCATACCAATCGTGAATAAACCAATAAATAAAATAAAATAAATACAATTTTTATAATAACTTTTAATTTATTAAGAATATTGGTGTGGGACACAAAGCAGACCGTTTGTGAGATGGGAAAGCGAAAGCATATGGACTTTCTTTAATATGTAATGCCATATTTTAACAGCTTTCCCCCAGATATTCTGTGTATGTGTGAGTTTAAGTGATAGAAGGATGGCTTGAATGAATTGAGACCATCTGCAGTGCTTCTTCCAATGGCAGAGTTTTGGTGAAAGACCAGAAGTTGCTGAGATAGAAGTACTTGCTGGTTGAAATAATGGAATAATGATAGACAATAAAAGGGCCTTATATTGGATAGAATTATGACCCACACACATATATTTATATCTCATGAAAGCAGGGATAGGGGTGTCGCTTTGAGGTTCTTCAGACCACACACATCTCAGACTTGAGACCTCAAGCGATCGCAGAAACCCATTCTCCTGTTCGGTTTCCTTTGAGGTCTTCCTCCTGACTCTGTTCTTTTAATCCTAACAGCAATCCATCATTTGCTTCTCAACTTCTGCCTGTCACACCTAAAACTCTGCACTCGTCCCCCCCCCATCCTCCTCCCCCCCCATCCTCCTCCCCCCCACCAGTTCCTAAGCCCTTTCTCCAGAGAGAAGAAGAGAGAAAGCAGCAAAAAAAAAGAAGTAATTTGTCATGCCCTAGCATTCGCTCTTCAGGCAGGCTGATTTTATAGAAGTGACGGATGTGGATGTGCCGTTGCACAGGAAGATGGATGGCGTGCAGTGCTCTGAGCATTCCTTATTGGCTCATTATTAGGGAGTTAGAGTGCATCAGAAAGCTTGCTGTCAAAACGCTGAGGTATTTATTGATTCTCGGAGCGATTTGCAGCCAGGGCTGATGTTTCTCCCGTTAACAACCTCTTATTCTTGGGGTTTTATCTCTTTCCAAATGATTCTCACTCTCTTTTTATGTGATTTTCTTTTCACCTTCCTCACCTTTATTCTGTAGACTTTCTAACACTGGGGGATTTCGCACTCACATCCTGGAGTTTATACAGTCTAAGGTTGCATTGTGCAATATAGTTATTTATACAGTCTAAGTGCTTAGTGTCATCCTGAGAGAATTTTACCTGAAGTCCTATCCTTTTATTTTCTCAATTAAAATGCTAATATCTTCACCATTTGCTCCAAATCAAACAACTCATGGCTCTGGAAGTGCTGAAATTTCTTCGACGTTTGAGCGATTCAAGTGACTAAAAAGTATAATCAATGTCAATCCTTACCAACATGTTCCAGCTGATAGTTTTGCATCGAATTGGGGAAACAAAACCTGAACCCTGTCTCACTTCTGTCCTTATTTATTTACTATGTAGTGTCTGTGTCTGCCTTGCTAATTGTTTCTATGCAATTTTGGTGTTTGACGAAGCAGATTAAAGGGGGGAGTCGGGGCGTCGGTAAGTGTTTGTTGGACCCTGTCGTTCTATTAACAGCTTTCCACACCTCATTTGGGCAAGTAATGACTAACTAATTACAAGCCACTGTTCAAACAGCAGCCATGCATCATCAGCACTCTTTATCTTGCGTTCTATCCTTATTTGTATCTTCTACAGTTCTTCATTTCCGATCTGATTTTGAGGACGTCGAATAATTTAACGTCTATTAATGTTTTTTCCAGTAGACAATTGGAAATTCGATTTTCGCAGCAGGTAGTTTGGGAGGACGTGTGGAGAGCAATTGTTTTATTCCTCTAACACCCCTATATATAAGACACTCAGGTTTTTAAAAGCAATGGATGCTTTTATATCAGCTTAAAGCACTGCAAATTGCACCCCAGAACAAAGTCAGAGTAGAGCTAAATTGCGCAGCGTTTCCTGAGATAATTGGGTTATTTGCTTTCCTTTGTGGAATGAGAAAGAGAGAGGCAGGTATGCGGAGAGCGAACGATAAAGAGGTGAGTAGCAGATAGATAGAAGAAAAGTAGCCTAATGGAGAATGATGAAAGACGGTCTGTGTAACTGGGAGACGATTACTGGTAAACCAGACAAAATGTAGTATTTGCGGTAACGGCTTAAAAAACAGGAAGTGGATTACTCACTTTTTTCTCTCTCTGTATTTGAGATTTCTATTTTTAACCACTGAATTAATTTGACTAAATGTGCACACCCCTATTACATCCACACACATCCCAAGGACCAGGGTGTGCTATTCATCCCTCTTGTACTTATACCAAATATTGTGTGAAGATTATACAAAATTCAATGCCATACTAGTTTTGTTGTACTATACAACTAATCTGACTTACATAGCTGATGTCTTTTAAATCTCGGAATTACGATGACTGTGTGCAGCATGTGAGATCTATGGCAGCAGTGACTCGAGAACGAATCCTTTCCATTGTGTTGACTAAATTTCCCACCTACAGTGTGTTTGCTTAACAGCAGTTTCACAGGCTTCGATGCCTTCACATCGTCCCTGAGTGCTGCAGACAGCATAAGCTATATTGTGGATAATTAGCCAATAGATACTGAATCACTACTGATCCCTAAAGTAGACTATGGGGTCTGGGTGAAGAAGAAATGAAAACACGTTTTTGAACTTGCAATATAAGTTTTGAACTGCACTTAATGATGTGGATCAACCAGAAGTCCTCCACCGAATTACTTTTCTGAACTAGAAGCGAAAGACCCGAGTGTGCGAAACGTGCTATAATTATGATGTCGCGTGTCATTAAAAGAGAGTCGGTAAAGCTCGCTTTGTTTAGAGTGTTCTTTTCTATAAGCGTGCTGGTTCCGAATTTCCTTCCCTTCCTATATACATTTCCTGAGTGGGATTAAGTAGAATTAGTGTGTGTATGAATATAGACTATATGGACTAAAGTACTGGGACACCTGCCTTTTCCCAGCCATAGGTGGTTCTTCCACAAAGTAAACTTTCTTTCGGCTTCTCTCATTAGGGGTCTCCAAGCAGATCCTCCGCATGTTTGATTTGGCACATGTTTTTACGCTGGATGCCCTTCCTAACGCAACCCTCCCCATTTATCTGGGCTTGGGACCGGCTCTAAGACTGGCTGGGGTTGGTTCCCTGACCGGGGAACGAGCGCCGCATCCTAACCACTAGACCACCAACCTGTTACTGTGAAATCTTTCTTTCACTTTAACTAGCAGACCCAAGGCTGTTCCTGCATGACAATGTACCTGTGCACAAAGCCAGCTTCATGAAGATATGCTTTTCCTGGGATGGAGTGAAAGATCTTGGCCTGCTATAGAGCTCTGACCTCAACTCCTTCCTTCATCTACATGAGTAGCTGACTTAACCTACACCCTTGTGGCTGAATGAGCACAAATCTCCACAAGCACACTCTAAAATCTAGTGGAACATCTTCCCAGAAGATTGGAGGTTATTTTAACAGCAAATGGGGACTAATTGTGAAATGCAATTATCAAAAAAGCACATTGAAATCTTATTAGGCATAATAGCATTCCACAATTCCTATCTATGCTCCAATGAAATGGACTACAAAGACTATAACAATTAATACTGAATAAAAAGCTACTTTTTCCATGCAGTGATATACAGATCGCTGGGGCACTGATAAAATTCAAAAATAATCAGTACACAAGCTCTTGTTAAAGCTTTTCTAGTCGTTTTGTAAGTGGAAGGGGTTGCATTTATGAATTGCTTCAGATAATTACGTTTACAGAGATCTTGTATGTGCTCGTATGTGTTTGTTTTCAGACAGTTCCACATGGAATCTCCTGCTAATATCACTGTAACTGTAACTTAACGCTGTCTGTTTTCACCCTCCATAACTGGAGGATCTGATAACCAATAAGGCCCTGAGTCTGCCGGACAAAATGTGGCTCCCTGCTCCAATTAGTTCTGCTTGGTTTGTGGCCAAAGTCCACCTCTTCAACCTTTGGGCATGCCAGCTGGACTGTTAATACAGAAATCCAGGCACCAATTGAAAAAAAAAAGAAAGTGAACTGTAAAGGACAAGCAAAAAATGGGAAAATCATTAAGCAAACATTAGTTGTTTTGTGCAATTATATGCATCCATACAGTTTAGCTACAAATCTGAATAAAGATTTAATACAAAGAAATAAAAAAGGTGCTCTATATTTATCACATGTACTTTACAGCATGGGGAAATTCTTTCTTCTTATATGCCATGCGATGTTCGGAAGCTGAGGTCAGAGCACAGGGTGAGCCATGATACAGTTAAGGGCCTTGCTCAGGGGCCCCAAGAGTGGCAGCTTGGCGATACCAGAGATGAACCACCAACCAGTATATTGGATCCCTAACCACTGAGATTTCACCTCTCCTAAGAATAAGAAAACAATGTCTACAATGTTTAGATTGTTTACAATGACTATTTAGAGGAAATACTCTCCCATTTGTCTTGTCCTTTCGATTTCTCGATAATGAAAAGTGGAAGAAATAAAAAAAGTCCTCAGGCCTCGCTTTATTTCCGTGAGATCATTAAGCTGAAAGCATATCGGTCATTGAAAGGTCGACTAAAAAGAAAAAGAAAAACAGGAGCCATTTAAAGTAGTTTTAATTCCACTGTATTCCACTGAACTCAGCACCTCATTCAAATAATCCTGTAAATAAATCATACTAATATAGATTTACCAAAAAGGGAAGAATGCTTTCTTTTTCAGCCATTTTCTAGATAGGTATCTGCAACCCTGCCATTCCTGAAGCTTAATGATTCAGACCCTGCATTTGGCACTTTATGGGAACATATTTAGTCATGTACTCATCATAATGACACAGGGAGGTATAGCAATGATCCTTGGGTTTGAGTGACACTTGTGGCTTTACACTGAATCACTGCAGACGAATCTTTGCCAAATCATGCGTAGCACTGCCTCTTATGTCCTTTTAAAGCTACTTCATTTTCAATCTTCTTCATGCAATGCCAGCATATCTTGCGAACATTTTCCGAACCCAGCACCCCGTTTTCAATCGCACATTCTCCATCATCCTCTCCAAAGTCTTTCCCTGAACTTCAACCAAGTTCAAAAGTGGTTCTGTTACACATTCTCAGAGACAATGTGCGAGTGTGTGTGAGTGTGTGTGCGCGTGTGCGCATTGTAAAATGACTAGAGAAAGAAAGAAGCCACGTTTGTCATCCTCAGCTTTCTCATTATCTTGTTCCAAGGCTTACAATTAGCCCCCTGCCTAACACCAGTTCATAATCCATTCTAACGAACACGATCGTAGCGCTCTAAAGCCTTGGAGGACTTCACCAATCGCGTTAGTGAGTACTAACAGGATTTACGATGCTGATTTGCAGCTTGTCAGTCTTTGTTTTTCATTTAGCAAGTTTTTTTTTTCACAATTGACACGTTGCTGTATCCTCTCATCCACAGACTTTGCGTAATCGTTTAACAATTTAAATGATAATGCTTTAAAACACACTGAACTACAAATATCAGTAACAAATTGCAATTGGCTTTTTTGTAAAGCTTTGCCTTAATGCCGTGCTGAAAATTAGGTTGCTTTTGTTCTCCGTTTTTTGTTTTTTTTCTCAGACACATAAGAAAGGGCAATTAACAGTCAAACATCAGTGATGTAAAAAAAAAAAAATAAAAAAAAAAGAAGAAGTGTAGTCCATTAAAAAAACATGTCAAGCCAATTATCAGCACAACAGGACATCAAATACCAGGCTGAACTCCACTGGTGGGATCGCAGTCTGCTTTTGTATTAAGGCTCATGTACAAGCTGTAAATTATGCATTTCCCTTAGCAGCATATCAAAACCATATTCCTCTCTCCTATTGTCTGGAATGTATATGGAGGATGTATATTCCATCACATATCAACACATATTTCCAAAGATGTGTGAAATCTATGGAAAAGAAAGAATGTTCGATGATTTAGATAAATAGATGTTTCCTCGTTTGTTTCTCCAAAGCCACCCTTTCGTACAGCATCACCTTTTGAACTCTTTTTCCTCGTTATAATGCAATTTCAACATGGTGTGTTTTAATAACCTACACCTACAGGAATATGAACAGTTATTTAAGGATGCTTTTGTTTGAAATGTTTGGTGGGATAACTAGTTTAAAAACATATTGACGGTATTGCAGTGTCACATCATTAACCATTTAAAGGTGGTTTTTTAGAAAGAAAAAAAAAAGTCAATTAAAATCTTTTTTAAATGACCACGTATTACCAATTATTTGTATTATTTATAATCCTTTTTGGAGAAGCACAGTTAGCAAAAAAAACAAAACAAAAAAAACCCCCACAAGAGTGAAGGGAGTATTGTGCTTAATTAGGCAAAAAAAAAGAAAAAGAAAAAAAAGATGCAATTTATTCTGTATTTTTTTTTTTTTATCCCACAATGATTTAACAGTTCACTATTTGCAACATAACTATGAAAACAGTGTCAATCTTGGTGGTAATATCCATCAAAGCCTCTCAATGGTGGACATATTGTTAATTTCTGGGTTATAACTTGAAAAATATCTGAAAAATCACAATCACAGCACTCATTTACTAAGTTGTCAGTTGTCATTGGTTTAATGGCAGAAAAAAGGGTATTCTGTTCTGCCAGTTTGAGCAGGTACCTTGTAAGATTTGTACATGTGGTGAGATAAATGGAATTACAACTGTAACTGTTTTTGATGGTTTTATTCTTCATGAATTATGGCAAGGCTGATAATTGAAAAAAAAAAGTCCATTCTGTGGGAAAGCATGTACTTTTAATTTTTTTTTAGAAAACGCTGGACATGGTAACTACCCGTACTCCGAGCTCCCCATTGAACCTCGGAACAAAAGCTCACACTAATTAGCCTCATTGGGTTTGTTCCTTCGCTGCAACCGTCCTTCTTGCTCCACCTTGCCATCCGCACTCTCTAACACTGTTCACAAATAGTGCCATCAATGGCTTTTAGAAACAGCTAAATGGTGCAACCCTTCACAGTGAAAGGCACATCACATTGGTTCAGTCAGGACTGGCGCTTTGTAGATGTTTGTGATGGAAATGAGATTAAAAACCACTTAAAAGCATTGTGCCTGCACTTGTATAGTGTCAGCTTTGAGGCTGCATACAGGTTTTTTTTTAGCATTGGATTAAATAAGGGTTCAGGGATCTGTTTCTTACAATTCTTATGTTCACAGGTTTGCAGGGTTTTTCTCATTTTCTACATCAATTGAATAACATATCAACTTGTTTTTACAGAGACCTAAGTGAGAACTTCATCCAGGCTATTCCCCGCAAGGCCTTCCGTGGAGCTACGGACATCAAGAACCTGTAAGCTGAACAACTCAGGCATCCAATTTTATATTAAATGTGAACATGTCTACCTTTAATGTTCATAGTGCATTCAGTTTGGTAAAGGTGCAGCATTTTTGAACAACCTTCGACCTTCAGTCTCAAGTGCATGCTAGCAAAGATATAATTAATGACATTTTACGCCGATTCTATCAATATGAGATAATTCATAATTGAGCCTTAACGGAGACCCACAGGGAACTGATTTAGGTCTAAAGCAGTTCTGCTATTCAGCATGACTACACTAATATTGATTTCACCAGGCAGTGAGCGAAGTTCCCGCATATAATAAGCTCTTGCTTATGGGAATGACTGTTATTAAAAGGCACATGAATAAAGACTGGCTGGTGTTAGATGATTGGACATTCTGCATTGCTCATCGCTTTCACTGTTAAGTTCAAAACAGTTTCGGTCTATCGATCCTGTAAAGCTCTCTGTGTGTGTGTGTGTGTGTGTGTGTGGGGTCAAGACATCTGTCTTTTTCATTAAAATCTTTTTTTTTTTACTTCGCAGTCAATTAGACAAAAATCACATCAGTTGTATTGAGGATGGAGCATTCCGAGCACTTCGAGGACTGGAGGTTTTGTAAGTAACATACACACCTACACATCTGTCTTACTATCTATATAATGACCTTCCACTGATAAAATCAATAATTCATTTATTTCAGTAAATTAAATGCAGCAGTTATAACAATTTATCACTTGTATTTTTTTTTTTTGCAAAAAGAACAAATTACAGTTTAGACTTTAAGGGGATATTTGTATAACCTATTGGGGGCAAGTGCAGGCTTTTGAGAATGACATGGTTATACGATATATGGACAAAGGTTTGTTGATACCTGACTATACGATTCCTATACGACCAGCCAATTCCACATTTGCTGTTATAATAACCCCCACTCTTCTGGGAAAGTGTTCCACTAGATTTGGACTTTGGTTGTGGAGGTTTGTGATCATTCAGGTGTTAGGAAAATCAGGTACTGATGTTGGTGATGTGAGGAGGCCTGTGGTGCAGTCAGCGTTCCAATTCATCCACAAGGTGTTCAGCAGGATTGAGGTCAGAGCTCTTAAGAGGCCACTCAAGATCTTCCACTCCACCCTATGTAGAGTACATCATATCTTCATGGAGCTGAATTTGTGCATATGTGCATTGTCATGCTCGAACAGGTTCATGAGGTCAAATGAAGGGAAAATGGAACTCTTCCTCATCCAAAGACATTCTGTACAAATGTATGATTCCAATTTTGTGGTAATAATTTAGGGAAGAACCAGATATGGCTGGATAAGTCAGGTTTCCCAATATTTTTGTCCATATAGTGTATAGTATTGAAGTATATAAGGGTTGAGTTTTTGGCTGATGAGTAAATTCGATTCCTGTCAAAGTATAAAACTATATTCCTTCGACATGACATCATTTTTAAATCATATCTCAGAGACCACTAACTCTGCTAAATTTAGATAAAACTTGTTTCAAAGACGAGTTAGTTCCACTATTCATTCATGAATGTTGATTAGATGAAGTAGGTGTATTTTAAAATCAGTATTGGCAAATAATTTTGCAATGAATCATTTAGGTTATCATCATTTATAATCTGAATTATTATTGTACACTAGTGTTAATAATTTTAGTGATCAAATTAGTTTTATTGCACCAGTTACCTCCAGTTAGTTGGGCTACAGAAAGTTTACCCCCTAGAAACACATTCTGTGTCCATGATCAGGCTCAAAATATTGTACTTTTACTGTTTATTAATAGATAATAGCCGGCAGCAAAAATTTATTTACTGACTGTACCTATAACTGCCACTGCATTATTATGGAGTTTTTGACCTAACTAAGATTTCAGTCTTTTTGCGAGTACAGACAAACATTTCGAAGTGATCCCACATATGTTACAGATGTAGTAAAAACACTCTTTCCTTTAGCCAAGAGATCTTTATCATCGATCATTCATCTGACAGAGCTGAGGTAGTGATTGGATTTTAGCCATATTGCTCTACAGTATGTTTGTAAGTTGTTTGTGGGGGTGTTTTCTTTTCCTTGCTTGTGTGTTTGTGTGGACACAGTATGACAGAGAACACAGTGGATAAAAATGACCTCCAGCAGAGGTCTATGGAAACAAAAGCGATCTCTGCTTCCTATTAGGAAATCATCACACCCTGCCAGACACGGACGAGACTTCATAAACCTACATAAGCTCCCTAGGGCCTGTGAACAGACATTCCCCAAAAAAAGCAATTTCAACTTTTCGCACCTCCTAACGTTCCTGATTGGGTTGAATTTGCCATGGCGGTGCTCACAGTGGTTGGTTCTTACTCTGTGTTACTCTCCATCTGCAAGTAATGGTGTGTTACTTGCCCTCCAGGAGGGTGAATGAGAGGCAGGAAATAGAAGAGTTGCAGACAAGAACACTGATACCTTTAGGGGAAAAAAAGCTGAATATAAACTTTAAAAGAGAAAGAAGAACTGATACCATGATTCGCAGTAAAAACAGGATTAGGTTTAGAGTAAATCTCATGAAGTAAGTAGCGGTAATTAAAGTGAATAAGCTTTTTTGCCAGGATTGGCTTTTAATTGCACGTCATTTTTCTTGTTGTTTTATAGGACACTCAACAACAACAACATCAGTGCCATACCGGTGTCGAGTTTTAACCACATGCCAAAGCTGAGGACGTTGTGAGTAAAAACACACACACAAAAAATCATTAAGTTTTTTGCTGTTGTTGTCAAAGTGAGATCTTTTTATATGTGTACTTCTATACTTTTAGTATTTTTAACGCTTCACAGAAAATTCTAATGAATGCTAACAATAAAACCAGTGGTGGAGGAAGTACACAAACCATGTACTTGAGTAAAACTAGAGATACAGTCTGTAAAATATTACCAGTAAAATTGCTCTATTTAGTAAAAGTACAAATGTATTTGCCTTCAAATGTACTTAATATAAAAAGTACTTTGATTTATCACTGCTATAATGTTCCTATTATCATTTTTGCTTAATCAACTCAGTTTAAATACACTTATGTAGAACACCGATCTATTAATAGTATGATATTTATGATTCAAACACTGATTGATATCTATTACAATTATTATGAGCCCCAAAAACTTTTCCAATAAGACCACCGGTGTTGTAGCAAGTAAGAGTCTAAACTAGTTTAAAAAGCGCTTCACACTGATTGGTGAATTGCTGCGTGTTTGACCAGTTAATGTTTTATCCACTCATAAAAAAAAAGTAACGACTGATTTCACAAAATGTAATTTAGTAAAAAGTACGATTACGGATTTTGAAATTTAGTGAAGTTGAAGTAAAAGTCTCCCCAAATGGAAATACTTAAAGTACAGATAAGTGGAAAAAGTACAGGAATACCCTTGTTCATCTGCCTGATAAGACCAATACCGTAATCCCAATATACAGTCAGGTTACGCAGACAGACTTAAAAACTAAAAGTCAGTTATTTTCAGGTTTATAACCATTCCTTGCTCAACATCTTGGTCCTTTATATCCGATCAGAAAAAGTTTTTTCTGTGTCGTATTGAAGCCATGTCGGACCACCCTCTCATTGACAGGCCACAAAAGCAAATTTGAAATAATAATTTAGAACCTTTAAACAGCATAAGGGTCTCTCTGTGGACCTCAATCCACAAACTTTATGACATTTTTATTTATTTAGAGTCCATTTTTTTTGGCCAGCTCAGCAGGCAACTCAGCAGCTAGTGAAACCATTGTCCCACACTGCTTTGGGCCAGAAGACACACACTGTATCATTCCATGGAGTCTTGGTGGGCAGCCATAGGCCACACTAGGGTTTGTAGCCATGCCAAAAACCATTTCCTCAGTTGATCCTCAGACGATTCTGCACGAACAGCCCTAGAAATGAATACCCCCTCTGTCCCCATTGTGTATGTATAATTAGAAAATGTGAATGCATGCTGAAATAAAGATGACTGCTTTCCCAAATTTTGGGAAAAGTAAAAAAATTAAAATTAAAAAAAGATTACCACCCACAATTTAAACTACAGCTCAGTTCCAGATTACATGATATTAGAGCTTTCAGTTTCTGTCACGAGATAATCCAGAGAAAAAAATAATTAAATAATAGTTTTTATTCAGTCAAGACCATTTAATTTCACACCTTTTGGGAATACAAATGTGGCAGTACCTTTAAGGATATGTCAATATTAGACCAAATAGTAAATGATGAATGTATCTATAGTATATAACAATATATTGCTTGCATTTTTTAAATGTAGCTCCAATAAAAACTTTTGTAACCTCCTTATTATAACTGCACTTTCCCCTCTTTAGCCGATTGCACTCAAATAATCTGAATTGCGATTGCCACCTGTCTTGGTTGTCCCAATGGCTGCGACAGAGACCTACACTTGGTCTATTCACCCAATGCTCGTCTCCACCACAACTTCGTGGGATCAACGTGGCCGAGATCCAGAAACACGAGTTCAGTTGTTCAGGTAACTCACTTTTATTTCTCCCAGCTGTAGTTGCTAGGTTCATTCTCCTGCCATTTTTTCATAGTACCACAATATCAAGCACTGTCACATTGATAACAGTTGGCAAACTCAGCATCCCTCTATCTTGGTTGGATAGATTAAAAGGGAAAATAACAAAAAAAAAAAAGAAATGCACAGGTGTTTTTTCCAGGTCCAAGATATCAGGTGACTCCCTCACACCACTCAAAGAAAGATTGTATGAGAATCACCAGGGTATACAAGGTCAGGTCTGGCAGATATGAGACAGAAGCTCCCAATTGCATTTGATAGTTTTGTGGAATCTGAATATGGAGTGTTTTTTGGTTTAGCTGCAAGATTTTGTATATATATATATATATATATATATATATATATATATATATATATATATATATACTAACAGTTGTTTGGAGCCTTTGTTCAAAATCATCAGTTATTTGTGTCAGATTCTTCAGCCAAAACTTTTGCTCCAGTTAGCATAAAAAAAACTTCATAGAGTCTTGTTAAGCAGTCTTTGTTGCTCTCGTATACTGTTACCTTTATTAGCATAAAACTGGGATGATTTTTCCATCCAAAGAAGCAAGTTCTTTTCCACAGGACCTGCTTTTTTGATAATCTGCAATTACCCTCACACTTTTAGGGTCATAAAGGCCTCCAGTGAGACTTTTTTCTGTTCTGAGGTAAGCAGGACAAGGTTTTTTAGACAGAACTAGGCCTTGTTAACTGCTCAAAGGAAGTCACAGCAACAGTTTGGGAAAATTGCAGAATTGATGCAGGTTGGGGATCTTTTCACATGGCTTGTGATTTTCACACAAACAAGCAGCCTGACAGAATATGAACTATTTATTTATTGACAGTGAGAACTGAGCTACTGGTGAGATACTGAGCAGATGATGTGGGAAATCACAACTGCATTTATAAGGTGCATATAAGGTGTAAAAGCCATTGTTTTGTTTGATGTTTATTCAAACTATTAGACCATTAGAGGAGGCAACATAAATGTAACCTGGATGATATGTGAGGTGAGGTCACAGTTAGAAAATGAGGCAGATTTATAGTGATTATATGAATGCAATGTTTTTTAGCTGATTTTATACTCTTGTGGTAGTCTGATTCATGTCCTTTGTCCAAAAGCTTCAAATATTTATCTGTATTGCCCAATCAGGCACAAGCCATGTCTCCAGAGCCCTGACCAGCACATGAACCCGCAGTGCAGAGATCATTACTGTGTGTCTCGCTGGCACATAAATGCATGTTGGCTGCATTACTACTTCAGTGTGTGTGTGTGTGTGTGTGTGTGTGTGTGTGTGTGTGTGTGTGTGTGTGTGTGTGTGTGTGTGTGTGTGTGTATATATGCTAATGCATGAAGAGAAGACACCTGTGTGGGATTTAGGATGGAATGGGTGCATGAGTGGAATCTGTGTGTTGCTGTCCGGATGGTGGGAAGGCTTTTTCCATATCTCACTTTACAATTCTATCGCCTCCAAAGAGTTCAACCTTGTATTATCTCTTATTAATTCCTATTCTGTTTGTTTTATGACAATTCAGTGATTAAGGCTAAGTCCACGTTCTATCACCAAGGCTGTGGCTAAAAGCATGGCCTCCTGATAAGCTAAGTATATAAGTAGTTGTAATTAAGTCAATGGGCCATGAACTAGTGCCAGGAATTTCACTGTGTAATGCTTATGTGTACAAATCCACTCGACATGACCAGACACACTAGGGAAAAGCGTTCGCCATTTAGACAGATGGCGCCAGATGGGCGAACACACACCTTCGTTAATGTGGGTTGTTCAATAATCCAGATCTGTTTGTGTGACCTGCATGATACCGGGGTCACCTGATAAGTGTTACATTAAAATAAACCAGAATTAACTTTACGTTTATCGCACCATCGAAGAGTTGTTCTGATTTGGCCCATACTGAGGGTGGTGTGGTTCCTTTCTGTTTGCCTTTCCTAATCTGGTGACTTTCTGTATCCTGGATGAGTTTCTCTGGATATGAATTAACCAACAGACAACAGAACTCTGTCAAAAATAAATAAAAAAGACCAAGAGAGAGAGAAGCGAATCAAATATTCATTGGTCGAAAGGCTCCCAAGGAACTGATTTGTTATGCAGTGCAAATTAGCCTATTAAAAAGTCTGTTTTATTGGCTTTCTAGGTTACGCTGTCTAGAGGGTATCACAGTGCAGTGCTATCTTCTTATAACAGGTGCAGAGCAAAGAGTATCTAGAGAGGACATGGAAAGGAACGATTATAGTTTATGCATATTGCTGCGCACTTTTCTTTCCTAGGCGAGGGATGAAGCACTGAATTGTGGTGAGAAGCGCTGATTGTGCGTATTTCAAAGCGTTCCCTCGGGTGGTGGACTGCATTAATGCCCCTTTAATATGCAGCGTATTGCACTAGAGGTGAATCAGGCTTGTCCTTGGCAATGCCAAGATACTATTACAACAGATTTTGTTTCGAAAGTAGTACAAGCAAGAAATTCCCTTTCTGTTTCCCTTCACTAAATTCAATGTCACAATCCCACATTTTTTTTTTTTTTTTTTTACTTTCGCCTACAAGGAAGTGGCATATAGTTGTAATTGACTGACGTCTAACTTGTTGAACAGAAAAAGCTCAGGGCTGAACCTCATTTTTCCAGGGACTTGTCAAGACTAATGGTGCCTTAAGCCAGAGCCACAGTTCTTTCCTCTGTGGTCAGTGTTGAATTCAGGAGTTGGATTCTGCACATGATTGAACAGGAAAGGATGCACCATAACACTGGATATATATATATATATATATATATATATATATATATATATATATATATATATATATATATATATATATATATATATATATATATATATATATATATATATATATGTGTGTGTGTGTGTGTGTGTGTGTGTGTGTTTATTTAATCTTACGCCTTAATGATTTGCTGATTATTATTTACCATATTCAGCTCATCAAGCCTAAAAAAGACTTTCTCTGAACTGGATTAATTGAATTCTTAAAAAAATATGTTGTATGGCTTCAAATGCATATCGGCACAATAAAAGACAGTTGCTGACAGTTTACCTTGTCTAATGTTTGCAGGTCATTCCGAGAATTCCAGTCCACAAACATGTAATCTTGCTTCTGGTTCCTGCCCTGCCATGTGCTCCTGCAGCAATAATATAGTAGACTGCAGGGGAAAAGGACTAACCGCCATTCCAGCCAACCTGCCTGAAAACATGGCTGAAATGTGAGTATCAGTATGAACTCCTCCTACCACAGTATCAGTGCTTCTACTGTCTATTTCAATTTGACTACAAAATGAATCACATTATGCTAGTGTAACCGTATATCTGAAAAATATATGAAACAGCTAAAAAAAAAAACACTAAATATTGTTCTAATGTGTCCAGTGAACCGTCACATATGATGAAAAAAGAAAGCTGTTCAAATTTCCTGTCACTGTTTTCATACTTAGAATCAACATGAATTTTCGACCACCTTTTGATCTGCGTCGTTATTAAGGCAATTTACTGGCGTAAGGAACAACACTTCATATTTTATAAACTTTATATTTTTATTGAATCTGGCGTCCGATCACAGCTTTGAATGAGCCCGTGTTTAACACAAATAGTGTATAGTGGTCCTAGCTTTTTAAACTTCCCACATTTAAACAAAACACAATGTACATATATCATCTGCAGGGAGCCTGAACATCTGACCATTCCCCTTTTGCCCTTTTCATGCAGCGGACATATGTGAACAATTACTTTGAAACCGACAGTGGCTTATCTGCATGCAGATGTCGCCTAGGACATGAAGGCCATGATTACGATTACCGACTGCTTCTAGGAAATCGCGTTTGATAGTATCTTAATATTATGCAAGGATCTACATATCTCTCTTTTTTATGATAATTATCATTATTTTTTTTTACATTTGCATCTATAGGAAAATCTGCTAGCTAAATATTTGTATTTTTGTGTTTGGACTTGGTTTAGAAAAAGGAAACACAATCACAAGTTTTAGAAATGACTTCTAGAAATGATAAAAACGGAACAAGAAATACAGATGGCTACATTCTACGTCCTGCAAATTAAACCATGAATATCTCTTAACAGGAAAACGATATGCTGTAGTACAACAGATTGTCAATAACAGTATATGGTACCTGTAGAAAACCGTAGATCTTTATTATGAAGTATTATGGAAACCGTAGCATTTTAATGTTAGAAAGGACAGTTTAATGACATTTGCTACCAAGTCTAGGATTGTGTAGAATCTATTATAGAAATGAAAATAATAATAATAATAATAATAATAATAATAATAATAATAATAATAATAATAATAAAAATCATCATCATCATCATCATCTAACTAATATAACGTTCAAGCCCATGTTTAAGAGTTTTTGAGTTGCTCAGTTGCTCCTAGTTTTATAACCACAAATGAATGTAAAAGACTGTAGAAAAAAACATTACTCCTAATCGTACATTCCAGTGCTCATGTTATTTCTCACTCTCCAGTGTTCTGTATTGTTTTAAAGACTATAATCACACTCTTGATGTCACCCAAATAAGGATGGGTTCCCCTTTTGAGTCTGGTTCCTCTCAAGGTTTCTTCCTCATAACATCTAAGAGAGTTTTTCCTTGCCACATTCAAGGCTGCTCATCAGGGATAAATTAAATTCAAGTAGCTAGTTAAATTGGCTACCCGTTATACAAACCGAGTATTAAATATAATACCTTTGATGGATTGTATTTCCACTAACAAAAAAAACCCAAAAAAATTCACAGACCCCCTGGCACTGCTTCTGAAACTGCTGGGATTCGCCAGATCCCACTTCAACAACTAGTCTAAACAAACCCTTACATAAGAATTTGTAATATAAATCTAAGCCTTGAAAATGTAACGAAGCCATTTTAAGCATGTCTTATATTAATGACATCCTAAGTTGGATACTTTGTAAATCTGAACTGGACTTGGTCTATAATTGGAGTCTAATTCCCTATTGTGTCATTATGACAGAAAACATAAGCGAATAACAATAACGTTTCACCGTGTTCTTTGTATGGAACTGCTAATGTTGCATTGGTGTGTATCAGGACGAAAGGGAATTGTAGGATTTGGATCTCACTCACTTATCAAGCTGTGAACATATCCATAGAGCAGGGTGGCCATGTTAGCAGCTCATTCATCCATCCACAGCCCAACTTGCACAAAGGAAACCGTCAGGCTGTTCTCACAGTGAGGAGATGCTATCGGCAGGCTAATGTGGCCTTGGCTCGCTCTCCGTATTTTTTTTGGCCACTAAGCCCCGCTGGACCTTTCGCTTTTATTGACGTAGCACTAAAAAATGCAGAGTTGATTAAAATTTGGTTTGACTGTGAATGTTATTAGCTGTGTGGGGTCAGACTGTGAACATTGTAGCACATCTTGTAATGACATTCAGCTCCACTGTGAACTAATAGAACGCATTAGATAATAATGTAAATCTCATAACGTATTTTAATGTGTGAGGTGCAGTGGTGGATGACGTACACAAACCATGCGGTTGAGTTCAAGTTGTGGGGATACGTGACTGTGAGCTCACCGAGTGTTTGTTCCATGTGTCATGACAAAAATAGAGATAAACATGGTAATATTACTTCAGTAAAAGTAAAAGTGCTCTTTCACTTGAGTAAAAGTACAAAAGTATTTGCCTTTAAATGTACTTAAGTATCCAAAATACTATGATTTTTTATGGCTATAATGTTCCTATTATCATTTTTGTCACATGAATCCTACTTAATCAACTCGGATTGACTCTAATGTTACTCTTAGCACATCAATCTATTACTAGAATGATATTCATGAGCAAAACACTGATTGATATCTATTCAAATGATCGTCTTTCTTTTCAATGACTTAAGAAGAAAAAACTGCAAATAAGGCCATAGGTATTGTGGCAAGTTCGAGTCAGTATTTATTGCTGTTGAACTGATGCTGAACTGTATGTTGGTGATAAGTAGATACCGCAAAGCGGCAATCAAAACAAGCTTGCGCTCGACCCTGATTGGTGGATTGCCACGTGTTTGACCGGTTAAGTTTTTATCCGGTTGTAAATAAAAAGGATCGACTGATTTCACAAAATGTAAAGTAAAAAGTAAGATATTTGACTTTAAAATGTAGTAAAGTAAAAGTCTCTTTAAATGTAAATACTTCAGTAAAGTACAGATACATGGAAAGGCTGCTTAAATACATTAACGAGTTACATCTACTTCATTACCGTCCACCACTGGTGAGTCGTAAAGCCTGAAACGAAGGGAAGTTATACAGGAAGTAGAGACCTGTTTGAACAGCTTTATCACTGTGTCACTATTATTTTAGATTTCCACACACACTTTTTTTGTATGAATCACACATTTTTAGTCGAATGAACGAAACTCTTCTCATCCCATATTATGGAGGCTGAGGGCAGGGAGGGCAGTGAACTGATTTTTGCATTTTGGTTTACTTCAGAAAACATGTTTAAAAATACATGCACAACATGGGTGTTGCCTAATAACCCTGACCCATTTACAGAACCTTGGCAACAACGTTCAGAGGAGGCCAGAACATTCCCGGGAGACCAGAAGCGGGTGTTCGTATTTGAAATAGCGCTGGTTTTGTCTGTAAAGTCCTGTGGCCATCTTGACACAGGTCGTAACGTGATAATACACACTTCTAAAGACAGAGTTAATTTTTATACATTAATGTTGCTGTATTTATGCTGTATGTACAAAGAAACCGTGGCTTTGTGCCAATATTTGTGCATTGAGGCTGCATTCAGTCAGGTGTATCTACTCGTACTCCCAATGTAGCATATCTCTGTCTCAGCACTCATCCATAGAGCTCTAGTGAATTTCCTTTCCCTCAATGACCTTGAAACATTTTCCCTCTTTCAAAATAAGTTATGAAAGCATGTCCTATAATATATGAGGCTGATACAGAATTTCTTTTCAACTTTACAGGCTTGTTTCCTTTTTATATATCGACCTCCAGCCTACCATCATCATCATGGTTTCTTCAGGACTGCACCATCTATACACTCTGCTCCCCAATCTTTATCCATTTTTTACATGAGTCTCTTTCTCTTTTGTTATACAATCATTTTCAATTTCAGCCGGACAGCCACGCTTGCTCATGGCCTCGAAACAAATCACAGAAGCCCAACAGTCATTATATTTCTGTTTCCTGGTCTGGGCCTATGTGGGAGTGTGTTTGTAATGTCTATGATTACTGCAGATTGGGGGTTTCAAAAGCATGCTTTTTTTTTTTTTTCAGCCAGACTTGTTTTTGACAGTCTGTTGTTTTTTTTCCCCCAGAAAAACTAGCCTTTATTTTTTGCCCTTTGGATACCTCAGCATGGAGCCAATAGATCATTATCAAGTTTTGTACTATTTCTGACAAAGTCCTATCTTTATTTATTTTTTTAAGTTTTTTTGTGTATTAGCGGAACACGATCACATCAAGACAAATCAGGGTAATACAAGTAGCTATCAAACTCCGAGCTGATGAATGGTATAGCATGCATTGATTGTGCTTCCTTGATTAGTTTATTCATTCTTATGGATTATTTTCGACGAGTGTCTCTCTTTTTGTCTCCTTTTGATTGGAGGCTTTGGGCAGCTTGTCTGTGGATAATCAATCTAGTCTTTGTGGAAGCTTTGCTCTGACCCGTAATCAATTCCAATCTGCCATTGTATAAGCTTCTTTATTCATCAACTGATCTCCACATCGTGACAGAACTTAGTCACAAAGTATTGATTTGGGGGAAGGGTTGGAAGCTCATGTGCGCAATAGTTATATTCAGGCCAGAGACTCCTAGACAGTGAACCATCTCGATAGAATGCGGTCCTATTAAAACGGGTGTAACATGGCAAGTAAATTAGTATGGATGTGCACTTAGGCTGAAGAAGAAAATAATAATAATGGCTGGAAAAGAATGCTCCAAATCATGAACACCATAGGAATGTGCTTCGCTCTGTCCTGTGGTCTGGAAACATCAGTACCAGAGCAATTTATTAAGCATTTTTTAATTTTAACTAAATGCATGTTTGAAGCAGAATATCTCGCTCATTTAAAAATAATGTGTCAGTCTTCGCTGCCACCACTGTTATTCCATTAACACTATCAATGAGATCTGATCTTTGCTAAGGATCCACATTTAAACCATTTCTTATTTTAATATAAGCAAAGACATGCCTCTGTGGTGGAAGCATTTCACAATTGGGCTTCTGTATTCAAGCGGAGGCACTTTTGTCTGCTCTGATGGTCTAGGTCACTTCACAGCTTTTAAAATTGCCCTTTTTAATAAGGCTTAGGGGGATCAAGGCTTATGCCTTATGGCAGAGGTGAAATGTCTGGTCATTATGCAACGGCTTCTTAAAAAATAATAAAAGAAAATCAGGCCAGCATGCACAGCCACTAATGGGACTCTCGAAATGTGAGAGATATAAACCTTTATTGCGTTCCCGGACTTTTTCCAGCGCAGCTGATGCTGATTAGAGGCGTCCGATTCATAAAGATTCCGCGTAGGGATCACATGCCTTTAATAACAGTTAAACAGTCTGAATTTGAGCCTCTGGTGCACTCTGATTTGCCATTACACACACTGCACTTAGGCATAGTCAGCCGGTGACATAAATACACCTAGTTAAGTTCAAGAGGATATCAGTAAATCAGTACAAGAACCAGATACATACATGTGGGCATTTCGGTCATAGAGAGACATATATGAAACGTGTGTAATCGCAGTAAATACATATTGCAGCAGAATGTATCTGACAGTGTGTAATGACACAAGTGCAGGTGCACAGAGCAAAAGCCGTAGGGACAGATTCTGGACTTGAAACTCGGCAAGATTGATGGCGAGGACTGATTGTGTGTGGCTTAATTCGAACTCTCCTAATGATTGCCTGTGATGTAAAAAGAGGACAGAACAACTCGTGGTTTCTAATGATGCCAGCAGTGTAGAGGGTTAAGTAATCTCAGATGTCTGAGATTTTAAAATGCTCAGGGTCCTCGTTTTGGCAAAACTGAAACTTTCACTATATAAGTCACGTGGCATTTTCTGTTTCTCAGCTAGAGCAGGGCCTACCTTTGCATATTCATTTCCCTTTTAGCTTTTCATTCTGAATTGAACTGGACGGACAAGAGGTAACATTGGCATGTCTTATGGGTCGGGTGAACAACCATCTGGGGCTTATTTTGGCAAGTTTGTACAAGTGAGATGTTTGAATTGTTAAGCTTAGGTTTAGTTCTTTTACTTGTTTAACCCTTGTACCTCACAATGCATAGCCATAATGCCATTACTACCTCTTGGCTTCTTTGTAGGACAAAGCTGTCAGGAGTTAGCTACAAAAGAATTGCTCATTAAAGAAGTCGCTGGACCTCTTTGCTAACTGGTTTTTCTAATTTAAATTTACATACATACAATTCAAAGACATTCTTGTGGATCTTGAGATTCAAATTAAACTCAGGAAGTGTGTAAGCTGACCAAAGGAGTGAAAGACACGGGACCAACAGTTTCAGTTGAAAATGCAAATGCCCTTTCTTATTTCAAGCATTTCTATGATTTTCATTGTCATTATCACTGGCTCAATCACTGGTTATTATGTAAATATGATCCAGTCGAGGTCGGGATAACAAGAAGCACCTGACCATTATGCAATCGGGCCGAGCGGCTGCATGTTAATGAGCTTTGTTGCCATGGTGTTCTTTGTTGTCTGGTTTTTTCGACTTCCACCAATGCCCCTGTCTTTTTCCCTCCCTTTTTTCCTCCTTCTGCAGACGACTGGAACAGAACGGCATCAAGTCCATCCCACCAGGAGCATTTTCACCTTACAAGAAGCTGCGCCGAATGTGAGTTTATTGATCCAAAAGCCCTGAAAATGATGTAAAAACTACTAACTTCTTTTTGGGGACTTAAAAGTAATTAAGTGTATAAATTTTTTATTTTTTTTTTACGTTTGCTCACCACTGTCACTTCCCAGTAAAAAATTTTACTCTTTTGGAAGGCATATAGTACTTTAACAGCAAAAATGTCAGCAATTAGAGACAATTCTAGTTTTGCATCACCAGTGTTAATTTTACACCATTTATCCTACAGATGTCAATGTTACAGGATTTTAGATTATTGTCTGTTTTACAGAAACCCTCACACTCATTGATATAGGGATATTTCATTGACACTCCATTCTTAATTGTTGATAAAGAAAGTTATAGGCATTAGCATTCTGCATTAAACTTAAATTATTTTGTGCCTTTTTTATACCCAATTCGCTTTTGGAAATCGACACAAAACTTACTAAGAGACAAAACTGTGTTAAAACAAACAACGGAACAAAATTCTTCTAAAGCAGTTGCTATAATCAAACATCAATACATCACAGCACTGACGCCTGAGTAGCCCTGAACACTACAAGCATTTATTCAGAGCAAACTTCCATGCCATCATCCATAGCAACAGTCATGTCAAATGTGATCCAGCCACTGTCAGAGAGACCTGTCTTGAAAAGCACTTGGAAACCTAAAGGAGGCCAGGGGAAATCCACCATGCATGGGGCTGGAGCTCCACCACAACCAGCAACCAGTGGACAGTAATAAAACAAAAGACAGAAGTAAAAAGAGAAAGAAAGAAAGAAAGAAAGAAAGAAAGAAAGAAAGAAAGAAAGAAAGAAAGAAAGAAAGAAAGAAAGAAAGAAAGAAAGAAAGAAAGAAAGAAAGAAAGAAAGAAAGAAAGAAAGAAAGAAAACACACTCATGTTAGCACAAATATACATAAATAAAGCGCTTTGGGATATCACCTGTATTCCATTAAATCCTGCCTACTTCTTTTAATTGCCTAAAAGTGGCTACAAATTGGACACTTGAGAAATCAGAGTCCAGAGTAAACAAGTGGAAATTGAGAGGCATAAATTTCCACAATGCTTCCACAATCTGACTTTTGTGAAGTGAACTTTTGGATAGTAAGAGCTTTATCAAGCATCTGAGATTTCATCGTTGCTAATTTTTTTAGACTTTTGGCAGTAAAAACCCACCCTTGAGTTTATTGGTAGATTGCTGCCTCAGTTTCTTTACCACCACCTACTGTATAGAAGACCCAAGCACAGTTTACCAATAATAAGTCAGTCAATCAATTAGGGAACATGACATTTCTCTAATTACTGTAAACAAGTTACAACAGTTCATGCTTAACTCACTGTAACACTGCCGAGAAGGATTACTGTCCATGGGAGGACACTCATTCCATCTCAGATGGAATTCTCTAGACTCAATGGCCTGAATGACCTAAAGCAGCAGCCACATCCACAAAAACCTTGGCTTTTGCCTAGTTTTGGCTCTCAAATAGCAGCCGTGGGAAGAAGGAGAATTTCTTTTTTTCTATTTCAGAAACCGCTCACTTGTCCTTCAGTGATTCATTGGCCAAGTAACCAAGCAAGTCATGGCACTGCTTAATCTGTGTAAAAATAACACTCACACATTTTCCCGCCTTTACCCTGTCTGCTTTTTCAGCTGTCCCACTTGCCATCACAACTTTTCACCAAGCTCAAAGAGTCCAAGTGATCCACTAATGGAAGGGTGGTAAAGAAAAGGTTTGTTCCTCAACATTCCTGTTGATACAAACCACAATCCAGTTTTAGAGTTGTCTGCCGACTTCATGCACATCAGAGTTATGGTCATCTTCTTGTTCTCTCAGTTGTAAAAGCCTACACTATATTGACAAAAGTACTGGAACACCTGACTTTTTCAGCCGTATGTGGTTCTTCCCCAAACTGTTACCACAACGCTGAAGGCACACAGCTGAACAGGATGTCATTGAAAACTGTAGCATTCAATTTTCCCATCACTTGAACAAACCTGTTCCAGCATGACAATGCCCCTGTGCACAAAACAATCCCAATGAAGATATGGTTTACCTTTTGGATAAATTAGAATACTGACCCCAGACGTCCTCACCTCACCTACATCATTACCTGACTTTACTAACACCCATCTACAAACATTTACATTTACATTTGTGGCATTTAGCAGACGCCCTTATCCAGAGTGACGTACAAAAGTACAAACATCAAACATCTACAATTGCACTCCAAAATGTAGTGGAACATCTTCCCAAAGGAAGGGAGGTAATTATAAAAGCAAGTTATAGGAGGAACAAAAAGCACAAATAAATCTTATGGTGAGGTGTCTACAAACATCTGTCCATTTAGTTTATTTGTGTCTTAGATTTAGACAACCTCTGGCTAAGATGCAGGTGATTGGCCAGATCAAGGACATATCATTCACCCTCCACAATGCTCAGGAACCCAGACTCCAGACTTCTGCCTGGAGATAAACTCCCAATGTACTTCAGATCATATCAACTTAAGTGCCTGGGAGGAACCACAATACATCATCTAAGTGAAAAGCACATATTTGGCTGCAGGACTCAATACCACACGTCTGTAGTTGATTTGAACACATTCAGCTGACTTGTGTTTTGCGATTGTTACATAGATGGTCATTGGGAAAGAGTTTGAGCATTGTACAAGCTTTTCTTTTCTTCTGAGACATATTTGAAGCGCAGTTAGAAAATCCTCGCCAGCCCTGTCTCGTCTAGGAAGCTCACAGTACAAAAGAATGCCCACTTTGGTTTTGACAGAGGGCCATGAACCTGTGGAGTTTGTTTAACTGTGTTCCAGAATGAAGGAAAAACCCTTTGCCTTTGAAATATCCCACCTCATCACTTTACCACTGGGCAGACAGGCTGAAGCAGCCAGAAACCATGCCCTGGACAACTGCATCCTCAGCCAATCCACACAGCTCACTGTGGGTAGTCACGTAAATGGGCGCAGACAGAGTGACCCAAAAATTCCCCTTGCCTGTCAACAGGAAACTGATCAGATGGAGTGGAGACTTATGTTTTATGGGTGAATGGTGGTGCTATGGAATGGGGGGTACAAGGTCAGAGCACTTGTGTCTGAGTCTGTTACTCTTTCTTTCGAATTATTTTTCTTTCTTATTTTCTGCAGTTCTTCCTGTCTCATTTGCTTACCGCCCCCCCCCCCCCCCCCTCCGCTCTTATTCACAGTGACCTCAGCAACAACCAGATCTCAGAGATTGCTCCTGATGCCTTCCAAGGCCTGCGTTCCCTCAATTCTCTGTAAGTGTGTGTTGCGTGTCAAAATGTTTGTGTTGAATTTAACCAAAAGACTTCGAATCATGTGGAGCCTAGATCATCTTTTCGAGAATACACATTTGAAGCCATCAAGAGCCTCTCCAAGAATCTCAGCCTGACAGTTGAAAACAGTTACACTTGCTTGATATATCAGTACCATATGCCTCAGTCTGTTCGATTTAGACTTCCATTATTACAAATACTGCTTTCTGCTTTTCCTACAGGGTGCTGTATGGAAATAAGATCACTGAGTTACCCAAAGGAGTTTTCGATGGGCTTTATGCCCTCCAGCTGCTGTAAGTTTGACAAACTTGTGGTGTCTTCATACATGTATAAATGCCATTAACTTTAAGGTATTAAGCTAGAATAGCTTGCAAGCTTACTCAATTAAACCAATTCAACACTTGAATGGGCCTTGGTTTTTTTTCCTGCTCTTATCAGTCAGTTTTTTTTTCTCTGTCTCTTGTTTTTTCTTTTCCGTCCCCAGACTACTGAATGCCAATAAAATACACTGTGTCCGTGCTAATGCATTCCAAGACTTGCAGAATCTTTCCCTGCTGTCTCTCTATGACAATAAGATCCAGACCCTGGCCAAGGGCACCTTTGCCTCACTGCGTGCCATTCAGACGCTGTAAGTTCCTCCGTACCTTACATTCTTCCCAGTTTTCTTTCCTTCATTTGATGTCTTTTTTTAGGTTTCAGCAATCACACACATTTCTATGTTTTGGCACTCCTAACTCCGACAAGCGAAGGCATATACTGTTGCATTTTTGCCCAACAAGCTGAAAAGCTGAAGTGCCCCTTTTGAATATTTTTTCTAATAAGGTGGCCACCTTAATACATGTATTGGCACATTTTGTTTACACCTGAAATCATATCTCTTAATATTCAATGGTTTGGGGATGTAAAGAGGAAATCATAAATCATTCCTACTGGTAATTCTATCATATGGAGACTCAAACAATAGTCTGTGTTCCTCCTGGAATCCCGAACTGCTCCATAAACCAAAAAATATGAAAAACAATACCCTGAGGCCGACTCATTTTGAAATATTCACATAGTCTGACATGCTACTTGGCTTTCTTTGATAGATACACTTCTACACTACTGCTAGCTGAGCAACTAGTTGAAGATGTGTATCTGAACTGCAGGCAAACCCAAACATGACATGCAGGACATGCAAGATTTTCTTTTTCTTTTTTTTCTTTTTTTATCTTTTCTCGTCTCCATACCAACATGCATCTGTAAAGTCAGTAAAGCATTCTCGGTGACATTTAGAAAGAAACGCCTTAAAGGCTGTTATATTTGGACTGAATTGTGAGGACCCACTATAAGATAACCTCTGGCCCCCCCGTTGTCCACTGCTTTCATTGTTCTAGATTTAGACACAGAGCTCATATGACCGTGGCTGCATGGTTTCTGCATGTCTAGCACTCCCGGCTACCGTGTACCCTCTCATTCAACTCTTAGGCAGCATGCTGGGAACAAAAAAAATAATTTAACAGTTACTGGAACAGTGTTATCGGATTACCTTAAAGCTGAAACGGTCCCTAGTCACCACATTCTTGGAGTTAACTGGCCATAGTAAATACAGATTTAGGATAGTTTAATGGTTGTAGAGAATTATTGTAATGTTTGCTACCGCTAGATTCAATTGAATAGCTTTAATATTGAAAAAAACAACCACGAATGACGTTTTCTCTAAAATCCTCCTCAGTAACGCCGGCATTTTAATAACAATCCTTGTGTAAACATACAGTTCTTGTATTGATTGCTTTAAAATATTGGGGGAAAAGATCTATAAAGATTTCCAGTCTTGTTTAGGCAAAGTGCTTGTCTAGCCATTAATGTTTTCTTTTTTTTCCCACCCTTGGCCAATACAGTCACCTGGCCCAGAACCCATTTATCTGTGACTGTAACCTCAAATGGCTAGCTGACTATCTCCGTGCCAACCCGATCGAGACGAGTGGTGCAAGGTGTGCTAGCCCACGTCGCCTTGCTAACAAGCGCATCGGCCAGATCAAGAGCAAGAAGTTCCGCTGTTCTGGTGAGCTTTTGCTTCCTTTGTCCCATTCTGGTCAATCATGGAGCTTTTCATACACATTTCTATCATCTTTCTGGTCTTTATCATGCATTCCAAGTCGTGCTGGAACCTCTAAGCTAAAAACCAAGTACTAAACTAAACTGCTAATCAACTAATAATCATTGCAATTTTTCCCATGAAATGTAATCCACTCAGTTGGTGGAAGACGGTGTGCGGATGCGGATCCACACAAAGGAGATTTGTGCTTGTGCTTCTCTTCCAATCATCCCTGGATTTATTTGCACATTAACATAAAGTGTCCCAGGTTTTAGAAACTGATATTCCCAAACACTGAGATTGAGGCATTCATTTTCTCATCGACATACACACCTGAACAAACACCTGAACAAACTTTCGGCTTGAGCATCTTAGAAACGCACGAGTGTCAGAGCTTAGCAGCCTGGCACATATTTCCCCAGTGGTTTTTTTTTTCTAACAACTGTCTAATCCTGTCTGAATGGGCCCATCCCTGTAAACGCGGTCTCTGAGTGGAACAGCTGCCAAACATGCTCTTATTTAGGGAACAGACATCCTCAGACCTGCCCTTGCTATTCACAGAAGCCTGAAAATTACACAATTAGCTTTTCCTGGATTTACTTTGTCGACTTTTAATGTCATTAAATTCTTAACTACAGGGTTAGAACAAAACACAACAAAAACGCTTCGTGCTAGACGAGAGCAGTAATGATTTTGTTTTTATTTTGTTAATAGTAATCCTATTCGAAAAGAGTTGTTCAACAGGTAAAAACGGAAGAAATGACAAGATGAATTTAAACTCCTGCACCCGCCCTTTGCCTGGGTCTAATACATCCATTTAACTGTACCTTACTTATGTCATTGCTTTTTTTCCTTCTGTCTCCATCACAGCTAAAGAGCAGTACTCCATCCCAGGTGAGTGGGCTTCAACATTGCTTCCTCTTCTCTTTCGCTTTGTCATTCTGTTTCATTTTCTTTTGCATCGCATTTCTTCGGATGCATTAGTTTCAGTGATGAATGTAATCTTTAAATCCCTTTTAGAAAAGAAACATTTATGTATGTCGCAATAAAGGGAAAGGGGGATTTAAAAAAACAAAAGGGTGGAGGTTGTACTTGAGATTCATATCTAGATATGTTTCCGGTTGCTTTCACCTAAACACACTTTTATGAGGAGCAGTCATGCAAATAAAATGAAAAACTGACTTTGGCAGAAGGCTTTAATGGAAATTTAAGGAGTGGAAAGATCAAAGTGATTCATGCAGTATCTGTCTTCCTCTGAAAAATAAGAAAAAAAAAAAAAAAAAAAGAAAAGAGGTCCAACCCTGTCCTGAAGAACATTCTTTTATTAGATGAATAATAGGAAAAATTATGTCATAAGATAAAGTACCTGAGGCTCGATACTTCCAAAGCAAATGCCATAAAAATACCTACACGGGTTGCACCACAACTGGCTGTTTTCTTTCCTCTCTCACTTTCTTTTGACTCTGACTCTTTGCCATGCTAAAAGTTCTAAAAGTTAAACAGCCCCAGGAAACCTGAAATGATCTGCGTTGTAGATGCTTGTCTCTGTGAGTCACTAGGAATCTTCTATGAGCATGCGGTCTTAATTGCAGCACAAAACACCAGTGATGAACACAGGAATTTGCCACCCATCTGGAAAAAAATAGAAAAAAAAAACATTTCAAAGAGTTCTGCCGACTTTATTGTTTCCTGTTTAACTCATTTGTCATTATCCTAACAGGAAACGCTGCTTCCACCAGTCTCATCCGAAAGCAGTCACTAATGCAGATCATTAGTGTGCCTAAACTTCCTGATTCTGAGCGTGCTCTCAGGGTGAAGCCTTTGAATGGAATTTAGAGCAAAATGTGACTAAGCATCTGATTATGGTTGATGTACCCAAATAAAGCGAACTATGTTAAATGTCAAAACAAACTGTTTTGGGGGCAGGAATGCCATGATTTTGGAACTGGATTTTTATTTTCTGGTTTTGTGTTCCTCAAAGAATTATTCCCTTAATTTTACATTTGTTCCAGTTCTGCGCTGTTCCCCGTTAAAAGAAAATGTCTTCGAACTGAATTTGCGGGTTGCTCCTTTTTTCTTGCTTTCTGGATTTTGGTTCCGCAACAAATTAGCGTTTAACTTTTCAGCAGATGGATTTGTATGTGGTGAGTGAGAACGGGCTTTTTTTCTCCCACACGCTGTAGCCACGAGCACTTCGGCTCGTTAACAGCTACCCACAGCCACAGCGAGAGCCATAATAGTGCGCCATCCAACCAAAGCCCACGAAGCTTTTGCTGTAAGTGGCTTCAAGTGGAATCTGTGTGCTTAATTATTTAAGGTTTATTATATAACTAAGTTCAAGCACCTTGGCGCATTACGTCCATTATTGGTGAGTCACAAAGTGTTAGAGAATGGACCAGTCTGCTGGTGGTCCTGTGAACTTTTAGGCTTGCATGTATTGGAGGTGCATCATTTTATTAAGGTCTTTATTAAGACCTCTGACCAACTCCTACTAAGGTCTAACCAATTCAGCCTCTACCCCCAGTAATCTCACTATATTCTTTACAAAACGTGGTTCTCTTGCTCAAAATATAGTTAAGTTAGCAGCAGCAACACTGATTTAAAGAAAGCGAAAGTGCATCATGGGTGGGAATCCATGAAAGCAAAATTGGCCCACTCTCCACTGTCATTCAAAAAAATGTGCTCATCATGTACTTTACAGCAGTGAAATTCTTTCTTCTCATATCCAAGTAACGTTAGGAAGCTGGGGTCAAAGCACACGGTCTGCCATGATGCAGCGCCCCTGGAGTACAGATGGTTAAGGGCCTTGCTCAAGGACCCAAGAGTGGCAGCTTGGCGATACTGGGGCTGAAACCCAGACTTTCCATTAAATAAATAAAAGCCTCTGTACACTTGTGTGCGTAAGAAAGCACATAATGTTTTCTGTCTGGTTTGTTCATCTGTCCTGTGACACAGCAGTACATGCATTAGCTGGCTTCAGTTGTCTCCACAGGCTCATAGCTGTCATGTGGGGACTAGCAAGTGAGCAGGAATTGGCAAATGACCAAATTGGGGGAAAAAAATCCAGTATTGTGTTTCTTTGTCATATATTTAATGATTAAAATTAAATTTTAGGTGCTCCTACAATTTTATTTTTGTTGGGTTCCTGCAGGTCCTGTTTGAATGCAAAAAAATTATACTCTGAAAGAAAAAAAAAATCTCAGCCCTCTAAACTTCCGTTGAAGTGCTTTGATTGCTTAGTCGCTAGATTTCTGGCAGAACCATTCCCGCATAGACATGCAACATGCAAGAGCCAAACTGCTGCCGTTTCACACCACAAAGGACAGCAGGAAACCTTGACTGGGAAAACACATCGCCTGACACTAAGCTAGGATCTGATAGATGATTCACTGCAGTCAACCGAAGACGAGATGAGCTGAGAAGAAAACTTTAGAATGAATTCGCCGCTAGAGTGATTTAACATGCGAAGACTACGGTTTGTCCGGAGAGACCATAAATTTCATCAAATGTAAGGGAGGTGAAGAGAATCGTGTTCGCAAGCTGCTTTGATATGGGAATGTTTCTCATCTGTGTTTCTTCAGGCACAGAGGATTCCAGGTTAAACAACGAATGCAACAATGAACCTGTCTGCCCAGCCAAATGCCGTTGCGAATCCAACGTGGTGGACTGCTCCAATCTGCGCCTAATCAAGATCCCTGAACACATCCCAGCCTCCACTTCTGAACTGTAAGCATTTCTTCAAGGCCGGAAGTCCTAAATCAGGGCTATTCATCTTCCCTAACAACTGGCCAAATGGGAAAATCATGTGGATTATACAGACAGAGTTAGACTGCTCTCAACAAAAGGCTATTGCACATAAAAAATTCCAAACTATATTATAATAGATGTTATTTTTTATGCAGTAGTTCAGTTCACTGCACGTTTTAGCAGTGTTAGCTTAATTAATTTCAACCTGAACTCTATCATGGCTATTGTTTTTGATAAGCAGAGGTTAAAGATACTGTAGATATTGCTTCACCATAACCACAGGGAGTGTGGTATAGCTATTATGGTATTGCATACTACTTTTCTACATTTACCTCATGGAAAAAAAGGTTGAGTAAACTTGCCTGGGGGCACTTACACAACAATTACAGTTTCATGTATTTAATCCCCCGCATCACTACAAAGTCTTGGTCTCGTTCCTGTAGATGATAAATCTCCAATGGCTAAACCCACTGCCTTAGTTTTAGGATGTGGTTTTCTACAGTCATTAATGCTGAAAGGTTTACCCACTCATCTTTATTCAGACGGGACTCCGATTTGCATGAAATGTTTGTCTCGCCAGCATACCAACAGGCCTGATCGTTTTAACAGGGCTAGCAGGTCTTCTGGCCTTTAACCACCATTTTCTTTTTCTTCACCTTGGTGTCCTTGAAGCCGTCTGAACAACAACGAAATCACTTCTCTGGAAGCTAACGGCGCGTTCAAGTCTCTGACGCAGCTGAAGAAAATGTAAGACGAGCCCCCCGAAGCCGCATTCAAACATGTGTTTCAAACTAGCTATTTCGAAGTTTTCTTTGATATTGCCATTTGTCTTGCAGAAATCTCAGCAACAATAAGATTGCTGAAATCGAAGACCGTGCGTTTGAGGGCGCATCGTCCGTCGCGGAGCTTCACCTGACCGCCAATCAGCTGGATTCCGTGCGCAGTGGCATGTTCCAGGGGCTGGAGGGGCTTCGGATGCTGTGAGTTATGAGCTTTTGTGGAAGAGAGGAAAATCATAAAGTGTAAAGTATAGCCCTGAGATATTATACCTGTTAGGTTATTACATAAATAAAAACTAAATAAAAACTCATCAAACTGAAAAACCCTGCGGATAGACCTTTCGTAGGTCTTAGAGCTTTGACGTAGTATAAATGCTACAACATCGCCTAACTGTAGTACTCTTTTTTTTTTTTTTTAGGATGCTGCGCAACAACCGTATTAGCTGCATCCACAACAACAGCTTCACTGGCTTGTCCAATGTTCGTCTTCTGTCCCTCTATGACAACCAGCTGACTACCATTTCACCTGGAGCTTTTGACACCCTTCAGACCCTCTCAACTCTGTACGTTTTAACCCAATTTCCACTTATATAAAATGTTTGACTACTTGTTCTTTGGCTTTGAGGAACTTTTTTTGCCCCAGTAATCATTTAGTGTATATTTGGGCAATTTAGACTTAGTATTAAATTCCTTGAGCAGCAGTTTAGGAGCAACAGAGCTGGTTTTGATTAGGAAGAGCTGGCTTTGATTTGATGAAGGAAACAGCCTTCAAGCTCCCCCCCTAATTCTGACTTTAACTTTTGCTTGATTTGATTTGATATTTTCTGTTCCTGTGGCAGGAACTTGCTGGCCAACTCCTTTAACTGTGACTGCCGGCTGGCCTGGATGGGCGACTGGTTGAGGACTCGCAAGATTGTCACCGGCAACCCGCGCTGTCAGCGCCCTGCTTTCCTGAAAGAGATTCCGCTGCAGGATGTTGCTCTGCCGGATTTCCGCTGTGAAGACGGTAGAAACATTCACTCACTTTCGTCCCAGGACCTCGTAAAAAGCTGAATGCAACACATTAGTGTAGAGCAAATATGATGTATTTAAGGAGAGTTAGGTTTTTCCGATATTCACCTCATGGAATGACAGAGGACGTGCTGAATTTCTTGCTTGGTCTTTTTATTTATTTCTTAAAGCGATATTGTTTGAAGGGTGTTCAATTTCAGGTCCTTGAGAACCACAGTGCCAGATTTGTGTTTTTTCTTTTATACATGCCAAATTCACCCCTGGCAATTGAAAGAGTTCAATCAGGTGTGTTAAATGAGACAGAATGATGGTACCTGGTAATTCTGGGGACCTCCAGCACTGGAATCTGTTTTCATTTAAACTTTTCATTTATTCTGAATCAATTCTTGTATTAGGAATGCAAAACAAATACAAATGCATAATTTACAAAGAAAATGCACTATAAAATATGAATAATGTGTATACATGCGATATATATACACTCTTTATATACATGCACATACAGTGTATATACACATATTTATATAACCCCGATTTGAAAAAAGTTGGAACGTTGTGCATGTAAATAAAAACATAATTGAATGATATTTCTAATATAGATCCACATACTAGTCACAATAAAACAAAAACCATATTTAATTTTTAAACTGAGAATATATGCAATTTTAAGGAAAAAAAAAAACAAGCTCATTTTGAATTTGATGGCTGCAACAAGTGTCAAAATAAAGTTGGGAAAACGTTATCATTTTATTAACACTTAAATTTTTCAGACTTTTGTTGACCTGTCCCAGATTTGTTTTAGATGTTTTACAGGCATAAAATTATAAATTACCTTCTTTCTTTCCTTAAAATGGTACATTTCTTCAGTTTAGACATTTTTATATGTTTTCTGTGTTCTATTGTAAATAAAATATGGGTTTAGGAGACTTGCAAATCACTGCATTCTGTTTTTATTTACATTTGACACCAAAACTTCTTGAAATTGGAGTTTTGTGTGTGTGTGTGTGTGTGTGTATATATATATATATATATATATATATATATATATATATATATATATATATATATATATATATATATATATATATATATATATATATATGCAAAATATGCACATTAAAGTTAAAGACTTCAATCATGTTACAACCTAAACTGAACACCTTATTTTGTGTGTACATTTTTACACCTCCATGTCTGCAATTTTTTGTATTTACTGACCACTCCGTGTCTCCTAATGCAGGCCAAGATGATGCCAGCTGTTTGCCACGCCCACAGTGCCCAAGCGAGTGTACTTGCCTGGAGACAGTGGTCCGCTGTAGCAACAAGCACCTTCATTCCCTCCCTAAGGGCATCCCTCGTAATGTTACTGAACTGTAAGTCAAAGAGAAGCACAATATTCATTTTTCTGCATTATTTTTTTAACAAGAAACTTAATTGCAAACATATGATCATCTTTTTCTGTGCTTTACTAAGCCAGCTAAATCTCATATAGGGCTGAAATGTAGCTAGAAAGACATTTTTGCACATGAATGGCTAAATATGACGATATCCGATACGCCTGCTTTCATTGTGAATTTTTTAAAGTACATGTTTCTTTTCTGCATTTCCTCTGCTTCTGAGGCCTGAGGCAACTGGTTTTGCTATAAACACGAGGCCAAGAGAAAATAAATAGCCGCATTCCTCAGAGTGTGGCTCCCAGGAGCTCGTGGAACTAGGGCTGATGTCATTAAGGTGCTCAGGGCCAAAGAACTGCAGGCAAATTGGGAAAGCAATATGCAACTCCAGGGCAAAAAAAAAAATGATACAAAGGCAAAAAATTACATGATGATAAGTAGGAATGATGGAAACTTGGAGACTTTGAGTACTTGTCAGTCTGCTTTCCCCCTCGTTTGGCCCAAACACTGTGTAGCACTCTTTTCCAAACCATCCTGTCATTTCCAAATGCAGGTGCTTTAACTGACAGTAAGTGCGTACGTTCCAGGTGTGTCCTGTTTTCATCTTTCTACACCTTAACCACAGTCATTAGCCAAAACAGAAAACTCTACACCCCGTCCTGCTCATTTTTCAAATGCTTTTTGTCAAAGACAATAGTATGTGAACGGTTCCATTGATTTCACTGAACCCCACCTCTGCACCAAGTGACACACCCCAGTAACCTCTATTGTGTTCTGGAGTATAAAATACATACGGGGCAGCAGGAGGTCACAATGGGGCACAGGATCCTAAATGCCTTTTGTGTGTGTGTGTGTGTGTGTGTGTGTGTGTGTGTGTGTGTGTGTGTGTGTGTGTGTGTGTGTGTGTGTGTGTGTGTGTGTGTGTGTAATTGAGTGAGTGAGTGAGTGAGTGAGTGAGTGAGTGAGTGAGTGAGTGAGTGAGTGAGTAAGGAATGACACATTCCACACACATGCACAAACAAGCGAACTTGAAAGCATACCGTCATCAATCATTCAGGCATATACAATTCTAGCACACGTATACAAATTTTTTTTTTTAAATAGCGAATTTTTTTGCGTACACTCTATCAGCAAAAGTACTGTGGCACCTGACTTTTCCAAAGTACTTCTTCAAAGTTGGAGCATTGAATCTTTTTCCTTTACTTGAACTAGAGACACAAAATCTGATAAATGCCAATGCCTGATTTAACAGCAAATAGAGACTATATCTGGAATGGGTTGTTAAAAAAGGACAAGCAAATATTATGGTCAGGGGTCCACACACACACACACACACACACACACACACACACACACACACACACACACACACACACACACATATGTAATAATATATTCTATATTATCTCCCAATAACTCCCAACTCCATTTTTCATATATATATATTCAATTATTTCAGTACTCAACCGACTTTGCGATAAACAAAATGTCGTATGTAAATAAAGTTGTTATTAATGTCATTATCATTATTAATACACACCCCTACTGTTCCTCTTTAGCGTAGGCCAAGCAGCAGTTGCCAAAAAAGGCGGCCTATTATAACACACTGCGGGTGACAGGCTCTCTGAGAGTCTTTTGTTCTGGAAGAGAGAGAGAGAGATTTTCTCGCTGACGATATGGGAAGAGAAGTAGCGTTTAACCGTGACTTGCCTCTCTCTGCAGGTACCTGGACGGCAACCAGTTTAGCGCCGTGCCAAAAGAGCTTGCCACCTTCAAGTATCTGCAGCTGGTGTAAGTGTTTCGAATGCTACGATGTCTCCTTCGCTTTCATTCCTTTCTTCATTTTAGTATAAACAGAAATGATCTACGAAGCATGATAGTGTTTGAAATGAATGGTCAGTTTTTTGTTTTGTTTTCTTCTCAGTGACCTGAGCAACAACAGAATTAACGCTTTGACGAACTCCTCCTTCGCCAACATGAGCCAGCTCACCACCTTGTATGTATTTGGCGTTCATGAGAAAATAGTGCAAAAAACACAACGATTATTCTTTTTAAATGAGTGAGGTAATACCTTGAAGTATTGCAAATCCAAAGCTTGATCTGACCCTGTCCCCTCCTATCTATACAGGATCCTGAGTTACAACGCACTTCGATGCATTCCGACTCTTGCTTTCGCAGGACTTCGCTCTCTCCGTCTGCTGTAGGTCTCTTTTCTTTTTTTTTAACACAAACACAAATTTTAGCTGTGAAGGATCACCTTCAGCTTCAAGCCAGATTCCATGCAACCTCACTAGCATACAGAAGTCCTGCTAAAAACCCCAGCGAGCATCATTATTATTAATTTATTATGAAACATTTCTCAACCTAGGTGATTACTGTTGAGAAATGTTACATCTAATTCTAATCTACATCTAATTTGAATATTAATTAGTATTCTGGTTGAATGCAAATCAGCAAAAATAAGTTGATAATGCATGATCATATTAATAATAATAATAAGCAGCACATTATTTTAACACTTTTTCTTAGTTTTCGGGCCAATTCATACCCTAGCCACTATATACTGTGCTCATTTAAAAGCTATTATGGAAATGAAAAGAAAGGTTGTGCATACGCTGTTCTGTATAAATCTCACAGGAATAAAAGACTACCCGCAGAATGTTCCCTAATCCATTTTTAAGCCAACAATTACTACTATAATTCATGTAGTGCCCATTTTCTGCCGTTTTAATAACCTTCACTCTTCTGGGAAGATGTTCTACTAGATTTTGGAGTGTGTTTGTGGAGATTTGTGCTCATTCAGCCCACAAGGGTGGTAGAAACGGCAGGTGAGGTGAAGAAACCCGGGGTGCTGTTAGCCTCCACATTTATTCCAAAGGTGTTCAATAGGGTTAAAGTCAGAGCTTCTACAGCAGGACACTTCAAACCATGCAAAGTCATATGCTATGTGCGCAGCAGCATTGCGATGCTGGAACAGGCTTGGGTCTCCTAGTACAAGTGAATGGAAAGACATCCAAAAATATCTTATGCAATTGTGTGCCTCCAAATTTGTGGTAATAGTTTGAGAAAGAACCAGATATGGCTGGAAAAGTCAGGTGTCCCAATATTTCTGTCCATGTAGAGTATTTATTAGAGTCGTTAGAGGTGTTTTATTCCTAAAGACTCGAAGTCGACTTTGACATTACAATATACACATTATATAAATGATATTAATTCATTATGAGTTGTAAATCCATTCAATTCTGGGGTCCAGTCAAATAAGTTAAAAGCTATAACAACTTATTAATACATGTAATAAATCTGTGAATGTGAGTTATGTTTTACGGACCTCAGGGCTTCTCAAATCCTACTTCAAGAACCACTTCCCTGAAGCATATGCAATATCCTTAAAATATACTTTTTTGTATTTTTAATGGAATAGAGAGTACAGTGTGATTTCAGGCTGGTGCAGTCCAAAAAAATCTCAACAAAATATATATCATATTAAATATATTATATTTCATATAAAATGAAGGACAATGTATTCAACATTAAAAAAAAAAAAAAAACAATTTCCTTTTCTAAATAGCCTATTTATTGATAATAGGTGTTACTTGAGTAAAAATTTATTCAAGGCCAAAATCTATATTGTAGCCTGTTATAAGTGTTACAATTTTTCTTGACCTTTCAGAATCAGAAAGGTGTCAGAACCAGAACAGATGTTTTAACAGCACAGTATGTATTCTGCGAGTCAAAATGCAGATGTGGGCTCTTTTCTTTCCTTTCATAGCCTACATGGGAACTGCCTGACAGGAGCTGATCCAAGATCAGTGTTCCTACTGAAGTGTTTGACATGGTGCCAGGGGGCTACAAATCAGCCATGGCCCACATTTACCTTTTTTTGGCCTGCCAGGGGCATGAGTCCCACCTCCAGAAGGTGGCTTGAATATGATCTTATATGCACTTCAATCTGACCTGCGAGTTAAAGAGAGGAAACTAGGCAGAGAATGTTGCCAAATCGTGTTTTGAAGACTCTTTTCATTCAGGAGGGGGAAAAGCAAAAAGCCATCTGTGTGTGCAGACTGGGAAAAAGTGAGGGCACTTTGACAGATGGAACTGTGTGTGTGTGTGTGTGTGTGTGTGTGTGTGTGTGTGTGTGTGTGTGTGTGTGTGTGTGTGTGTGTGTGTGTGTGTGTGTGTGTGTGTGGCTAGAGGGGCATGTTTTCCAGAATCTTTATATCTCAGCTCCTGATGCTTGTGTGTGAGCGTGTGATGGGAACAGGGGGGAGGTTGTGCTAGCAGCAGACTCGTGACATGTGGCCCTCCAGACATGCGTTTTTACTGCCCGCGACAAAGCCTCAAACATCCCCCCGCTCTTTAACGGCTAAATGTTGCCAAAATCAGATGATCATTAGCAAATACGGTCTCTTTCTGCCCTGCCCCGGTTTCTTTGATGTTTATAAATCTGCATCGGTACGTGCTCTGTGTCTGCTGTTCTTTAACGTCGGCCTCATTTGCAACGTATCCCTACGAAGTCCTCTTAAAACTGCACCTACCACCCCCCCACAGTCGCTTTAGTCTGGACCACCCTATTGTCTCAATCTCCGTATTGCTCGAGCAGAAGCAATCACAGTCACAGCAAAACTTTTGATCTCTTTATTGCCAGTCTGATTCTTCAAAGACTTTCCATAAAATATGGATTGCCACTCTTTTTTTTATTCCTGCCGTTTTGTTTGAATAACGCGTCGCGACGTCGCTGTTTAACAGTTCGCTTTCAGACTCGAAAGAGCTCACGGGTTCAAAGGCACCAGGCATGAAAGACTGTCACAAAAACAGCACCTAGGTGCTAAAGTGATCATAAAGCGTCACCTTTAACTTGTTTTTTATTGGGCTTGGGGGGGGCGAGAGAGAGAGAGAGAGAGAGAGAGAGAGAGAGAGAGAGAGAAATAATGGTGCAGGCCTGCAAGCTTCTTGGATCTGGCTTGAATGTGGTTTTAATTTGTTATTAACAGGCTGTTAATTGGTCTCGCACGGGTCCAGAGAAAATATAGGACGTCGATGTGAGGCGGTGAAATAAAAAGAGAGACAGAATGGAATGAGTCCCAGCCAATGAGAGTCATGTCATGAGTCTTTTTAACTGCATATGTTAATGACCTGATGGATTAGATTTCTCTATATTGTTTTACAACCATTAATCCCTCTATCGTCTCGTCACCTAAACGCCCTGCTGAGAGATGAGAAACTCTCGCTCTCACCCTCACCCTCGCATTCACTCACACTCCAGCCAGACGAGTGCGGTCCATCCATCGTAACACAACACCCAGCACCACTGAATTCCATACAAGCCTGCTGCCAATACCGCAGCGCCAAAATATAGTGTTGACTTCCGCCATGGCACCAGCGACAGGTGTCGAAAAAGTAACAGAGAGAAAAGAAAAACAAACTTGCAAGAATGGACGAAGGCTGTGGGTTCATTCAGGGCTTACAGTAAGTAGACTTGATTTGACCACTGGGAAAAATAACAGAAACAAAATCTGGATTATCACGATAAAAAGCTAGTGGGAAAAAGCAATTTTCTTGCATTATTCAGTCCATAAAATGTAAACCCAGTTAAAATATCAAGGCCCAAGAAGTGGCTTTCACATTTTCCACGTTCAAGAGCAACTTTTAAAGATAACAAGGAAAGAAAATCACTTTTGATTTGTAAAAGTGAAACAGGATAATGTGCAGGAGATTATGTCTATCTACTCTACATCGGATTGTATACTATGTACTGCGATGTGAAAAATGAACCAACGGTTCTGATGATAGGAGCTGACAGTATGGGAGTGGGAGGTCAAAAGCCAATGATATTCTTTAATTATATCAAACTTCTCTTGAGTAGTGTATTCAAAATTCAGAAGACATTTCAAGAAGGTCAAAATCATCTCTTTCCTTACACGTCCCAGAAATGTATTGGCAGATTGGCAACACTGAATAGTCCCAAGTGTAAATCCTCATTATAGGCTCAGAATCCAATGTGACACAAACCAGGCTAAACAAAAAAGAGGGTTAAAATGTGTGTGTGTGTGTGTGTGTGTGTGTGTGTGTGTGTGTGTGTGTGTGTGTGTGTGTGTGTGTGTGTATATATATCATACAGTTTATACATAATATATGCATTACATATTTATAATACTCCTTATATTTACAGCATATAGAGTATATCCATATGCTTTATATATAATGTGTATTATAAATATATAATAGTGTGTATATAAAAGCGTTAGCTAATCGTGCTAACGGTGAATGCTAATCAGGAGAGGTCTGGCTTTTGTGAAAGTGCACAGTGTAAGTGTGATTGTGTTTCATTTCCCTTCTCTCAGGTCCCTGCATGGTAATGACATCTCCGAGTTTCCTGAAGGGATCTTCAGTGACGCTGTGTCTCTTTCTCACTTGTGAGTTCTGCTACAGTGTACAGATTACAGATACACACACACACACGCACACACACACACACACACACACACACACACACGGAGAGCACTTAAACTGTCAGTTGATCACAGCCGGCATTCTGTGGTCTGCGGCTTCTGTACACAGCTCGGGCCGCAGTGTGTCCTGCTTGAAACAACTCCCACACACTGCTAGCATGCGTTTTTGTTCAGTCTGAAAGTAAAGTTTGCACCAGCTGTGTGCGTGTGGCCCTGCACATCTGTATGGGTGTTCACGCGGCCAAAGTTTGTGCCTTTGCAACCTGTTTTATTAGTATTACAATTATGATTAATTATTATGCATATGTCTATTAATAATAGTATAGTATAATATCTATCTATCTATCTATCTATCTATCTATCTATCTATCTATCTATCTATCTATCTATCTATCTATCTATCTATCTATCTATCTATCTATCTATCTATCTATCTATCTATCTATCTATCTATCTATCTATCTATCTATCTATCTATCTATCTATCTGAGATAATGAGTTGTAGAAAATGACTAGCTCATATCAAGCCAGTCCATACATCTTTTTCTTTTAATTTATTTTTAGTTTTATTACATTATACCTTTTCATTTCATTTCCATTTTTTTTTAACGCAGTAGTTGAAAATAGACAAAGGAATGTCATTTTTAATGTGCATCACAAGACTAAATGCTGAGTTGATTCGGCATCAAGAACAGTCTTACAGCGCCATCTACTGAAACCTAAAAAAATGCATGCATTTAATTTGTATTTAACTTTGTATTTGTATTTATCTACAGTATCTAACTCTTGATGGATGGAATATGTGATTATAAAAAATAAATAAAAAAATCACACACAGGCCTTGGTTGAGTATGTCTTGGGAGAATGTCTTTGTGTTACATCCATCTGGAAGTCATTTTAAGTAAAAGATGTCTTTATGCCTTTTTTTTTATAGGGCCATTGGTGCAAACCCGCTGTACTGCGACTGCCGCTTGCGTTGGCTCTCAGACTGGGTGAAGACCGGCTATAAGGAGCCGGGCATTGCTCGCTGCACCGGGCCACCAGAGATGGAGGGAAAACTCCTCCTCACCACACCAGCCAAGAAGTTTGAGTGCCTCGGTATGCATCAACCAAACCTTAATCTATGAGACAATGTTTTATCTTAACTTTAGCTTAATCATTATTTTTGATAAACTATTGGATAAACGTATGGACTGATTTATAAATGTAAAATGTATATTCTTTGTGTGTTTACTTCTGTAAAGCTGCTTCGGGACAATTGCCATTGTTAAAAGCACTATACGAATTGAATCGAATCAAAGACAACCTGGAGACAAATTTGTCTTAAGGTTTTAACCTTGGGATTGAGTTCATCCTGATAACTAATCAGTAGTCAGGTGACCTCTGGTGTTGGTGATGTGGAATGTTATATAGAAAACCTTTGTATATCCCCAATCCACCGTATTTTAACGATAAGGGCAACAAAATTGGATTTAGAATCTTAGGTTATCTCAAAAGTTACTACTACGAATCAGGGGTGTGTTTACGTGTTTGTGTTTCGCAGGTGAAGCTGATTCGTCTATCGTGGCTAAGTGTAACCCGTGCCTGTCTAATCCCTGCATGAACCATGGCACATGCCAGACGGATTCTACAGAACTCTATAAGTGCACGTGTGTAGAAGGCTTCAAGGTGAGAAGCACAAATAATGTGGCTGTAGTTTGTTTTCTGCGTTTATTCAAAAAAACGTATATAAAAAATTATATAATTAAATGAAAAATAATAAATTAATCCATTTAATTTAATAACTTTTCCCCCAAAATGCTCATTTATGTATTTACACAGGGAAAGAACTGTGAGACGGCTATCAACGCATGCATCAGTAACCCGTGTGCCAATGGTGGAACGTGCCAATTGACTGAAGATGAAGACAGCTTCATGTATGTGTGTTTGTGTTATACATTATACATAAAAAAACAACGACAACAACAAAAGAAAAAAAGAAGGTCGTGTGATGCCTTAAATAATTCCATAAATTCTTTGAGTTTATATTGATTTTTGTCCAATAACTTAAAATCCATCAATTTATAATTAAATATATTGTTGTGGAACATCCAGAAAATGAATTATCTTAATAATAGCTTGGACACCTGCTCACAACATCCCATTCCGTGTTTAGTTCCCATGTTCTGTTATAATAACCTCCACTATTCTGGGAAGGTGTTCCACTAGATTTATGGAGAAGTCAGCTATTGATTTAGGTGAGATGAGATGTGGTGAGATGAGGAGGCCTGGGGTGCAGTCAGCATTTACATTCATCCCAGAAGTGTTCAGATTAAGTTCAGAGCTCTACAGCAGGCCACTCAAGATCTTCCACTCTAATGCATGTACAGTGAGGAAAATAAGTATTTGAACACCCTGCTATTTTGCAAGTTCTCCCACTTAGAAATCATGGAGGGGTCTGAAATTGTCATCGTAGGTGCATGTCCAATGTGAGAGACATAATATAAAAAAAAAAATCCAGAAATCACAATATATGATTTTTAAACTATTTATTTGTATGATACAGCTGCAAATAAGTATTTGAACACCTGTTTATCAGCTAGAATTCTGACCCTCAAAGACCTGTTAGTCTGCCTTTAAAATGTCCACCTCCACTACATTTATTATCCTAAATTAGATGCACCTGTTTGAGGTCGTTAGCTGCATAAAGACACCTGTCCACCCCATACAATCAGTAAGAATCCAACTACTAACATGGCCAAGACCAAAGAGCTGTCCAAAGACACTAGAGACAAAATTGTACACCTCCACAAGGCTGGAAAGGGCTACAGGGAAATTGCCAAGCAGCTTGGTGAAAAAAGATCCACTGTTGGAGCAATCATTAGAAAATGGAAGAAGCTAAACATGACTGTCAATCTCCCTCGGACTGGGGCTCCATGCAAGATCTCACCTCGTGGGGTCTCAATGATCCTAAGGAAGGTGAGAAATCAGTCCAGAACTACACGGGAGCAGCTGGTCAATGACCTGAAAAGAGCTGGGACCACCGTTTCCAAGGTTACTGTTGGTAATACACTAAGACGTCATGGTTTGAAATCATGCATGGCACGGAAGGTTCCCCTGCTTAAACCAGCACATGTCCAGGCACGTCTTAAGTTTGCCAATGACCATTTGGATGATCCAGAGGAGTCATGGGAGAAAGTCATGTGGTCAGATGAGACCAAAATAGAACTTTTGGGTCATAATTCCACTAAGGGTTTGGAGGAAGAAGAATGATGAGTACCATCCCAAGAACACCATCCCTACTGTGAAGCATGGGGGAGGTAGCATCATGCTTTGGGGGTGTTTTTCTGCACATGGGACAGGGCGACTGCACTGTATCAAGGAGAGGATGACCGGGGCCATGTATTGCGAGATTTTGTGGAACAACCTCCTTCCCTCAGTTAGAGCTTTAAGGATGGGTCGAGGCTGGGTCTTCCAACATGACAATGACCCGAAGCACACAGCCAGGAAAACCAAGGAGTGGCTCTGTAAGAAGCATATAAAGGTTCTGGCGTGGCCTAGCCAGTATCCAGACCTGAACCCAATAGAGAATCTTTGGAGGGAGCTCGAACTCCGTGTTTCTCAGCGACAGGCCAGAAACCTGACTGATCTAGAAAAGATCTGTGTTGAGGAGTGGGCCAAAATCCCTCCTGCAGTGTGTGCAAACCTGGTGAAAAACTACAGGAAACGTTTGACCTCTGTAATTGCAAACAAAGGCTACTGTACCAAATATTAACATTGACTTTCTCAGGTGTTCAAATACTTATTTGCAGCTGTATCATACAAATAAATAGTTAAAAAATCATATATTGTGATTTCTGTTTTTTTTTTTTTAGATTATGTCTCTCACAGTGGACATGCACCTACGATGACAATTTCAGACCCCTCCATGATTTCTAAGTGGGAGAACTTGCAAAATAGTAGGGTGTTCAAATACTTATTTACCTCACTGTAAATCATATGTTCATCAAGCTGTAATGCTGAAACTGGTTTGGGTCTCCTAGTTCGATTGAAGGGAAACTTTTATGCCACCACGTCCAACGGCATCCTGTACAATTGTGCACATCCATCTTTGTGGAAACTGTTTGGGTAAATGGCTGGAAAAGTTGTGTATCAATACTTTTGTCTATACAGTGTATAAACAGTTTCCCCAAACCATCATGCTTGTCATGTTACTAAAAATTTGCAAAACCTTTTCCTCTGAAAACTTACCTTAGGTGGAGACCCCCTTCCAAAATGCAGTATAAACGCATCCTTACAGAATATTTCTCCATGAACAATATGAAAATTGCCTTAACAATGTAAAGTACATGCTTTTAAAGAAAATGAATTACAGCCAAAATCTCTCTTTGACCATCTTGTGAGAATCAAGAATTAAACAGAGCTGTGGTATAAAACACTGTGTTGTGTTTAGTATTTAAACTGAATTTAAAAAGAATGGTTTCAATTCGGATCCTATTCATCAACAAACGTAAAAGTGAAAAACGAAATCTGCGATGGCAAAGAAAAATGACTCGTATCATGTCTAGCAGCTCATATTGTTTCCAAAAAATCTATATTAAACAACCTAAATGTAGCTGAAATCACCAATCAGCTGTTTTCCCTCCTCAGTTGTTCATGTCCACTGGGATTCGAAGGCCAAAGATGTGAAATCAACACTGATGACTGTGAGGACAACGACTGCGAGAACGGAGCAACCTGCAAAGACGGCGTGAACAACTACACATGCTTGTGTGCACCTTTTTATACAGGTATCCAATTTACATCCCTAAAATTCTTTGCTCTAGATCAGATGCCTTCAAGGGCTACTAAATATATATATTAGTCCCTTTGCATCAACACCTGTTCAGTTGCTCCACATTTCTCTTGATTGTTGTTGAAAAAGTTTATTGGTTCGACATGATTTGAAAGGGCGCACACTTCGCTATTGAAGGCCTCACATCTGGCAATACATATCAGAGCAAAATCAAGTCAGGAGGTCAAAGTATCTGCCTGCAGAGCTCAGAGACAAAGGACAAAGATTGTTGGAAGGCACAGATCTTGGGGAAGGCTACAAAAATTGCTGCTCCACTGAAGATTCCCAAGAGTATAGTGGCTTCCATAATTCCATAAAAAGTGTGGCACAACCAGAACTCTTTCAAGAGCTGGTCGCCGGGCCAAACAGCAAACAGGGGGGGGGAAGGCTTTAGTAAGAAATGGGACCAAGAACCCAATGGTCACTCTGACTGAGCTCTGGAGATCCTTATGGAGATGGGACAAATTTCCAGAAGGACAACCATCACTGCAACTGAATGGAGCAAAGTACAGAGATATCCTCAATATACCCTGTTCCACAGTGATCAGGACATCAGTCTGCGTTGAAGGTGAACCTTTCTACATTACATGACAATGACCGTAAGCACAAAGTCAAGACAACACAGGACTGACCTACAGTGACCCAGCTAGAGCCCTCACTTGAACCCTATTAAACATTACTTAAAAGACCAGAAAGTGCAGTTTGAGAGGATTTGCCATGAAGAATGGCAGAAAATCCCCCAATTCAGGTGTGCAAACTTGTTGCGTCTTGCCTAAAAAGATCCATGCTGCCAAAACTTACAGACATTTAAAGTAATCTGTTTTCACTTTGGCATTATGGAGTACTGAGTATAAATTAATAAGGAAAAATTTATCTGAACCACTGCAGTACACTGCAAATTAACAACATTTACAAAACAAAAATGGGTCTGAAAATCTTCAGAATGCACTGTATATATATATCATCTCAGAAGTAGATTTATACATAGATGTAGATTGAATACATTTTGCTTTGTCTGACAAAACTTGGAATAGAACCAAAAAATCTTTTAAAAGGCTTTGTGTCATGGCAGATGTGGAAATGTTGGCTTATGAATAAAGAAGTGATGCAATAAAAAATATTAGAAACAGACTGTTGGAAGGGCCTGTGTAAGTGTGTGGTCTCTCATAACTTTTCTATATTTGTGTGTGTAGGAGAGATGTGTGAAGAGCTGGAAGATGTGTGTGCTCCTGAACGCAGCCCCTGCAAGCACCAATCGACCTGCCTGATCACAGCAGCTGGCCCTAAGTAATAACCCTGAATATCAAAGCAGACTCCTATTAAAGTTATATTATACTATATATTGTGAATGTGACACAGCATGCAGTACAACTATTTATCTGCACTCTTTCTCCACTGATATATTCTGGTTTTCTTTCGTTTCCCGCATTTGCAATTTAGTAGAAATGTGAATTTCTAACACGACCATCTTCCGTGTGAAGGAATTTTTTTTTGCATTGCTTTTTAATTTGAGAACCATTTTTTGGTGTGTTTTCGGTAGGTGTGTGTGTGCTCCTGGGTACGTGGGAGATGACTGCGGGGTGAACTATGACGACTGTCAGGATCACAAGTGCCAGAACAACGCAGAGTGCGTGGATGAGATCAACGGTTACTCCTGTGCTTGCATTCGAGGTTACAGGTAAGTTTTCATATTATATAAACTCTTTACACAAACACATATGCGTCTATGTTCACTTAGTAGGTGCACAAATTATGTATTCATTATTTCTCTCTGTTCGAGCAATGGAATAATGAATGTGTATATTCAGTCCATGCTGCTGGTTGTGTATTGTGGACACACACGGTGGATTTATTACACTACAAATGTTATTTGCAATGAACCTTAGCAAGTCCAAATGGATGAACTTGCGAGTGTTCTATGTCATTTAAATTCTGTAATGTTTTCTATCATTTCTATCATTTCAGTATTAGCAATGCTATCCTCTTTCTAAAACAAATGCAATCAGTGCATTCCTACTCCACACTATAATGTTACAAATAGTTTATCTGGGTATTCTGTACTATGTTTGGATGGGAATTTTAGCTTTTAAAATATACTATAAATAATAACGTAAAAATCTTTTTTCAGTGGGCAGCTGTGCGAGGTGCCACCTGCACCACTTTCCCCATGCCAGTTGGCTGACTGCCAAAACGATGCACCATGCATAGAGCGAGCAGGCCGGGCACTGTGTCAGTGTCTGCCCGGCTTCGGTGGCCCACGCTGTGAGAAGTTGGTCAGTGTAAATTTTGTAGACCGGGACTCATATCTGCTGCTGAGCGACTTGAAGAACTGGCCTCAGGCCAACATTACCCTTCAGGTAGATTGCATGTGTGTAATGGATTCCACACAACACTGTGTTTCACAGCATTTTGTAATAAACACTGATTCATGGTGACCACAAAATGCAATAAGGATATATGGATAGATCAAATAAACAATCTCAAAAGTTTCTCACCAGACTCGGTGTGCCAAAGTAGTTAATAATTGCGTTTAAACAGGAATGGTTTACTACTGACTAGCATTAGCAGCAAAGCCTATGACACTTGTGACTTAATTCCTCTCAGAATTGCTGCTAGTTGATACTAACTCATTGTTAGACAGCTAGGTAGTACTAGCAATAGGCTTATAAATATCTGGGAATATGACTACAATCCTAGCTAGCATGTATTAGCCGTCTATTTGAATATGAGTTACAATCCATACAAAAATCCTTTCAGGATTATAACCATATACAGATAAGACTTCTAGTCCGCCAACATTTTGTGAGATTATCTCGTTAGCTAGCTTGTAATACCAGGTAATCTTATGAACATGACTTATGAGTTATGAACATCCATGAAAAGCATGCCAAACTCAGGGGTATAACAGGACATCCTGATCAGGAAAGGGTTTTTTTTGTTTTGGGGGGTTAAATAAATAATTGCTAGCAAATTAGACATTTTCAATATCGAATATGAATCCTATAAAGTCTGCTTTGTCACATCCTCATTGTTTGTGTCTACTCAAGGTGTCTACTGCGGAGGACAATGGCATCCTCCTGTATAACGGAGACAATGACCACATTGCTGTTGAACTTTTCCAAGGACACGTCAAGGTCAGCTATGACCCTGGCAGTCAACCTGGCCATGCCATTTACAGGTATGCCAGAAAACACACCTAGAGATCTCATGCATATTTTATATGTAATGTTTTATTTTTGCCCTTTTTTGCTGCTATTGTATGATCTTAACTTATAACAAATTGCTGCTGTCATTTTTTCCTTTAATCTGTCTTATCTGTATATAAGTAATACCTCCTGTACTTCATGCATCATCCATAGTTTAATGGTCTACTTATAATTCAGTGAAAACAACTTATTTGAGGATCAGACATGTAAAAATCTATTCCTAGCTGATTTAAAATTGGATTTGAGTTTCAGAATCTGATTCATTCAACAGCTGATTCCTAAAAAGGTGTAAAAAAAAAAAAATCACAGACTGAATCAGTCTTATGAGTCAAACTGTCTTATGTAACCTGAAAAGCCAAAAATATCCAGGCTCTAATGTTGCTTCTGTCCTCTTTCTATCTCTGTTTTGCTCTCCATCTCTAGCACGGAGACTATTAACGATGGTCAGTTCCACACGGTTGAATTGGTGACCTTTGACCAGATGGTGAACCTATCAATCGACGGTGGCGTGCCCACCACCATGGGCAGCGTGGGAACAGTGAGGCCCCTCAATGGAGACACTCCGCTATACGTGGGGGGTAGGGGCCCAGCGCAGATACCTCGCTCCACTGCAGGCACTCGCAATTAACACTACTGTTAATCATCCCTGCCCTAAACACCCCCCTCTCCTTTGCCATTTCCCTAGACTGTGTTTGCTACGGCACTTCCCTCTTAAAAAAAAAAATACTGGTTTTGCGTCATTAGATGCGTAACCTTAACTTGCTTAGTAGACAACTATGGTTCAGACTATATTTTAAGTCCCTATCAGATACAGTCTACTCTTCCCAAAAAAAAAAGGAAAAGAGAATGAAAGAATTTTTTGTGTTTGTTTTAATGTTTGTGCTTGAAACCATTCATCGCTTGCATGGCTACTCTGGAGATCTTAGCATTATTAAGTATTGATACTCACTGGGTCGGTTTCTGTAGGATTTACCAAGTAATATTTATGACCTTTTAAAGACTTTAAGAATGAAATTTAAGACCTTTATCATGACATCAAACACACACACACACACACATAAATACGTTCTTAGCAACTGTTAGCCTTAACCAAGCCCTAAAATATTTTTTGCAAAAAAAATTGTAATAAATAAAATGTTGTACATCTATGTGGTACAATCCAATAGAGATTTGCACCAATAACAGAATATGTTGCATGTCTCATTTGTAGTCATAATACAGCAAATTATATTTGGAATGGCGAAAACTAACAAACAAAAAAGTGCTGCAGGAGCATTTTAATGAGCATTAGAGGTTGCGTTGATGAACATCAGAGAATTAAGATCTGGTTAAAATGACTAAAGAACAGCAAATGTAACGTTTTAATGCCTAAAATTGTGAACTCCGCAGAAACCCTGTAATTCCACCGTGGGGTAAACTGATCTCAGATCTCAAGAGTGTCTTCCTGTGTTCTTCCTTGTGTTTTGCGCTTTGCTGTTTATTGTTGCTTGCCCATGCTGCAGGAATGACTTTGCGCATTCCCCTCATTTTGTACTACGATAAAGATGCCGAGTCCCACATCACCTAATCTGGCTTTAAAGCACACGATTACGTTCTGTATTTATTATTTGTGCCTCAGATTCAAAGTCAAGAAACAATAAAGAAAACTTTATCTATTAGAACTTCCAGTGAATCCAGCATTTATATATTGTTTATAATACATTATAACTGTAATACTGATTAGTATTTTAAAGGCTGACATTTTTTTATAGCATTCTTATGGCACTTGGTATACTGGTATACTGTATAAATGTTACTGGCATACTATCCAAAATTATAGTTCTGTTTATAAAGCATGATTATATGACCACAATGCTGTAAATTCTACTTAAAGTTCTTTGTAGGAAAATGAAATTCAATGTACAATTTGAAATAAGTCACTTCTTTATGTATAACTACGTATAATGAGCACATTTGGGATGTATATGATAATAAATCGTACCCTGCAGTACAGATTGCAGAGGGTCTACAGAAGAACTAAAACATAGCGATTGTAGAGGGAATGAACTCATACTCGTATTATCCTTCTCTACTGATCTCATAAATGTGGAAGACGGCTCTTCAAAAATACCCCACCCGAACCCCCACCCCCTTTGCCACGCTCCATCTCTCATGTAATAATTGTATAATCTTTTCACCTCGCTACCTTTCCGCCCAGCTCTTAACTTTTTCCCTTGTTCCTTCCTTTCTGAATGCCAGGCATGCCGGTTGACGTGCACTCATCAATAGCGCCACGTGCTTGGCACATTCAGAACGGTTCCAGTTTCCATGGCTGCATCCAGAACCTGTATATCAACAACGAGCTGCAGGATTTTACCAAGACCCAAATGAAGCCTGGTGTAGTGCCCGGCTGTGAGCCTTGTCGAAAGATCTACTGTCTGCATGGCATCTGTCAACCGGATGCTGCTCTTGGTCCTGTTTGCCATTGTCAGCCAGGCTGGAGCGGCCAGCACTGCGATCAACCCATTGCTAACCCATGCCAGGGCAACAAGTAAGTCCACTCATGTAAATGTATTTGATCCTGAGGTAACAATATTATGGTTTAATTCTAACAGGTTCTAACATAGACTGCTGCTATAATTATAAAGATTGTTTTGTGCTTATTCTAGGAATATTCAAAAGTACAAAGATGAAATTACACATTGCACCTCATACACTGTATTGCCAAAAATGTGCAGACACCTGGTCATAAGTATGTTTTTTGCTTTTTTAGCATTGCATTCCAAATTTAGTCCCAATTTGTTCGTATAATTCCCTCCACTCTTCTGGGAAGATGTTCAACTAGATTTCGGAGTGTGCTTATGGAGATTTGTGCTCATTCAGCCAACCATTCAGCGTTCCAACCCAACCCAAAGATGTTCAATAGGGTTGAGGCTAAAGTAGGAGATCTTCCACTACAATCCATGCAAAGCATACCTTCTTTGTGCACAGGAGTATTGTCATGCTGGAACAGGTTTGGGTCTCCTAGTTTAAGTGAAGGGAAGATTTCATGCTAAAACCCTAACCCTGTACAATTGTGTGCCTTCAGCTTTGCGATAACAGTTTGGGAAAGGACCAAATATGGCTGGTGTTCCAACACTTTTGTCCATACAGTGTATATTGTCATATTCTTGTCTTACATGTTTGTGGTTGCCAGTTGTTACACATGCTCCAGGTTCTGCTTGTCTTCTTTCTTCAGCTTTAAGTGTTTTGTTACTGTTGTTACTGAAACCGTGCACTTACATCCATCATTGCCTCGATACATAACTAGCAGAGATGTAAACCAGAGTCCAGATTTCCAGATGTCAATGTTTTGGGACAATGTCTGCCGTTAACAATACCTTATGAAAATAAGATTCTTCGGCTTTAAAGGGAAAGTACCATGACCCTGTACTCGAACTCTGGCTCACACAAGTCACACAAACTAGGTAAATTACTCCTGGTAGATCAAGTTATTTGGAATGTTACCTAACGTTGTCCCCTTGGTATCTCCCTGCAGGTGTGTGCATGGAAAATGCATCCCGCTGGACATGCAGTCCTACCGCTGTGAATGTCAGGAAGGTTACCGCGGTGCTCTGTGTAACCAGCAGGGAGAACTCTTTAACCCATGCAGAAGGTTACAGTGCAAGCACGGCCGGTGTCAGATTTCTGACTCGGGTGATGCGCACTGCCACTGTGAGAACGGATACACTGGAGAATTGTGTGATCAAGGTAAGAAATAAAACAAGGACGTTCATGAGGAATATTGAATCCCAGTAATGCTGAATCTGGTTAACAGCTGTTACATGATGCAAAAACCTGGAATATTGCTTATTGGATTGTTAGTGTGCTACGTATATGGGAAAACGTTATTATAGTATATACATATATATAGTAAATTATCAGATGGCATATGCAATACCAGAGATTTACAAACTAGTGTGTTGATCTAGTGATTTACACACTAGTGTGTGGATCTTTGATCCATCTCTGTAAAGTACTATAAATTATTATGACTATTATGTTCCTTTTTTAATCATAGTAGCACCACTAAGCTGCCACTGCTGGGCCCTTGTGCAAGGCCCCCAACCTTCTATAACTAGACTGTATAAATGAGATCATTGTAAGTCCCTCCGGATGAAGGTGTCCACCAAATCTTATAATGCCATAAATGTGTATCTGTTTCCGTGTAGAATCAGAGTGTCGCGGTGAGCCGGTGCGGGACTTCTACCAAGTGCAGCGCGGCTATGCGATCTGCCAGACGACGCGCACGCTCTCGTGGGTGGAATGCAGCGGAGCATGCCAGCCTGGAGCCTGCTGCGCCAGCCAGAGGACCAAACGCCGCAAATACACGTTCGAGTGCAGCGATGGCACCTCGTTCAGCGAAGAGGTGGAGAAGAGCATCAAGTGCGGCTGCGTGGGCTGCATGTAGTGCAGAGAAGGGAGGCAGAAAGAGAGAGAGAAAGAGAGTAAGCAAGAAAGAGAGAGAGAGAGAGAGAAAGAGATGGCACGAGTCAGAGAGTATACAGAAATATATAATAAAACTATATATTATGGACAACGACATTTGTAAAAATAGAGGACTTTTTTTTTTCCCTCCCTCCGTGAACTCCCGAAGGGTATCGACAGAGCAAAAAAAAAAAACATCAATCACGAAAACAAACAAAAAATATATTGTATCTGTGAAACGTTGTCAGAAACACAAGGAAACGACAAAAAAAAAAAAAACGTGACTGAGAAGGCATGAGGTGTCGCACGATTTCCATTCGATTCCTTTTTTCCATCCTTCGTCCAGGCCTCAGACAGTCAGAGCAACTAACAGAGAGCTTCCGACTTGGCTTCTCAGATAGATTGCTAGAGGAGCATTGGACGAAAAAAAAAAAAACAAGGCTTTATTTTTCTGCAAACGCACCACAGGGGCTAAACGAATGTCTCGGTAACGCAGATGACGCGCGGTCCCGCCACTGTCAATAACACTGAACTTTTCTATAAAGTACCTCTAAACCTATACACACACCTACAAGACATAATCAATATTATAGACAATGTATACTGACTAATCGACCGTACCGGACCTGAGAACGTACAGCATTAGATATGATGCTTCAGGCACAATGGGCTAACAAGTGAGTAGCTAATGCGAAGGACAGGACGAGAGATAACGGATAACGAACAAGCTAGCTACGTTTTTTTGTGCTTAGCATTCCATTGACGGTACTGAGAGCACACATCAACTTACAGAGGGTTTAGCGACATTCAGAATCTTCCACAGGGTGTCTTGTGAAGGTTTGGGCCCTTGATCTCTTTGTCCTTGCTTGGACGGGGATGATGGTTTCCTTTTTTTCTGTCAGCGTGTTTCTTGCACTGTCATTTGTGTCCCGGTTGAAATAAAGCAGGTGACAGTGTGTTTTTGTTGTTTTTTTTCTTCCAATTGTGGTGTCCATCATCACGTAAATATTTGTTAAGACCCCAGTATAGACGAATGTGTTGCCTTTTTTAGTTCGTATCAATAAATTCTCGTAGGCGTGTTTTATTTTATTATTATTATTTTATTATTTCTGTTTTGCAAGGATTCTATTCGTCTTCAAATGCGCGACACTGCATTTGTACAGCTGAGTGCAATTACCGCCTCGGACACTACACACCCCGGTGGCACCATTCACCCAGCATGCATTGTGTTCCCCTTTTCCTCAACTTCAACAGGAGCAAATGGTCTCCTCTCCATGCCTGCAGTATTACCTGTGCAAATTTTTTGCATGTTTGAAAGACTTGCGATTTGATATCTAAACATCATTAGTACGCTGGTTTTTGTGTGTGTGTGTTTGTGTGTGTGTGTGTGTGTGTGTGTGTGTGTGTGTGTGTGTGTGTGTGTGTGTGTGTGTGTGTGTGTGTCCTAATTTCAATGCTTTTTTTTTTTTTTACATTGCATTGCATTGCATTTCTTTGACTTTTTTTTGTTTCCTGATGTAACCTAACTCATTTAGCCGTCTCTTTATACAGAAATGCCTAACAGATTCTAATATATATTTGTATTTCTTTTTGATTTTGGTATAGTATTTTTATATGTTAAAGAGTTAATCTGTGTGGGGTTTTTTTTGTTTTTTGTCTTTTGGGAAGTTGCTGTTGGAAAAAGGCAGAATGACATTTGGCAGACTTCATCGGATGCTTTTTTTTTCTTCAATTTGAATTACTTATAGCAAGCTAAAAAAATACGAATTAGCAATTGGCTAAAAATGCTAATAATAAAAAAACAAAACAAAAAAAAGAACAGTTCTAATAGGAGCCAGTATTGATTTAGGGGACAGGTGGATCTTGTATACGTTGTCTTCCATGTGTATATTGCATCTAATACTGTGTGCTTTTTTTTTTTTGGTATTTATTTTCCTAAGGTTTCCTAAACATGGCATAAACAGATTTTAAGTAACGAAATTTTCTTCTTTTTTTTTTTATCTCCTTTTATCTTTTTTATCAATGAGCATAAAATTAAAAACCCAACACTTTTTTTCAAATTCCTGTATTTATGATCTCATTGTTAAAGCTAAAAAACAAGGGCTGCCTAACACATTGCGGTTTGATGAGCCCGAGACTTGAGAGGCAACGCAACTGCGAGCAGAAAAGATTGTACCTCTGACTTTTTTTTGTTAATATTGTTGATGTAATTGTAAAATTTTTTGAAATATATATTTTAAGTGGTCTTATTACTTTAATTTCACGAGAACAAATTGCATAGATACTAGATAGGGTTACTACTCACTAATTGCTCGCCAGCATCACCCAGGCATCGGTACCAACGTCATAGACTTTTTGATCGATATTATGATCGAGTCGTACTCTTTAGTGAAGCTATTAGAAGTAACTTAATATGTCTTATGTTCACACTTCTATCGGTAAATCGTTTGAGTTTGTTTTGGGGGGGGTGTGTGAACAGGGACAAACTTCATCCTGTATTTTTCTGCTGCTGTGGATGCTATAAAGCACTCTTTTTTTTTTTTTTTTTTTTTTTTTTTTTTTTTTTTTTTTAAATAACCCTATTCAAGCCTCGTCTTCTTGAAGCGCTTCTTCACTGAACAGTGTGCGTATCAGATGGAGGTGAACTGTTAATCTGTGGAGGTGTGTTTGCATGGTTCCAATGCACTTTCCATGCTTTCCATATCGCTAGTCATTTTCCCCATCAAGGCTCAGAGACCGATCCTCCAAACGGTCCTGTTGTAAACCCTCTATTTTCCTAAGCTATACTCCTGAACATGTATTGTGAACAATGCAGTGTCTCTGTTGTATTGATTTTACTTTCTTTCTTCTATTTCTTCAGTTGTTTTTTTTTAAGTGCTGCAAGAGCTCTTAAATGTTCGCTAACTATCAAATGTGCTTCGGTTGCTTTTTGTGCGTCTCTGGGATTTGATGGTTATAATTGATCATTGCAGTAATCTGAATGTAAGTAGTGCCACCGACAAAATGTTTACTGAAAACTCCACCCTTTTCATTCATTAAAATGTGTGTGCTTTTATTATGTAACACTGTGTTGCTGCTTGTTTTCAATATTTCCGTATGCGTAGGTAAACTGCGCTTTTTAATGAGGTGAAATTGTTGACAGCCTACAACCTTTTTTTAAAATGTCGGTACATAAAAATGGCAGAAATTGCCGACTTGTTCACTTTTGAAAAAGTAAAATGGCCGCTGACAAATTTCAACGTTTTTTGGAAAGTATAACAGATAATAAAGTACACAATTAAAACAAAGACAAATTGTTCGGAAGTCCCACTTGAAGCTGTGGTTCTCAAACTGGGGTTCTGGATGAAAAAATATTGTGATAGTAAAGTCAGGTACTGGTGTAGGTGAGGGTGAGGAGGCCTGAGGTGCAGTCAGTGGTCCAGTTCATCCCAAAGGTGTTCAATAGGGTTGAGGTCAGAGCTCTATAGCAGGCCACTCAAGATGAAGAAACTCTAGAAAGAAACTCTAACCCATGTGAAGTAAATCTTCATGAAATTGGCTCATTGCTCAGAGATATTGGTTTAAGTCTCCTAGTTCAAGTAAAGGGAAAATTTAACGCTACTGCGTCCAAAGACATCCAATAAAATGCTGTGCCTCCAACTTTGTGGTAACATTTTGGGAAAGAACCACATCAGAATGGAAAACAAGTGTCGCTATACTTTTGGCATATTAAGTATACTGTATGTGCCGACCAAGCACGATTTATAAAACATGATTTTGCTCTTATAACAACACTATGGTTCATGTATACACAGACTAAAAATATGTAGAGACACCAAGTGGAATTTACAGTGGTAATATTTGTTAGAGTACTAGTGCAAAAACGTTTATGTATTGTTAACTTGAACGTGGCTTGAATGGCAATCCCACAATTTATATATATATACATTTACAGTGATATTCTGTAATGTTGATTTTATAAAATAAATGAACAAAACAAATTAAGAGATTATATTATGTTATGTTTAAGCAGCTAAGAAACAAAACAGTAATAAGGAATGTACTAAGATTCTAACATTCCAGCAGTCTTCACTGTCAGTGTTTTAGTGACGGTGACACTACATCAACATCAAGTTGCAACAAATGCAACTAAAAACTGATCTGGAAGATAAATGGAAATGTAGAAAATAACACCCAATCAAATAAAGTATTTACAAAGGAATTTCTTTTTATTTTCTACGATTAAAAATAACAAAAATTGATTTTTAAGTATAATCTAGAAACTCATTTAATAAGTTGATTGCACTTGATTATTATGTGCGTATAGCGTATAGCCATAAGGACAAATAAATAAAACACAAAAAAACTTGACGAAAAAAAACATAAGTTAAATCATGTTAGCAAGGAAAACAAATACAAACATGGAAGACAAACGTGAAAGAATGAGTGACTTAAAGTGTGACTTACATGCAAGTGTTCATTAATAGAAAATGTACGAGGATCAGTGCAGTGGTGCAAAAGTGCAGTAGCTCAGTCGGATTGGGAAACAATATCCAGAAGTAGTTTATTTAATGATTTTAATACAATTTGAATAAAAGATTATAGGCATTATTGTGTTCTGTTCATAATTTGTATGTACAATTCCAATTCCAAAAAAGTTGGGCCAATGTGCAAAATGTAAATAAAAACAGAATGCAATGATTTGCAATAAAACAAAAACCATATAAGATGTTTCAAGTGAAAATATTTACCATTTCAAGGAAAAAATATGGTAAGTTTAAATTTGATGGCTGCATCAGGTCTCAAAAAAGTTTGGACAGGGCCATGTTTACCACTGTGTGGCATCACATCTTCTCTGTATATAACTGGGAACTAAGGAGACCAGTTGCTGAAGTTTTGGGAGAGGAATGTTGTCCCATATGTGTCTGATACAGGATTCTATCTGCTCAACAGTTCTGGGTGTCATTTGTTGGTTTTTTGTTTCATGATGTTTTCAAATGGTGAAAGGTCTAGACTGCAGGCAGGCTAGTTCAGTACCCAGACTCTTCTACTATGAAGTCATGCTATTGTAATAGATCCAGTAGGCAGTTAGCATTGTCTTGCTTAAATATTTAAGGCCTTCCCTAAAAAAATACTTTTTCTGACTGGAAGCATTTGTTGCTCTAAAACCTGTATATACCGTTCAGCATTAATGGAGCCTTTCCAAATGAGCAAGCTGCCAATTCCACAGACACTAATGCACCCCTGTAGCAAGAGAGATGCGGCTTTTTGAACTGAGAACTGATAACAAGCCAGATAATCCCACTCCTCTTTAGTCAGGAGGACGTGGTGTTTTCTGGCTCATGTTCACACATGCCTTCTTCTTTGCATGATAGAGATTTAACCAGCATTTATGGATGACTTGGCAAACTGTGTTCACAAACAAAGAATTCTGGAGGTGTTATTGAGCCAGTGCAGTGATTTTCATTACAGAATTATAAATGTTTTAAATGTAGTGCCGTCTGAGAGCCCGGAGATCACGGGCATACAATACCGATTTTCACGGTTGCCCTGTGTGCACAGAGATTTCTCCAGATTCTTTGAAAGTTTGGATAATATTATTTACTGTTAATGATATTCATCCATTGTTCCACAATTTGTAGATACAGTCTTTCACAGATTGCTGAACCTCTGCTCCATCTTTACTTTTAAGAGACTCCGCCTTTTTAAGATACACTATTTATACCCAATCATCTTACTGACCTGTTGTCAATTAACCTAATTATTTGCTGAATGTTTTTCCAATTGTTTAATTTTAATTACACCTACTTTTTCCAGACTTTTGTTGCAAAAATCCAACTTTTTTGAAAACCATCAACCATCTTTTTGGTACATTTCCTCATTTTAAATATTTGATGTGTTTTCTTTGTTTTACTGTGAATAAAATATATGCTACCATTATTCAATCGTATGCTATTGCATGCATAATTTTGAACAGGCCAAATTATGTGTGAAACTTAGCCAAAGTTCTGTCATTAAGAGAGAAAAAAAGGAGTTACAGAAGAGTACATCTTTAGAGAGAAATCCTGCTAGTAAATGTGTCAGCATACTTGTTTTGTGATCATGGTCCCATTAAATTTTGCTGAATTGTGTTCTTAAAAATGTTTCTGGTAGTTGACTCCTGTAGACTCTAGTAGACTTTTGGCACCTACTGTCTCCCACTAAAGACCGCAAAGCCAAGGTCTAAAGACATCTGATCTACTGAAGCAGAATCTAAAATTAGAATGTTGTTTACTTGAAAAATTGATCATGGTGGCATGTGGGCACTGTATAAACAGATTGCCGAAAACAGAGAGAAAAACTAACAATACAGACAGGTATACTTTCGTCGTGGGGCTGCAATTCATCAGCAAGTATGGAGTTTACAAGGCGCTACCTGCCTATGGAATGGGAAGAACGGTGGAGAAAAGAGAAGGAGCGAAGGAAAAAAGTGATAGATGAAGGAGGGGAAGAGTTTGAAAGGGAGAGCAGGAGACTAACATGGATTAGGGCGTACAATGACAGCAGAATGGGGATGAAGGAAAACAATGTCATGAAGAACGAGAGAGGGATTCAGGAAACAGAGAACAAGTGGAATGACGAGGTAGAGACAAAGAAGTTCACAAAAGATTCTTACCCAACTGAAATCTTCAAAGCCATGGAGAAACTGAGGTGTTGCTCTGTCCTTACTGACCTGATCCTAAGTGTTGAGCATGGATATTTTGTTCATGCTCACTCAGTGGTCCTGGCTGCTGTAAGTCCCCGAATCCAACAGATGCTCCAACAGAGGAATGAAAAGAACGAGAGTGAGATATGTCTACATCTGGGTCCAGAGGTATGTGATGTGGGCTTATCTGCAGTGCTGGAATTTGCCTACTCTGGAAAGATAGCTGGACTGAACAATAACTCTTTAGCTCAGATTCAGGCAGCTGCTTTACATCTGGGAGTTTCAAGGGTTCTAGAGCTCTGCAAAAAAGAAGAAGAGGTGGAGAGGAAGAAAAATGAAGAGAAGGAAATGAAAAAAATGAATGGCAAAGAACACAGAAAGCTTAACCTTCAGTCCATTAGGCAGCTGTGGGCAGAGAAGGTGGGCTGTGATGTGGAGCTGGAAGCTCAAGGAAGAAAATTTCATGGTAAAGATATGCCAGAGTGTTGACTTTAGTCTAAATAGTCTACGTTCAAATTATATTCATTCGATTTGACGAGCCTCAAGACCTCAGTACATTAAATGCATTTTACATGACAGGCTACAATTTATACATAGTATGAGAAATAGTATCCAAAAACATTCATAATTTGCCAGCGTGTGTCTGAAATGTATATTGCTAATGCCTGTATGGAATTAAATTTTTTTGCTATCCACTGGACATTTGGTTTTGATGAAAATGAGATGACAAGTCAAAAATTCAGCTTGAATTTTTAAATTTATTTCTTTAAATATAGTAAATATGTTTGATTATTAACTTACTTTGAACTTGCTTGAAGTAACTAAATCAGTGTCAGTGAGATTGCAATTTAGTGACATCACCAAAACTTGCAGTTTTTATTTTAAACGCTTTTTTGTGGGTTTTTTTTTACATGATCAGAAATATTGAAACATGACAATAACCTGTGTTTCTTGTAACCCAGTTAAATAACACATCTAGATATAAAAATCAGCACATAATATGTTTAATTCTGATCTATCTATCGCATTTTTATCTTTTGACCCAATTGTCTTTAGTGTACAGTCTTAAGAGGCAATGTATTGTAATATTTTTTCTTTCCTGTTTTCTCCCGATCAAGACTTAATTTTTTTATTATCTGGACAACAAAGCTTGTTTCCTCGTGGTCACGACATAATTTTCTCGCAAAATCTCTTGCAAAAATCTAAAGTACATTTTCTCATGATCTCGACATACAAACATTGATCAGTACTTCATTTTCCTGTGTATTTGGCAGCATCATGGGTGATAGCATTCGCTTTTACTTTGATCAGGGACTCAATCAAACTACAGATAAAGTCCATATTTGCTGTGGAAAATTAAGATAGAAAACTATGATAAAACTATGATAGAGATTTCAAATGCCAAAGTGTACTTTAATACATTTAGGTTGTGAGAATATGGGTTTTTACATTGAGATCACGAGAAAATTACGATGTGATAAAAAGAAAAAAAACTCATGTTGAGATCACGAGAAAACAAGAAAGCTAAATATTATAACGCACGACCTCTATGGACTTCCATATTAGCGAATAGAGAAATCCAAATAATTCTGGACTTGCCGTTCCACTATTTTTTGCAGATGTGCATATTTCATTATTCCATGTTTCATTATTTCATGTTTTAAATAAGAAGTCAGTGAAACATTTTAAATACTTGAAAGGTGCGTCTACATTTGTATATGTATTCACCCTTGTTGCACCACCATGTTTTTTTGGAAAGCGACATGGTTGCAGAGTCAGATCTTTGGGTATAGTCATCAAAAATCTTTCTCAGGCAAGACCACAAAGCAGAAATGTGATTCCTGTCAGGTCTTAGCTGAACTCCAACTCTGCTCAACGACACAGCTTTCAAACATGGCCGCCGTGAAGTACAGCATAGAGAACGCTCTCATGTTCACAGGTTGTTTTTTTAAGGACTCATTTCAAGGGCATCATTGACCCTTTGAGAAGTATACATACGCATTCTTAGTTTATATTCTCAGTTATATCTTCATCTCCAGTTTTGCAATTTGTTCATGTTGCTTGCTGATCACTTGGCTTTTTGTTTGTTTCTTTGATTGATCTTTGAATCTTTGATTGATTTTTAAATCTTTTAAAATGGGATCTTTTTTGGTTAAGTTACATTTAAAGAATACCATATGGGATATTACTATTACATTGAGCTTTATTTCCTTTTTTTTTCTCATTTACAGCACACAGGGTGATTCTGAGTGCCAGCAGTGACTATTTCCATGCAATGTTCAGCAGTGGTATGAAGGAGACCCACCAGACCTCAGTGTCCCTGCTATTAGTAGGGGCACCTGAACTAGAAGCCCTTCTTCATTGCTGCTACAGTGGACATCTGTTTCTTGACTGGGGATGCATTTTTGAGCTCACCATCGCTGCTTTACAGTTTCAATTCCAACCAGCACTCTCGCTCTGCCTTAGCTACCTGGAACAGCAAATGGATGTCCACAACTGCTTGGATGTGGCTGCCTTTGCTGAAGCGTACATGCTTGGTGACTTGTTTGAAACAGCTGAAGACTTCATCCTCATGCACTTCCAGGAAGTTATGGCTACTCCAATGTTCTTGGAATTGCCAGCGGAGAAGCTTTTAAACCTTCTAAGACGCGATGCCTTGTGCGTTCCATCGGAGCTGTCTGTCTTCCGAGCAGTGGTGGCATGGATTGAGGCAGATCCAGAGCAAAGGCTTTCTCAAGCCCAGGAAGTAATGACAGGAGTGCGGTTTCCACTCATGACCTTCCGAGAGTTTCGAGAGGTCCGAGCCGTTAACCTGCAAATGGAGTGTCGTGGCAATGAAGATGTATATCTATACCACACAGCACTAAAAGAATTTGGATTTGGAGACTCCAGCCAAGTAGTTCAGCATCGTATACGTTACCCCAAAGATGTTCTTGTTGTTGTTGGAGGAGATCAATTAAATCCAGACGACGGCCAACGGCTTCCTAGCAAACAGCTGTGGTTTGCTAACTCCATGCGGAGCGGTACAGGATTGGTCAAGGATATGGAGTGGAGGATGTTGGGTGAAATGCCATCGAGAGCAAGATTCAGGCATGGAATCAGCATACTAGATGGGAAACTGTATGTAGCAGGAGGTTGCCATTACTATTCTAAGACAGACACAATGAAATCTGTATACAGGTATGATCTAGGTCTTCCAAAACTTATATTCTGTGCATTAATATAATAATTAATCATTTCTTGATTGATAATTTAATCTATGATAATCTTGTGTATTCAAAAATGTCTTCATAAATAGTTTTCCCATTTGATTTGTCACTGTATTCACTTTTCATAATTACAAACGAATAGTTTTTCACATTGACTTCTCACAAATATTTTTTGTCACACCTGATTTTCTCATTATATTTTTTTTCTCGCATATTTTTTTTGCCATTTTTGCCATGTAGAATTTATTTTTCACAAGTGCTTTCAAATTGTTTTGTATTTGGTTTACTTTCCTGAGTTCTCACCTGCACATAATTGCCTTATTTTCATTCATCGATTCTTCTCAAAAATTCATCAACTTTATACTTTTTGTAAAACATTTTTATGGATGTGACACATTTTTGCACAAGAAAAATCATTTAAAAAAGTTATAGTAAATAATAAGTTCGTTTTTAACAAGTTATCCGTCTCATAGTGTTCCTATAATGACAAGTTGAACTGCTCATACATTGAATTCAAAAAGTACTCAGATGAACTTCATCCTTCATTCAAATTGATTTTTTTCGCATTAATCTACACTCAGTACCCTAAAAACAGTTCAATCTTGGTTTCATCAGACCAGAGACTCCACACAGTCGGAGTCCTTCAGGTGTTTGTAGGCAAACTCCAAGTGGTTTTGCACTGAGGAGAGGCTTCCATTCAGCCACTTTGCCATAACGACCAGATCAGTGAAGTGCTGCAGTGATGGTTGTCCTTCTGGAACTTTGTCCATCTCCACACAAGATCTCCATAGCTCGGTTAGAGTGACCATAGTGTTCTTAGTCACCGCTCTTATCAGGCTCTTCTCTCCCAAATGTTCAGTTTGGCTGGGAGACGAGCTCTTGGAAGAGTTTTGGTTCTGACACACTTCTTATTCCAATTGAGAATTATGGCTCTAATATGAATTGTCAGCTGTGACTCCATTCAAAGTGTAGAAACATCTCAGGAACGATCTAAAGAAATGGTAGACATCTGAGCTAATAAGTGTTGTAAAAATTCGAAATACTTACGTACGTGATATTTCTTTTATTTATTTATTTAAATTACATACTAGAATTCTGTTTTTACTTTGTCATTATGTGGTACTGAGTGTAGATTGGTAAGAAAATAACGATTGTAGTATCAGGCGACAACATAACAAAATGTGAAGAGGGTCTGAATACTTTCTGAATGCACTGTACATGATTTTTAGGTTCTTTTGTATTTGTTTTTATTCTGTAGTTAAATTTCTTTTTCTTCTAAATCTTATACACACACTGGCACAGGTATGACCCTATAAACAACTCATGGAAGAGACTGTCAGATATGCAAGAGCACAGGAGTAACTTTACTATGGTGGTGAGAGAGGATAGTCTGTATGCAATTGGAGGAGACAAGGACATCAGCACTAATTTGGACAGTGTGGAAAAATACTCAGTGAAAACAGACACATGGAGGTAAGAAACTATAAGAAGAATTGCCTTGAATAGTATACGTACCACTAAATTAAATTGAACATATGTCATCATGCCAATGAAATAATGGCAAGCAAAATGTGTAGATGCAACCTTTCTGATACACTATATGGACAAAAGTTTCATATGTACTTTTTAAACATCCCATTCCACATCTAGTTCAGATTCTGGGGTGATGTTCCACTAGATTTTGAAGTGTGCTTGTGGAGATTTAGTCAATTTAGCCACAAGGCCGTTAGTCAAGTCAGGTACTGATATAGGCGAGGTAGGGAGGCCTAGGGTCCAGTCAGCGTTCCAGTTCATCCCAAAGGAGTTCAGTAGGGTTGAGGTCAGGTATTTACAGCAGACCACTCAAGATCTTTCACTCCAGCCTATGTAAATCATATCCTTATGGAGCTGGCTGTATGCACAGGGCCATAGTCATGCTGGAACAGGTTTGGGTGTTGAAACAATTTTATCCAAATAGTGTCTTTTAAATAGTGAATAACAGCTTGTTTCTGTGTTTCGTTTTAGCTTGGCACATTCACTGGACCAGCCTCTGAGTGGCCATGCAGCTGTTGTTTGGGAAGGCGAGATTTTTATCTCAGGAGGTTTTAATTTAAAGTACCAGTGCCTGGTGTCCATGTTTCTCTACCATCCCGAGCGTGGCACGACATATCTCTCGGACATGGCCCATGATCGAGCTCAGCACTGCATGGAAAGCTTGGCCAAGCGCTTCTACGTAGCTGGAGGAGTGTGTAACCTGCGAGAGTTCTACACAGATCAGTTGTCCTGTGAAAGCTATGACCCTAGAAGTGATACGTGGACTGCATTTACGCCTCTTCCGCTGTGCCATGTTGGAGCAGCCTCAGCTGTCCTGGAGGGAAAGTTGTATGTGTTGGGTGGTTATTCTCAGGAAGATTACAGTGAGGCCAGATTGGTACACCGCTATGACCCTGGAAATAAGAGATGGGAGAATATGGGCAAGATGGCCGGCCCTGTCACAGACATTCGGGCTTGTTTACTCCATTTACCTGCTCAGTTGAGAAGGTCAGATAGACTGAAAGCTATGTAAAAGCCATATTTAATCCCACTGACATTTGTGGTGTTAAAAGGTATCTTTTTTCATGATGTCACCTATTATAAATATAATAAGACACCTAGAACTGCTTCCCAAACCTCAGGGAGCCTACTGATGTAAGTTTTATGTAATGGAGACTAAAATGAGCTTAGGATATACTATATGGACAAAAGTCCATTGGCACCTGACCATAAAATTCATATCAGTTTTACACATCCCATTTACCATTCAGTCCCCATTTGCTGTTATACTTTTGGAAAGATGTTCCACTAGATTTTGGAGTGTGCTTGTGAAAATGTGTTCTTATTCAGCCACAAGGGTATTAATAAAGTCAGAGGTCTGGGTTGCAGTCAGCCCTCCAAATCATTCCAAAGCTGTTCAATAGGGTTGAGGTCAGAGCTCTATATCAGGCCATTCACGATCTTCCACTTTAACTCATGTCAACCATATCTTCATAGCTTTGTGCACAGGTACATTGTCATGATGGTTCAGGTTTGGGCCTCCTAGTTTAAATGAAGGGAAAGTTTAATGCCACAGCATCTAAAGACGTCTTTTACAATTGTGTGTCTCCAACTTTATGGTAACAGTTTGAAGAAGAACCACATGTGGCTGGAAAAGTCATGTGTCTGAATACGTTGTCCATATGGTGGTTAAATGTTCTTAGCAAGTACATGACTCTTAATGTTGGAATTTGTTTGGCAATGTTACCCCAGAGATTTGATATTTCGACATACTACTGAAAACAAAACAAAACATTTAATTGGAATTAGAAAAATTAAGCACATCCTATGACACATTTCTCTTTATTATCAATATTAATAATTAGGTGGTGTAGATTCAATGAAGAATGAAGAAGTTTCATACAGTATACTGTATTAGTGATGTTAATTGTAAAGTTTGTTTGTGTTTATTAAATAAATAAAAATAATAATAATAATAATAATAATAATAATAATAATAATAATAATAATAATAATAAATAAATAAGAATCACTATATTTTTTAGTCCATGATGATGCATGTTTAGAATATTAATTGTTTTAAACATAAGGCAGTACTATCAGTGGAACTGGTGTAAAATAGCCTGATCTAGCTGTTGTGTAAATGTTTTATATGTTAAGTGAATTATGAATTATGTAATGACTTATGAAATGCAAATACATGCAATATTCAAAACTCTTTATCCGGATTCCTAATATTCTGAAGCCTGGAGATGAAAAATGAACAATAAATACAAATTAGGACTTGTTTTTATTTCTTAATTTTTTTTTTAGCACACCTTATCTGAACCTTATGGTTAGCAAAACAGCTTTTGGTTAAAAAAAAAAAAAAATTAAATAAAAAAAAAAAATTACAAAATTAAAAACAAACATTACATAAAGTAAAAAAAAAAAAATTATTATACAGAGTAAAACAGAGCGCTGCATCACAAACAGGTATCTCATATAGCAAGAATGAATGCAAGAACTAAAGCAAGAAACCTAATAAATGCAATAAAACTAGTTTTTTTCACTGCAGCTGTGACCCACATACCTCATGAAATGACCCCGGGGTTTTGGTAAATTTCCATACGTTTTTGAGCATTTATTTTCATGCATTTGTGTTTTCCTGTGGATTTTAACTAATAGCAATTAAGAACAAATCTATAGGAAAGAAAATGCAAAATGCTGTTTTGTCCGACCTTTCGTCATGATGTCCAGCTTTTCTTGAAAAGTGGTCTTATTTGTAGATTTTACAACCAAATAAATTTCTTCTCTTCTGTCAGCCATTGTGTAATGAAAAGCAACTATTAATCCACATGAATATATTTGAGCTTGTGCAGTTTCCTACAAATGCGGTTTGCAAGCTAGTGACCTTTCTTACTATCCAATCAAAGGGCGTGAAAATGCTGAAATAATTCTATGCCTTCTAGGGGGCCTCGGTGTCAGCGAGTCACAGTCTGATTAGTTAAAGCAACAGGTCTAAAATACATGCATTTAAATCTACCAAGAGCCTGCACTGTTCATTTTTGCTGGCCTTACAATAACATGTGATGTGATGGCTGAAATCTGATTGGATAGAAACTTTAATGTAGAATTGTGCTGCTACCCGAGAGAAACGCTATAAAATGAAAAAATAGACAACTGGGAATAATTGAATACATATTTTTTGGCAAAGATATATGAAACATGGGTACTGTATCATGGCTGACCCTACGCTATGACCCCAGCTTCCTAGCATCGCTGGGATATGCAAAGAAGTTTGACGGTGTTGTAAAAAAAAAAAAAAAAGTACATGTGACAATTAAGAAATCACATTTCTTTCTTTTCTTTTCTTTCATAGATATTAGGCCTGCAGAGAAAGACATTTGCTGATGTTGTAAAAAAGGAAACATTACTGGAAAATTAATGGGAATAATTTGACAGTGTTTTTCTGCCCATCTTTTGGTTTCCTCTCACTGTTCAAAAGAAATATTCCAATAAGTAGACTGGATCCACTAAATTCATTCATTATTGAATGTCCCATTCAGAATGTATTTCCACCTCACACCAAGTGTTTCCAGGATTTCCTTGAGATCAACCATTACCAGGATTAAGTAGTTACTGAAGATTTGATTGGTCATCCATGTAAAGATACTCAAAAATATGATAAATACATGATAAGACTCTGCTAATACATTCAGCTTCAGTCTGAAAGGCTAAATCGTGTCCAGTGGCCTACATTGAACATTATGTTCTCACTGTGTGCATTCTCTGTACAAAGAGGTGCCAAAATCCCACACCAGTCCACACCACAGAACAGTAACAAGTAGCTTAGTCACACAACTCAACATTTATCAGGCCGTATTTGAGTAAGTGGCCTATAATTAGTCACCATACTTCTTCACAACCTTTCAAAAATACAGCTAGAAGACCATATCTTTTTTGGATATCATTTTATTGCGTGGAGAAAATAATATTGAATATTGGTTTTCACATATTCAATTATTAGGAGTTGTATAAGCTGGTTTCTGATGTATTAGAAAATATTTAATTAGAGTGTGTTTGGAGAGCAGTGATCTAAAATATTATATAACTGTTTACACTGAGCTTCATTTTTTTCAAATATTTCTCATATAATTCTGAATAAAGCAGAAAAAAAAACATCATTGTCTAAGGTGGTGAGGTACAGCCAGTACACATGCTGCTATATATGTGTTAGATCCAGGGGTTCCGCACAAGTTCTCCCAGTGCTGCATTGCTGGATCATACCTATGAATCACTTTTGTGTCGCTGTAATCTTCATGGCAATAACCACCAATGACATAAATCTTTCCTTCCAACACTGCAGATGCTGCACTGACATGAGGCATAGACATGGGCATAATGGCGCACCAGCAATTATTCACCGGATCAAAGATCTCACAGGCTAGCTGGTCAAATAACTGCCCAGCTACACCAGAGACTCCACCAGCTACATACAGGCAGTCTTTCAAGGTCTCCATGCAATGTTGGGCTCGACTCTGGGACATATCTCTAAGGTATGTGGTGCCTTTCTTTGGGTGATAAAGAAACATAGGTTCCAAGCACTGGTATCTGCTGTCAAAGCCTCCTGAGATGAAAATCTCTCCATTCCATACACTGGCAGCATGACTACTTAAGGATTGGTCCAGAGGTTGAACAAAGCTGGAGAAAGAAAATTGAGTGTTGGTAGTGTGATGCAGGTTAAGTGCAATTAATGGTCTTAGTACTATATCTTACCTTCAAATCAATGTTCCTGCTCCAAACTCAAACTTGGTTTTATAAGGTTCTATCTACTAGTTTATCATCAAACAATATAAGATGAGATGAACACAACATGGGCAGTGCAAAAGAAACAGACATCAAGTCTCAGTTTAGAGTCAAAGATAAAAATCATGTTTAGCTGTAGATGTTCTACGTGTAATTAAGTTTGAATAAAATGATTGGAACACCGGTCTACTGTACTCACTGGTTTTTATAATATATAAAAAATTCTGGCACATTAGAACGTCTTCATTGCTGCACATAGCTAAAGTGTTTCTAATGTCAGAAAACAATCTGCTGAAGGGATTGAATTTTCTGATATAACCAGGAACAGGAGGTACCAGGCTTGTAAGACATGTTTTGGTGGTACATAATGTGATGGATGTTCTGGAAAAAAGCATAACCTTAAATTTTACCTCATAAAAAATATTGGAACTTAAACATATTTAAGAAGCATATATATGATCATGATCTGATCTTAGTTGGCTCGAAATGTCCTTATCTACTGAGGGTTTTATTTGTTTCATGAGGTTAAGATGTTGCTTAATTAGAGACTATTGAAGCTAACATAACAATAAGGGTTTATCCATGTTGGTCACTGAATTTCCAGTGTTTCAGTGTACATCATGCTTACCTCCAAGAATCTGTAATAGGACAGTAGACCTCTACACTTTCAATGTTTTCTTCAATATCTTTGTTTCCACCAATGGCTAACATTTTTCCATCCACAACCAAAAGCGCAAAGTTGCCCCTTTTCTCATTCATATCAGCCAACCTTTGCCAATTATTTCTGTGCCAATCTACCCATAATTTGAGTATAGTCTTGATACTTTACCTATAGGCACATTTCATTATGTCGTCCTTCCCATAATAATGTCGCCCACCAACTACATATAATTTCCCACCAATTACTTTAGCACTATGACAGAATCTGGGTTTCTCTGGTAAGTCACCCAGTTTTCTCCATTCGATTCTTTTCATTAAGCCAACATGGTTATGGAAGGCATTGCTGAACCATAATTCCCCACAGGGTAAGCGTTTATCAAGGTTTTCAGTGATCTTTTTACCACCAACAAGGACCAGAGTCTCTTTAGGAAGGTAGGTTCTAAAATCCGAATAGGAATGAAAGGTATTAGTACAGAACTCTTCAAACAGGGACTCATAAAGATCCCTATCACTGACTCGTGGCCACGACGTTATAACCTTCACTTCTCTGAATTCCGTAAAGGTCATGAGAGGAAACAGGACAGTTCTCATTAAATCCCTGGCTTCTTTCACCCTAGCCATTTTATCGGCATTTATCCAGGATACGACAGCTCTGAACACGGACAGCTCTGATTTTACTACGTTGCTACGTAGGCAGTTGCTACGTAGATATGCCTTCAGCTTCTCCACAGGCAGGTCCTGAAATTTTGCAGTGACTGCCACATCCTCAAAATGTCTAAGCGTAAAGTCTTCTGCCATTTCTCGCAAGTCGAGCATCTCATAAGCCTCGGCATATGCAACAACATCCAGACAATTATAAGCATCCATTTCCTGCTGCAGAAAGTTGAGGCAGAGCGAGAGAGCTGTTTGGAATTGGAACTGAAGAGCAGTGGAGGTGAGCTCAAAAATGCAGCCCCATCCAAGTAGCAGATGCCCACTGTAGCAGCAATGAAGAAGGGCTTCTAGTTCAGGTGCCCCCGTTAATAGCAGGGACACTGATTCCTGTTGGGTTTCCTTCATCCCGCTGCTAAACATTGCTCGGAAATAGTCACTGCTGGCACTCAGAATAACCCTGTGTGCTGTAAGTGGTAATGACAACAGCAATGTAAATACAAAACAATAACAGAAAATTTATTGGTCTTGGAAAAAAATAAAAACATAATTTTCTGTACAGTTTACAATGAGGTCCACAAATAAGCATCGATTACTATATATTATCTGTATTAAAGTTCTCATAATTTACCTAATTTAACAAAAATTGAATTTAAAAAGCATATTCTGTTATATAAAAATAAAATAATGAACAAATAATATTGTAAAAAACAAAACGAAAATTGATGGCATTTGACAGATGCCCTTAAGTGACTTATAACTATGTGAGCAGTTGAGGGTTAAGGGCCTTTCTCGAGGGCCCTGCAGGGAACTTTAGGTGGTGTTGAGTTTTGCACTTTTAACAACCTTGTAGTCAGAAGCCCAACTTCTCAACCACAGACCTTTCAGTTTCCCAACTATTGTACTACAGCACGTACATAATAATAGTGCATAGTTGATATTATAGTAATTTTCCTAAATAATAATAATATTTTTGATTCTCCATACCATTAAATATTCTTCCTTCAGCCTCCACCTCCACATCACAGCCCACTCTCTTGTCCCACAGTTGCCTGATGGCCTGCAAGCTGACCTTCTTCTGTTCTTCAGCAGAGATTCCACTATTGCTTTCTTTTATCTTCATCTCACTGTCATTCTTTTGCTGTCTTTCCTGTTCTTCATTGCAGAGCTTCAAAACCCTTGGAACTCCCAGGTAAAGAGCAGCAGCCTGAATCTGAGTTAAAGATCCTCTGGTCAAATTAGTGATGATTCCAGTGTAGGCAAACTCCAACACTGCAGATATGCCCAAATCTGATACTTCTGGACCAACACATATAAATCTCTGTCTCTCATTTATTTCTTGGAGCATCTGCTGGACAACGGAGCTCACAGCAGCCAGAACTACAGAGTGACCATGGAAATGAGCCTCACTTTGAGTTTTTAGGGTGAGATCAGTGAGAAAAGACAATTGTTTCATTTCCTCCAAAGCGTGGAAAAGGCTGTCTGGGTAGGATGGGTAGCAGTATAGCTTTTCGGTATATTTTTCAGATTCCTCGCTGGTTTTACTGTGAGTGGTCTTAAAGGATGTCTTTTCAAACTGTTGTGTGTCGTTATAAGCATCATCATCATCATCATCATCATCACTTGGAGGAAAAAGTACATTACAACCATCATTTTCTTGCTGCTCACTTCCCTGAGATAGCTTCAAATATCTTGCCATGTTCTTCAAGGTTTTTGTCCTCATTCATATAAATTCTTCTGCTTTCATGCCCACTTCCTTTTTATTCTCTTAACTTAGGCAGTGTCTTTTTTTGCTTTTGAAGGATGCTGGCAAGTCACATAAAAACAATGATGGGCCACAGCCATGAATAGCTTTCACCTCTTTTTTGCATTTGGTCGCAGTAGAACAAGTAACTGCCAAGGGCTTGGTAAAAAAAAATTAACCCAGTCCAGTCAGTATGTCCACAGAGTTTCTTCTCCTGCCTTCTTTAGTTTTTTTGGACTTCTGACTGGAGTGCTTTTGAACTCCCTCACACACCAGGCAGAATGCTATTTTTACCTTACCTCAGAGGAGTCTTCGAATTAGGGCCGACTTCAGAGCAACAATGTAATGTCATCTTATGCCATCCGACGTGTTTTTTTTACGTTTTGTATTCAAGCCGATCAACACAACATTAGGGTGATTTACACTTGAATTGAGTCCACATCACTCATCAACCCCAATCTTCTTAAATATTATTGTGAAGAATTGCTCCAGGAGTTACTGATACGAATCAGTGTTTCAAATGTCATCATATCATCCAATAAACCTGGTCGCAAATCAGTTGAATTGTTGTTCACACAAACAGTTTTTTTCTCCCAGACATTGACTGCCTAGGAAGGTTTGGACACAATCTAAAGGAGAATGTGACAGGCTGAGAGATTAAACTGAAGGCATAAAATTCTTTGGCAGTCGGGAATCAAGTTGCTCCTCCACAGCCAGAGAATGATATCTGGGTCATGTCGTAGGACTCAAGGTAGCAACAAGCCTTTAGTAAATAAACAGCCAGAAGTCTTTCGTGCTCGATGTCTGTATTTAGTATCAACTAATCCAGATCCAAGGCTAGTCATGGCACAGCTTTCTAATCATGCTGTAAAGAATGTATATACATTTTAAAAAATTTAATAAATGACCTCATAAGAATGCGTTTAACTGCACGCTTACTGACAAACCTTTATTAATATGAATATCCAACAAATAAAAAAAGTCCAGCACTAAATCTTTCCTGTGTTGTACATTTTTTTCAAGTCAAGTCAATTGAGTTAGATTTTTATTTGTTTGAACGACATTTTGCCAAAGTAGCATTACAGAATAGTTTACGAATTGCAGTTTATGAATGCAGCACCAGAAATTAGTTACATTAAGTTTAGCCCTAATGAGTGAGCCAGTAGCAACAGTGGCAGGAGAAAACTCCCTGAGATTGTATGAGGAACCAAAATCAAAGGGAAAAAGGGATGGAGTATAGTCGGGTCTCTGATGGACATTTGAATGCAAAATTGCAAAAACTGAGCTTATGATAATTTGAATAGATATCAGTGTATGACTGATTTATATCATTCTATTAAAAGATTGGTGTGTTAAGAGTAACATTAGGGTGCTTTCACACAATCTAAATCGTGTGACAAAAATGATAAAATTCTTTATAGCCATTAAAAATTTACAGTACTTTGGATACTTAAGTACATTTACCGTATTTTTCGCACTATAAGTCGCTACATTTTCCCACGCTTTGAACCCCGCGGCTTAAACAACGAAGCAAGTAATTTATGGATTTTTCCTGGGTTTTTACCGGTTTCACAAGCTCCAAACCAAAAAACTGAGCGACATAGCTTTGGACCAATGAAATTGGGGAACGGAAACGAAAAAACGCACTTCACCTGTGTTCTGAGCTGCATGGCACCGGGAGAAAAGCTTCCCCGATGGTGATTATTTAACGCACGACGATGACAAAAGAAAAACTCCAGAGAGAAATAGTTGTGAAAGGAAGGAGGAAGACAGTGAACAATGACTAACTTGGTCGGCTACTGTTTAGATACAAGCCGTTGTAATGCGTTGAGTCTGGGTGAAGGGAGAGCTCGCTAACTTCAGTTGCAACAGAAATCATATAAGCACAGACAGGTTTCCAAAACTCATGCTTTTTAATTTTTCTTGGCAACAGCGTTACGGGTTAGTCAAAGAAACTTAGAAATTAGCATTAGAAAATAATAAGGACATATTCTTATGCCGCTCTGCTCTTAAAGGAGCCACAACATATTTCACCCGTTACACCGTGTAACAGACACTCTCTTTCATTAAAGCCTGTGTAAAGTTCATTAGTTTCAGTGTAGCGGCTTATTTATGTTCAAAATAAAAATCTTTGTCAAATTCAGTGGGTGTGGCTTATATTTGGGTGCGCCTAATACTGCGGAAATTACGGTAAGTCAAATACTTTTGTACTTTTACTGTGAAAGTTTAAACGGAGCACTTTTACTTTTACTTGAGTAATATTTTATCTCTACTTTAACTCAAGAACATGTTTTGTGCACTTCATCCACCACTGCTAAATCAGCTAGCTAACTTTAAAACTGCAAGTCAGGCTACCTGTTTTTTTTTTTTGTTTGTTTGTTTTTTATACTATATTTAGCAATGAGAATTACATTTTTAATTTTTGTTGTAAGGTGTGTTAATGGTGATGTGGCTGACCCTCAGAGCTCCCTCATATCTGTGTTACCTTTTGACTTTTGAATTTTTATTGATGCTACCTAGCTAGACATTGCTAGTCTTGAGAGGGCCTGCGTACACAATTTTTTGTTTCATCATTACAGGACAAGAGAATACAAAGGAATCTTTGAAAAATATAATTATTTTTGTGGTCCTTTTCCTTATGTCTACACTTAATGATCTGATTCAGTAGGGAAACTTACTATTACCACTTACACTACTACTACTGATTAATGAGTGATTCATTACACATTGGCATTTGTATGTTGCTTTGAATTTGCAATCATGCACACATTTTTGCATGAAACTCACAAACCTGGTAAAGAGTCACGTGATAAAAACGAACACAATCCTGTTGAACAAAATCCTGCTGAAACTGAACAAAATCCAGAAGAATGACAGTTGAGGTTAAAAGCGGTCATTGTCGTGAATATCATGTTGGGTCTTTAGTGTTATTTTTATTAATAATTTGTTTTGCTACTTATCCAATTGAATATAAATCATATTGAGGACAGTGACAAAGTTTTTCTTCCTTATGCCATCTCGGGGAGTTTTTCCTTGCCACAGTTGGCACCGGCTTGCTCATCAGGGACAAACGTACACATAGAGAACATTCTTATTCATTCTTTATTACCACAATATCTGTGTAAAGCTGCTTTAAAACATTGTTAAAATCACTACAAAATTGAATTGAATTGAATGGAATTGAATTCTCTCTCTCTCTCTCTTTCTCTCTCTCTCTCTCTCTCTCTCTCTCTAGCTACACATGCTAATCCAAACCTAATGTTAAGAAATATACTTTCTCTAGCTAGCCAGCTAAGCTATAATGTGTACCGGCTGCTTGTAAAACAAATGAAAAGTTTCTTTCAGACTGTAAAACTAATTTTTGCAATAGAATTTTTTTGCACATGTTTATAGACTATAAATAATAATATAAATATATAAATATAATATATATTAACTGGCCAGACTTTGATACCACAACCAAATATCCCCCCACTAGCTATCAAGATATCAAGATATCAAATATAACCAAAGCTAGTTTTCAAGCAAATCAAAAAAACTAAAAAACACTGGTACATAAAAAAGGAGATTGCAAATAAGAATCAACTATTAGAACTTTGCCACATATTTGTTCTGCATTGAAATCGTTTTCACGTGTTTCACATTATTTTCATAAAAAAAGTTTTAGTCATGTTGTGTAACACTTTCCAGCAAACCTCAAGAAGATTAGCAATCATACATCAGCAAATTGTTATAATGGATAAAAAGTTGTTTAAAAGTTTACATGGCACTGAATATAGAGCTGCATGAACCCATCTACCCTTAAATACTGCTCAGACTTTCTCTTCTCCGCTGCCAAGGCTGGCAATTGACTTCATGCTCAGAGTGTCTGCGTTGACACATTGTCATCTCATCCAGACTTTGTCCCGGGTCATGATGACTACGTTCGGGGTTTATTGTTTACTAAGTGCCACTCACACATCTCTTCACAAGCTATAGACCTTAGAAACAAATCACAAGACAACTTTTTATCTTGAATCTTGTTTCCTTGTATAGACCACGAGAAGCTGGTGTGTTTGGGTTTATGATCAAAATCTTTTCCGTATTCAGCCTATACAGTAATCATATAACCAGTGATTTTGCTCATGCTTTAAAATTAAAATAAAAATACTTTCCAGTGTTGAGATATTTTCCATAAAACACAATTAGACATCTACTTTCAAGACATTTTTTATTTATGTTTAAATGGACCCAATTTGTTCACAAACATACACCTCAATTTAAGAAAAAAAGCATGGACAAAAAAATATTAATGGCACAAAATGAATAGCATTAAAACATAATACTGAAAAGGATCATTCCTGAGCAACTGCATCAGGGTCGTTATTAAGATATGTAAAGGGGAACAAAATGACATTAGATGTACTGCTCACTTGAACGTAACTAGCATTTAAATCGTCAATGCTAACACTGATGCGAAAATAAATCGACATAAGTAATAGGCTCGGCCGCTTATCGCAGACTCGATGCGCCAGTTGAGGTTTGCTTCAACATCACTTCAGCCATGCGTTCACAAGAAAAATGCATTTTCTATCATAATCATAACTCAAAAGACTTGCTGTACATTGCATAGTAATTCGTTTCCCTTTTCAGTCTTTTACGTTACTGTGATTCTTTGGCCCTCAAACATTCTTTACACACACATACAGGAAGAAATAACATTTAAGCTTTAAAAACAACCGTGTAAGCCGTAATAACTAGCGATTTCATCATTTGAAACTATTAATAAATGCAATGCAGTGGATTACTGTGGGAGAATAAACATTGAAAATTCAAGATAACAAAAACGAATAAGGAGTGAATTCAATAAAAAATGAAGAATGAGTTCTTTCCAAAGTTTTACTAAATAGTGCAGACATTACAATGAAACTCTTACATAACGGCTTCTGATAATTAATGCAACTCATGTCCACTAGTTAACATGTACTTCTGTTCATTTCAAGGGCCAGTTTTTGTGCTTCTCATAGTACACTTCAACAAAATAACTACTTCCTTGAGGTATCTGTTTCAGGGGAGTTCAGGTATTAGTGAGTGGGAGGAGGAATGAAAAGAACACAATTATGATCGAAATAAAGAGGGGGAGAACAAAAAGAAAGAAGAGAAGCGGTAAAGAGAGAGAGAAAGGCTGTATATTTGGTGACCATTTTCCTGTATCGGGTTGGTTGTCCGGAGCAACCGGGGTACCTGCTGGATTACAGTGACAAATCACCAACGGCCTCACCTGAGAAACACTTTCCTATAGGACAGAGTAGGTAAGAGACACAGAGGAAGAGTGAAATCACAGAAAGGAAGACAAATGTACAGCTTATGTTGTAAGCCAATACCATGTATAAAATCAATTACATCATTATTATCTAGGTAACACAATATGGACAAAAGTTTGTGAGCAATTGACTATGATATACAGTATGTACATGCTTTTGTGAACATCCAATTCCACATTTAGTCCCCATTTGCTGTTATGATATTCTCAACTCTTCAGGAAAGATGTTCCGCTAGATTTTAGAGTGTGCTTGTGGGGACAAAAGGGCGTGAGTGAAGTTAGATACTGATGTAGGGTGAAGAAACCTTGGGTGCAGTCAGTGTTCCAATTCATTCCAAAGCTGTTGGGTCCAGTAGGCTCAAGCTACTTAAAGTCTTTCAGTATAACCCAGGTAAACCATATTTTCATATTTGGGTTTCCTAGTTCAAGTTAAATTTGGGTTGCCTTTTTAGGGTTTCTTCCTCTCAAGGTTCTTCCTTTTACAATCTCAGAGAGTTTCTTTTTTTGCCATTGTAAGGACTGATTTCTAAATGTAAAAGTTTTAGTCTATTTCAATCTGAAAAGCTGCATTGGGGCAGTGTCCATTGTTGAAAGCACTATACAAGTCAAGTGTTTCAATACTTTTGTCCATCTCATGTACATGGCACATGGGGTAAAAGAATGACACGAGTAGATAAATGGAGAATGTTATTATTAGAACAGAAGGATTCAGAGATTGATACAAATAAATGTAAAGAAATAAATGTGGAGGGGGAAGAGAACATGTATGTGTATCTGGCACAGTGACCAGAAAGAGATGTACAGTATATCAGTGGAAAGACAGCATATCAGTGGAAAGACAGCTGGCATGAGGGAATGAAACAGGTACAACCCTAATTCCAAAAAAGTTCAAGTTACAAATCTCATAAACCCATATTTTTTTATACAAAAGAACATAGAAAACATGTTAAATGTTTAAACTGAGAAAAAATTTACTATTTTTTGGAAAGAAAATGTGGTAAATTTGTAATTGATGGCAACACGACTCAAAAAAGTTGGAACAGACGCATTCCTACCACAGTGTTTCGTCTTCTCTTCTTTTAACAACATTCTGTAAACGTTCAGGAACTGAGGAAACCAGTTGCTGGAGTTTCCAGAGAGGAATGTTGTCCCATTCTTGCCTGATATAGGATTCTAACTGATAAACAGTTCTGGGTCGTCTTTCTCTGCCTTCAAATATGCAAGGCCTTCCTTGAAAAAGACGTCGTCTGGATGGGGGCATATCCTGCTCTAAAACCTATATCTTTTAGCATTGATGGAGCCTTTCCAGATATAAAAGCTGCCCATTCCATAGACACTAATGCATCCCAGAGAATGAAAGCGGTGTTTCTGAATCATGCTCACATATGGCTTCTACTTTGCATGATAGAGATTTAACTTCCATTTTGAATGGCACAGAGAACGCCTTGTGCCTTACACAGAGATTTCCCCAGATTCTTTAAATATTTTGATGCTATTATGTACTGTAGATGATGAGATATTTAAAGTCTTTGCAATATTACCTTGAGGAACATATGTAGATAAAGCTTTACACATATACGTGAACCTCTGCCCATCTCTAAGATGCTCTTTTTATACCCAATTATCCTACCTACCTATCGCCAATTAAACTAATCAGTTGCAAGATTTTCTTTTGGCTCTTTCTTTCTAGTAACACTTACAGTTTTAGCCTTCTGTTGCCTCTGTCTCAACGTGTTGCAGCCATCAATTTTAATTTTACCTATTTTTTTCCTTAAAATGGCAATTTTTTTTTATTTAAACATTTGATATTGTTCTATTTTCTATTGCGAGTAAAATACGGGTTTGTGAGATTTGCAAATCATTGTGTGCACAGTGTCCCAACTTTTTTGGATTTTGGATTGTAGAATTAAATATGGACCAGTGTGTGAGAGATAGATTTAATGAGATAGATTTAATGAGGGTGTGTTACAGGTACAGGTATAATAATAATAATAATAATAATAATAATAATAATAATAATAATAATAATAATAATAAACCTCTAGTATGGTTCTGCTGGGGGAGCGATGGGGACTCAGTCTCAGACTCCAGCGGTGGTTCTGTCTGCTCTGTCCTCCATCGTCCTCGCTCTCTGTGGTGTCTTGCCGAGTTACCCGCTGACGCCTTCGCTTCCGAGAGCTGATTCGCTGGAGAGAACCTACGATTTGTTGTCTGGACCAATAGAAATATCACAAACCAATAGACATCTTTTTTTCCAACATCAGTGGTGCATTCACTCGAGATGATAATGATATTGGTTAGTCAAACTGTTCATGACTATTTTTACAGCAAGACTTTGACTCTATCAAAGAAAAAGATGATTATTTTCCAATAATAACACTGAAGTGAAGTTTACTACATGTCCATTAAGTTACATCATCACTTTTGTTCAGTTAATAAGACTTAAAACAGAGCTTAGTATATTATACAAAAATAAATTAAAAAATGACCTTGACATCTTTCCTACACCTTAAAACTTACTTTTACTAAGTGCTGAAACCTCACACTGAATTTGATTTTCTGGTCATAAACACCTCTGCTTTCAGTACCAGTATTCATTTGCCTTAAATGGGCATAAGCAACACAATGTGCGGTTCTTTCCCAAACCGTTACCACAAAAGTGGAGGCACACAACTGTATTGCATGTCTTTGAATGCAGTAGCATTATATTTTCTCTTCACTTGAAATAGGAGACCCAAACCAGTTCCAGCATGACAATGGCACTGTGCACAATCCAGCTCCATAAAGATATGGTGTACATGGGTTGGAGTATAAGATCTTGAGTGGCCTGCCATGAACCACTAACCTAAAACCTACTGAACACCTTTGGTATGAATTGGAATGCTGACTGAACCCCAGGTCTCTTCACCTCACCTACATTAGTATCTGACTTGACATGTTCTTGTGGCTGAATTAGCAAAATCTCCTCAAGCACACTTTAAAATCTAGTGGAACATCACTTTACTAACACTTCTATAAATGAATGAGTGCAAATCTTCACAGAATGTAGTGGAACATCTTCGCAGGAGAGTGGAGGTTATTATAGCAGCAAATAGTTACTAATTGTGAAATGGGATGTATTAAAGTATTAAAGTGTTTTAGTTTTTTTTGTTATGATCACTCTGGAGATAATGTGGTTAATATGCTGTTAATTATATTACATTTGTAGGAGGAGGAGTAAAAAAATTATATAAAACCAAAAAAAAATCTAATCAATAAAAATTCTAAATCAATTAGAAATTGACTTCATAGGCTTTTAAATGTTGGACACACTGTTCAATAGTTATGACCATAAACAATTAGGTAAACCAAAATTAGGTAAAAATCTTAACAAACACCTTGGCCAGAAGAAGAAGAAAAGTAATGCCATCTGTGTTTGGACCCCTAATTGGAATGTTGAACTAACTTAATGGTCAAAATCGCTAATAGCTAACAAAGCCATTTCTGGTATTTTAGTATACAGTGGTGTGTACAATGATCCAAAACACACCAGCAAGTCCACCTATTAATGGCTGAAGAAAAACAAAATGAACACTTTGGAGTGGCCTAGTCAAAGTCCACACCTGAATCCTATTGAGATGCTGTGGCATGACCTTAAAAAGGCGGTTCATGCTCAAAAACCCTCCAATGTGCCTGAATTACAACAATTCTGCATAATAGAGTTCCTCCACAGCGCTGGAACAGACTCACAGCAAGTTATCGCAAACGCTTGATTGCAGTTGTTGCTGCTAAGGGTGGCCAAACCAGTTATTAGGTTTAGGGGGCAAACACTTTTTCACACAGGACCATGCAGTTTTGGATTTTGTTTTCCCTCAATAATAAAAACTTTCATTTAAAAACTGCACTTATGTTCACTTGTGTTATCTTTGACTAATATTTAAATTAGTTTGATGATCTGAAACATTCTTCTTCTTTCGGCTTCTCCCATTAGGGGTCGCCACAGCGGATCATCCGTCTCCATACCCCCCTGTCCTCTACATCTGCCTCTTTCACACCAATTACCTTCATGTCTTCCTTCACAACATCCATAAACCTCCTCCTTGGTCTTCCTCTTTCCCTTCCCCTTCCTGGTGGCTCCATCCTCAGCATTCTCCTACTGATATGCCCCATGTCCCTCCTCTGCACATGTCCAAACCATCTCAATCACGCCTCCCTCACCTTGTCTCCAAAACGTCCTAAAAGCGCTGTCCCTCTAATAATCTCATTTCTAATCCTGTCCATCCTCATCACTCCTCAACATCTTCAGCTCTGCTACCTCCAGCTCCACCTCCTGTCTTTTATTTAATGCCACTGTCTCTAAACCATACAACATCGCAGGTCTCACCACAGTCCTATAAACTTTCCCTTTCATTAAAGTGTGACAAATAAGAAATCAGGAAGGTGGCAAACACTTTTTCACAGCACTGTAAATCAAAGTGATGATACCAAAAATGCCACCAGATACCCACTTAAATTATGAAAGCTTGAAAGTCTAAGATCATTCATGTCTAGTGTGGGAGAAAATAGCTACCTGCAGCAGAGATTTTGCTTTTTAAATAGCTTTGGCATTCTGAGTCCACAGTGAGCATATTTGATGACTAGTGTCTGAGTCATTTACCTGGTGTCTGCATCCTCTACGTCTGCATCTGCATCGCTCTCTCGCTGAGGATCGGACTGGCCGCACTCTTCCTGCAACATGAGTCATAGGCAGGAGCAAACACATTGCTTCTACAACTCCTCTCAGAATATCGCTCTCTTTCCTCACAAACGCACACCTACTTACCTCAGTGCCGTAGCCCTCTGAGTATCTGGCCATTATTGCCCTGTTTTTCCCACATTCATTACACTTCAGGCTGCTTTCCTAAAACAGTAAGAGAATACAGCGGTGATGCGCTTCTTAAACACAGCATTGATAATGTCTCTGTATTCAAATGTGTCTTTTCGTGTTGAGATGTTAGCAGTTGTGCGATACACTCACAGTGATATTTCATACCACCACCAAGCAACTCATCTCAGCTTGTTAGTAATCTATCCAAAAGTGTAGCTTTGAAGCCTGCTCTGCTTCAGCAGAGTGTAACAACCCAGGATCTACAACTGGTCCACTCTCTCCATCTTCACACTTTTTCTGCACATTTTTGCACTACGACACTTTAATCACTTTAATCACGCTGGACTTGCACAGCACAGTGGCACTTTCTACCACACCATACCGCACACGGACACTTCACAATCACATCAAATCACCTAAATACACATCCTTGTATATATATATATCCTTGTATATACACTTTTTTCCACATATCTTTACATATTTGATATAGTTTATACTTTTTTTTTTATTGATCTGCCTTCTTTCTTTCCTTGTTTATTTTTCTCCTCATTCTATTCCCTCATTCCAGACCGTCGTAAAAAGCATTTCGCTGCATGTCGTACTCTGTATGTATGTGTACGTGACAAATAAGATTTGATTTGTGTTCAGGTGAGGAGACGAGCGAGAGACTAAAAGACCAAACACTGCACTCATTACTCTTTATGTCAAGATGAAGCAACTGGAGCCATCATCATCTTACTTCCCCTCATACCCCTATCATTCACATCACTCGATGTCTCCTCAACTCCTTATATGATATTACACCATCCAACACCACTTTATGCCCCATGTCCTGCATCCCATAAATTCCTTGCCACATCCTTGTACATCACCCATTCCTCACTCTTCCTTGGCTCTCAACCTACGCCTCCATCCTTTCATTCCACACCTCATCATCCCTTTCACACTCATTCCACCGTCTCATTCTTGTCATCACATTCTGTGACCTATCATTCCACGCCTCCAGATCAGCTTATCTCATGTCCTAACATTCCAAGCTCATCACAAATTCCCCCCATTCCACCACCCCTCCATTCCATAATCCCTCATCTCCCTCACACCCTGACATCCCACATCACCTCTTTCCTAACCCTCCTTATTCCTTGGACCAACATTCGACCCCAGCCGCACAACCACAAACACACACCTCTGTACCTCACAGTCATGGTCCGAGTTGTCAGAGAACTGCCCACTGGAGTCTCTTCGCCTCTTCACCTCCATTTCTGTCTTCGTCGCTCTAACATAGACCTAAATATGATCATTTATTAGTAGGTGAATAAAAGGGTTATATAATTAAAAAAAATATATGGCATATATTTCAGCATGTCATGCCTGGATGAAATATAGATGAAGACCAAATTTTGATGTAGTGTTCCAACTTGTGGTTTCGAATGAATAAACCAGGACATGTTAACATGCTTACTTTTACAGTGATGAGTCCAGCAGATGGGCTGTGTTCCAAAAACGCATGCTGCCCTACTAAGTAGTGTACATATGCAGTACACCAGCGTTGTTGGCTACTGTACGCTTTTATAAGACAGCATGCGGTTTGATACGCAGCCCTGATCATTACGTAATCCAGCCTAGAGATTTATTCTAGAGACAGATACAGCCTCAAAAGTGTTATAATTATAGCTATAATAAATGACACATACAAACATACGCATATAAAATATATATTATATATATATATATATATATATATATATATATATATATATATATATATATATATATATATATATATATATAGTGCACATACCTTAGCTTAGGTTATTGTGCAGACCTCATCACTTTTGCGCAAAAACAAAACAAAAAATAATATTATATATATATATATATATATATATATATATATATATATATATATATATATATATATATATATATATATATATATATATATATATATATATATCACTTCAAGTGAAAAGCCAATGTGGTCAAAAAATAAAAATAAAAGATCAAATCACGACGGATCTTCTGCCCTTGGTGTAAAAACTCGTGGAACTCCTAGAAGGTTTGACATTGTAGTCGGCGTCCCAGAGCTACAGAGCGCGTCGTCGGGAGCGCGCGTGCCATAAATAAAAAATTCCCAAAACAGGGAACGTAACCGCGCACGGCGGCTATGTGGGCGGAGACAGAACGCGGACGCGCAGAGCAAGGCAGGACGCGGGGACGCGCGACGCGCATGCGCAGTAAAAATTAATCCTAGCATGCGAGTGCACGAACTGGGGTCTTCAAGTGGTCTTAGAAAAGAAGTGCGAGTTTATTTGATCATCAGAAAGCATTATAACAAAATATTAACCATTGATGTAGATTCTGAAACGAATTGGAAGACATTGTCGTGTCCAGGAAGGATTTTTACATAATTCATGGACTTCTGACTGAATTTTCTTTTAATAAACATCATCTCATATAATAATTTTTTTTCGTTAACACTTACAAAATCGAACATTACGTTTCAGTCCGTATGACATAATTGACGTATGCGGCCCTGTTCGTAAAGAGGTTGAGGGGACAATAACAAAAAAAACATTGTATTATTATCATTTTGTAGAATCTTGACGATTGTAAACATGTCACTACGCTCATTATTCAGGCTTCATCTGGGTAGTTTTGCAAAGCTGAGACTCCTTGAGGTTCCTGTTCGGCTGTTGTACTAAATAAAGTGCTCAAATGCTTTGAATTCGGTGTTGCTTTTCTGCAGTTGTTGTGCAAATAGTGGTTCTTTAAGGGAGTTAGGGGAAATTTCTTGTCCTGTCTGTCAGAGGAAAGGGTGTGGTTTAGCGACATGATCATTTGGCCTCTTGCTCGAGACACTGACGCTGGAGCCACTGGATAATTACGCATCGTTAAGTGTAATCATGGGGCATTGCTGTACGAGCGATTTCTATCACCTCCCATGGGTTTTCAAGCAAATGTGAATGTCTTCGAGAGCCACATGGAAAAGAAGTTAAAAATGACGCAGGAAAAAGATTTTAAACACCTAAGTGGCTGAAATAAAATATATATGAGATATCAGAAATTGAAAAATCTTTAGAATTAGAAGTTCATTAGTCCCTGATTAATAAAACACATTTCAGTATCTAAACCAACACTTCCAACATACCAAACAAAAAAATCTGTCAGGATCACTAAAGTGTATATGACTGGGTTTACTATGACTAGGGCTGGAACTTAGTGGGGAAAATAACATATATTTTTTTAAAAAGCACAAACAAAACAACCTCTTTGTAATAATGATATGGATCCCACTATGAATAGCTCTATATTCATCTAAGTACAGTATGTTAAACATCCTGCATCATCCAAATGGGTTCAACATTTAATTTGACATGAAATCATCAAATTGCATCCCTATAGCAATTTGGCTAAAATGAGCAAAAGAAAAGCACAACAATACAGTGTTATATTTTTATACATTTTCCCCAGAACGCTTTTGCGATTCAAAACCTGGTATTGTTTCAAGACCCGGTGATCTTAATCTCTTAATATCTCTACTATGTTTCATTGATTATGTTTTTACATTATTTTGCTGGCTGGCTGGCTGACTAACCAGATATCTTATGTTATAAACTTGTGTGAGTTTTGCTGTATACCAGTATTGTCAATTTGTTTATTTATTTTTCTATTTTATAAAATGTAAAGAAGATTTTCTGTAGTGTTGAGTGTAAAATCCTATGGCTACTTAGGACACGACTGTAATGAAACACATTATTTAAAATGTGTGAAGACTGAAAATAAATTAAAAGTTTACTACTATATGAACAAACCGACAGAACTTTTATAATGATATAAAATTTATAAAACTTTAAATGAGAAAGTATCAGTAGCCCAGACACAGTTACTACACAATATATATAATTATACAATGCAACCACTTGGATGCTTGAAAGTTTTCTAACATGTGTGGCTTATATGAGCGACAATGAGTGCATTTTTTAATTAAGTGAGATTTGCAGATTTTAAACTTATTAAACTTTACTTATTATACAGTGCCTCCTTGTAATAACTTATGGTGAAGGTGAAAGGTTTTGATACTGTATGCAAATCAAATGAAATACAGTTAGTGTTCTGTTGTGGTGGTGTTTTTTTTATTTCATTTAGTTTTTTCCACATTTCCTCTATGCTATCATTTTATGTTGGTTTTCGTTCAAATTAGACCCCCTAGTGCCACTAGTATTTCTCAATCCTTCATTTTCTAGTGTCAAAATTAAATGCGTGTTGACGTCATTCGAAAACATTTGATTTCAAAGTTGATTTCCTTTGAATAAAGAATAAAAACTTACTACTATATATGGACAGAATTCTGTACTGATTAACACAGTAAAAATGGAAAAACAGAATGTTTGTGTTGAATATTTTTCCATGGTCTCATGATAAGGGGTTGGCATCTGATATCTGAAGTGCTGTGTTGCAAATGGTTTCTGTTAGAAAAGTTCACAAAGTAAGGGTTAAATGTGCTTTTTATTCGTCACATGTAGATACGACATAGTGAAATTCTTTTTATTGCATATCCTAGCAATGTTAGGAAGCTTGGCTCACAGCCAGCCGTGATACAGCACCTATAGAGCATGCAGGGTTAGGGGCTTTGTTCAAGGGCCCAAAGAGTTGAAGTGTGGCAATACTGGGGCTTGAACCCATAACCATCCTCTCAGCAGCCCTTAACCACCGAGCTACCACCTTATTCGATTCACTTCACTGGAAGTGAAAGTGAGGGAATGATTATGGCTGCTATAGCATAAGTGATAATAGGAACTAAAATAAAATTGTGATTGTTGTTGTTGTTAGGAGTCTTAACATTAATGAATAAAATTCATAATAATTGAAAAAAGTAATCTTACCACTTAATTGAGCCAAATCATACCACTCCATCATGAATAGCATTAATAACAGGCTTCTGTTATCAATGCTATGACATTCAAAATTAAATGTATTACTAAAGTTATAGTTATGAAAATAAAAAAAACAGAGAGAGAAAGAGAAAAAGCGAAGATGTTGGTTTGGGTGAGAAAGAGGGCGGAGGTATACAAACTACCAGAGGGCAGTTGTGTATACTCAGGGAGCAATATAAACAGGAGATGCTGGTGTGATAAGGAAATTAAGGAAAAGGGCGCAACTCAAATAAACGCACTGATGCCCACACAGACTGTCGGCTTAGAAGCTATTCGAACACAGCCACTGAAGAGTAGAGGACGCACATGCTGGTGATCGACGGTTAGCTTGGAGGTCCAAAGCTACACAACAGGAGAACTGGAGGATATAACACAAATAGATCATTGTTACAAAAAATTGGACATCTGATGGAGAGGATTTCATTTGAGTGATCAAGATTTGCCCAGAAACATCCGGAAACTGGTCAGGCTTGAAGTTTTGGATGGTTATTGGAACACTTTTAAGTGATTTTTGGATAGTGTCAAGAAAAATAAAAGCTAATATGTGAAACTCAGGATGAAGAGTCTAAAATTGAAAAGCTCTCGCTAACTTTGAACGTTGAGAAAAGAAAGGTGTAAACCTCTGAAATCGGAATTCATCTAAAAATAAGACTGAACGCCGCACTCTCTTCTTCTGAATACGCACGGTTTAATTGTCCATAGCGACCTTTACAAAAAAAAGCACCAATGAAACAGTTGGAATCCTCGAATTCTGAGCAATCCTGGCCTTCTTTCGTTAATCACACCCCTCGACTACGGCTCAACGCTTTAGATTTTTCTGACTTGTGGGATGAAGAAGATCTGGACCTGAGCATTGTTGATGATGACCCTTTTCAAAGCAATGCACCAACCAGGCAAAAACCAGGACAACATTTAAATCCTCCAGCACCTCCACCAGCTCCTCCTCCTCCTCCTCCTGCTCTTTCTCCTCAGGTTAATCCGGTGGCTTTGAAATCAGGCCGCCGAACTCTGAGGCTCCACTGGAAGGAGCTGTTGAGTTTGCAGCCGCTGCCGAGAGTCAGCCGTTTTGGGTCGCAGTCCATTTGGGCTGCTTTGGAACCGGTCCATCTGGACACCAACAGACTTGAATATCTGTTTGAAAGCAAGAGTGGCAGTAATAAGGCTCTTTCTGCACGGAAGGGTGAAACACAGGTAAAGAAAAATTGTTCTAAAATAAAAAATCAAACAATATATGTAAAAAGACAGTAATTAAAAAGTTGTTTATGAGTGTTTCACGTGGTGTGTCTTCCAGAATCAGACGTATTTATCTGTATTGGGTGTGAAGCGGAGTAACATTATTACTATAGCCCTGAGCAGCCTGCCTCCTCCTCACCTACTCCCTCCAGCCATCTACAGCATGGACTCCAGTGTCCTGGACAGGGAGGATGTACAGGTAGAGACCCTAATTCTTTAAATAGCCATAAATCCCCTTAATTACAGATCCATAATTTCACCAACTGTTCTATGATTTCTTTGTATATTAATGTAGAAAGGACGACCGGTAGCATTTTCGCTGAATCCAAATAATTCATGTAGACGTAAATATTTGTATTTAATGCAGAGGCTTCATTCACTGGTCCCATCTGAGGAAGAGCTGAAACTGATTAAGGAGGCAAAAGCTCAGACACCGCGTTATACCCTGGCCCTTGCCGAGCAATGTCTCCTCACTCTGAGCACCGTCACACACCTGAACTCCAGGCTTCAACTCTGGGCTTTTGCACTGGACTACGATACACTGGAGAAGGTGAGATTTCTGTTTATACTTTTGGGACTTTTTATCTGATGCAATTTACAAGTAAGCAAGAACCCAGTGCAAGATCATACACTCACTGTCCACTTTATTAGGATCACCTGTACTCCTGTTCACTTTTACAGTCATTCAATCATTCAGTCATCAATTATGAGGCAGCAATGCAATGCATGCAATCATGCAGATTATGAAATGAAGAATGGATCTCTGTGACCTTAACTGTGACATGTCCCAGTGGGTTTGTTTGAATATTTCAGCAATTTATACATTATATTTAATGGTGGGAAAAACAACAACAAAATAAATTTTACTTCAGTTTTTTACTTCTATGGTGGAAATGCCTGATAATAGAGGTCTGAGGAAAACTGTCACATTGTTTTAAGCTGCCAAAAAGAACATAGTAACATATTACTCTTTGCAAATATGGTGAGCAACAAAGCATTTCAGCATGCTATGTCCCTCCAACATATCAATCTAACAAACTGCTTGGAATGCAAAAGGCAACTGTACACAAGCTATGCATTCCTTTAGAGGAAAATGTTTTCCACAATAATTTTCCATCTCCTGTGTTATGTTGCCTCCTGATACAATCATATTATCCTTTTTTTCCCCTCATTCATATATATACTCTATACTATACTCAGTACCTCATAATGACAAAGTGAAAACAGAATGTCTGTACGTTTATTTAAAAAGAATTGAAGTATTAAATATACATTCAGACCCTTCACAAAAACACTTGAAATTTAGTTCAGGTGCCTCCTATTTCTCTTGATCATTGCTGAGATGTTCCTACAACTTGACTGGATGTGATTTGGAGTTCTTACAGATGACAATGCATATCAGAGCAAACACCAAGCCATAAGGTCAAAGTAAAGCTACTGAGTAAAGGGTCTGAATACTTATGTACATGTGATATCATGTGATATTTCCGTTTCTTTAGTTTTTTAATAAATATTCAGACATTTCTAGAATTTTGCCTTCTTTTATCATTATAGGGTACTGAGTGTTGATTAATGAGAAAAAAAATTGTTTGAACAATTGTAGCACCAGGATGCAACACACATATATACAGTACAGACCATAAGTTTGGACACACCTTCTCATTCAAATAGTTTTCTTTATTTTCATGACTATGAAAATTGAGGAGTCACACTGAAGGCATCAAAACTATGAATTTACACATGTGGAATTATATACATAACAAAAAAGTGTGAAACAACTGAAAATATGTCATATTGTAGGTTCTTCAAAGTAGCCACCTTTTGTTTAGGTTACTGCTTTGCACACTCTTGGCATTCTCTTGATGCCTACTTTGAAGAACCTACAATATGACATATTTTCAGTTCACTTTTTTGTTATGTATATAATTCCACATGTGTTAATTCATAGTTTTGATGCCTTCAGTGTGACTCTACAATTTGTTTGGACACACAAGTTGTGTCCAAACTTTTGGTCTGTACTGTATATTGAAAGAGACAAAGTGAGAGAGGGACGATTGAGATGGTTTGGACATGTGCAGAGGAGAGACATGGGGCATATCAGTAGGAGAATGCTAAGGATGGAGCCACCAGGAAGGAGGAAAAGAAGAAGACCAAGGAGGAGGTTTCTGGATGTGGTGAGGGAAGACATGCCGGTAGTTGGTTGGAAAGAGGCAGATGTAGAGGACAGGGGGGTATGGAGACGGAGAACTGTATAAACGTTTTCAAACCCAAAGCTGGTTTATTTGTGAATGCATTATATAGCATCTATTATAAGCTTGTGTGAGTGCTCTGGTGTTATATTATATGTTGTGTAAATATGAATGATATATGAATATATATCAGGGGGAGTGGTGGCTCCAGCGGTTAAGGCGCTGGGTTGCAGATCGGAAGGTCTGGGGTTCAAGCCCCGGTATCGCCAAGCTGCCACTCTTGGGCCCTTGAGCAAGGCCCTTAACCCTCTATGCTCCGGGGGTCCCTTACGAGGGAAATATCAAGGTCCGTGACGTCGGAGTGACGTGGGGCCGCCTTCCCGTGGGCTCACCACCTGCAGGAGGGACCGTAAGGGACGGTGCTGTGAGGATTGGGCAGCAGTCGAAGGCGGGGGCCTGCTTAGACTGCTGCCCCCGCGACCCGAATTACGGATAAGCGGAAGAAAATGGATGGATGGATGGATGGATGGAATATGAATATATGAATATGAGTTTCCACATGTCATATTTTAAATTCTTCATGGCATTTCCTACTTGCGTTTATTGTTTTTTCAAAGAGGGGCTGCTATCAGGGTTTGTTTTTATGCAAGCTTGTTTCATGCTTTCTTTGAATTTTCTTGTAAACAGGAAATTGCAGAGCCTCTCTTTCATCTCAAGCTTGCAATGGAGCAGCTGGCAACCAATCAGACGTTCCACTGTATACTTGCGACTGTACTTGCCATCGGTAATTGTCTTAATGGCTGTAAGGTGAGACATTGTTATCACTGAAATGATTACATGGCCAGTCAAATGTTTTATTTGGGTTTTGATTACAGTTGAATCCCTAATGTTGCCCACAGACTGAACGAAATGATGCAGAATAGAGGTGAAATATGGAAACCTAAATTGTCTGTATACATTTGCAGCATTAGGAAGATGAACTTATGGTGTCCATCAAAACGTATCATCATATTAAATTGATGCAGGCTGCAAGTCCAGATGTGCTGCACTTGATTTATGGCAAACAAGAGAAAAGTTTGTGGACACCTCACTTTAATATCAATGTTTTGAACATCCAATTTCATATTTAGTCCCCATTTGCTGTTATAATAATTTCCACTCTTCTGGGAAGATGTTTCACTACATTTTGGAGTGTGTTTGTGAAGATTTGTGCATCTGTGAACGGGTGTTAGTAAAGTCAGGTACTGATGTAGGTGAGGTGAGGAGGCCTGGGGTGCAGTCAACTTTCCAATTCATCCCAAAGGCGTTTAATAGGGTTGAGGTCAGAGCTCTATAGCTCAAGATCTTACACTCCAACTCATGCACAATAAACTATATCCTCATGGAGCTTGCTTGCACAGGGGTGGTCGAAGCATTGTGTTCAGAAATCCTTGACTAGTGGAGCGTGTTTTATTATCACATACCCACCATGTTTCATTTGCATATTTTGCATCTTCAGGCTCGAGGGTTTGAACTGAGCTACCTGGGGAAGCTTTCGCAGGTCAGGGACACCCACAGCAGGCAGCCTCTTTTACACCACGTGTGTGTGTTACTCCTTCAGCTTTACCCACAATCCTCGGACCTGTACTCTGACATCACTGCTGTCACCCGGGCCAGTAAGGTAAAATACGTGTGTCTGTAATCTTTTTTTAAGACACTGGATGCTTGGGATGGACATCTTTCAGCTGTTTCATGATCTTTTATTTGTTGAATAATAGACTTAATAAACATTCATAATTACGATAAATAATACTTCTGTTAGTGTGATTACTTGCAAGTGCAGTCGAGCCTTTCTGCACTGGAGTCCCGTTGCAAAGAATCATGGGAGCAGCTGCATCTGCTGAATAAAGAAGGAACGAAGAATGGAGCAGGACGAGGCGAAAGGGATGAGCAGAGAGGCATTAGTGAGGCATGCCTCTACCAGAGCTTGCCAAAATTTCTGAAGGAGTGCAACGAAAGGCTGAAGGTGCTCCGAGCTGTCCATCGGCGGGTCATCAACAGGTAGCCTTTAAGATACAACAAATATTTTCCCTGACATTATTATTAATATTATTCTTATTATGTGCTTTCCAATCTGCTATATGATGCTTTTTTCTCTACACTTTTTGTGTGTTTTTATAATTTTTTTCCACCTATTTTTATTTTATATAACTCAGTTATACACCTTCCTGTGCTGATCAGTTGCTAAAAAGAAATCTCTTCTTGCCAGATTTCACTCATTCCTTTTGTACCTGGGCTACTCCCGCACCATGGTGAGGGAGACAAGCGCGGATGCGTTCTGCAAAACCGTAAGCGACTTTGCTCTGGATTATAGAGCTACTCATCACGCCATTCTTCAGCAGAGAGAGAAGGAACGAGAACGGGAAAAGAGGGAGAAAGAGGAAAAAAGAACGCCCTCTTCTACACCCACTTCTACCAAAGCTAAGGCTATAGAAAGACCAGCTTCTGTGAGAGTTCTGTTTTTTATTCTTTTGTGACCCCCAGAAGCAATGAGAGTACTTTTTTGTTATTGAAATTTTACAACAGTCACTAAGTGATATATTCACTACCTGAAATATTGTCATTCCTTGCCTAAAATTGTTAAATGACAAGCTTAAACAAATGAACTAATCGCCATAATCTTCTCAACTTTGACTGTTAAAGGAGTGACGTCAAATCAACATGGGCAAAACACTGATTATAGCAGTATTGGCTTCATATCAGTTCATTAACACATTCGGTTAAATCTATGACATTGATTACATTAATAGTTGTTTTGGAAAACATCATCATTAGTTTTCACTAATGTTAGTCAGCTATCTTGTTACTAGCGCTATTGATGCTAAATGTTGCATCCAGTTGGACACAAACCATGTACTTGAGTTAAAGTAGATACACTCTACTAAATGATACTTGTAGAGTGTAAAATGTATCTCCTGAGTTGTTTTGCAAGTTCTCTGAACATTGCATGGTCTGAACTTGGGGTGAATTTGCTGAGATGTCCATTCCTGGCTAGAATGGCAACTGTTTTCCATATGTAAATAATCTTCCTCACTGTAGAATGATGGACTATAAATTGTTTAAAATGGCCTTATAAATATGGTGGTGTCACGGATTGACCAGGCTTCAGGAACCAGGATTAAACAAGGTTGTCGTTTATTGCTCTTGGATAAACCAACATAAAAGAGTCAGACACGAAACTACAGGAAACGACAAACTTAACTGAAACAGGCTTCACCCGAAGCGTGGCGCGGAGCATGGGAAACACAGGCGGTAGTCCGGATTATTTATAGCCGTAAACTGTAGATCAGACAATGAGTGGGGAAGAGGGGCCTTATAAAGGGGACAGGTAAATGGTTCATTAAGTTCATTAACACATTCGGCTCTCTGACAGGTGGGCAGTAACATTTGCTTCTCTAATTTTATGTCTGAAGTCTTTCCTCTTTGGTATTGTGTTAACACACACACACACATGAATGCTCCAGACCAGCAAACTGCTCAAACTTGGGTTTTTATAGATGTGGTCACACTTGTTGATCACTTAATCCAAGGCAGTTATTTAGCATCAACTGGCTTTTACGTAGATCCTTACATTCTATGAAAGCAGTAAAGGTGTATTTAATTTCTCACAGATGGCTTTATTTTTGGAAAAGAAGTACCGGTAGACCCCAACTTACAACGTAGATAGGGACAGAAAAATGCGTCGTAAGTCCATCAGGTCGTAAGGCGAAAAGAGTGACTACTCTATGATGCGTTCCGATGCAGACAAGGTACATCCTCACGAGAAATTGCTTTCCTCTTTCTTTCTTCTTTTCCCCACCAGCAGCAGATTTACTGCTTTTGAGTTTTTTAGCCATGATAAATAAAGCAGCAAAGGGTGAAATCGCTTCACAAAATACGAGAACGCATGAGATCACTCTGAACACGTCTGAACTATGCGAGGTCATGTCAGCTAGAGCGTCTCTGATACCCACAATGCAAGCCTTCCAGGCATACTTCTTCCTCACACTGTTTGCGGCGTTGTCAAATCTACTTACCGCGTGCAGATTTTAAAAGTTTTCTTAGCAGGTCCAGATGATTTCCTGATGATGTACTGATAAGTAAACCAAAGAATTGAAAGCACTTTCATTTTCACATGACTGTATATCAGTATGTGACTTTGACAGGGGGTCTCAGCATGCCTGTGCACAGGAACAAGAATCCACTTAATATCTCACTGCCCCTTGTGGTAAAGAGTGGAATTATAATTCAAAGATGGAAAGTTGAAAATTAAGTATTTTATTCTTATAGCAACTCTCTCTCTCTCTCTCTCTCTCTCTCTCTCTCTCTCTCTCTCGCTCTCTGTTCAGGATTGCACAGAGCATTCAATGCTTGAAGAGGTGCTAAACACACCATCGCCATCTTGTTTTGACCTCAGTCTCCCACGTAACCGCAGCAGGACACCGAACACCAGAGGTATTATCTACACACAGTCACTCAATTCTGAGTATCCAATGGGATGAAAAAAATCACTAATGTTTAAGGGCAATGTTTTGCAGGTTGCTTTCCACGAAGACTGGCAAAGTGGTAATGGTAACTTAGTGGTTATAACTCTGATCTTCCCAATTAGAAGGTTGTGAGTTTTAATCCCAGCACCACAAGGTTGCCACTGTTGGGTCCTTGAGCAAGGCCTTTAACCCTGAACTTTTTTTGCTATAAATGACATAATTGTACATTGCTCTGTATAAGGCCGTTGGTGAAATGACAGAAATGTAAATGTAAGACTGAAGCGGTGTAAGAAACTGTTTGACTTGATAGCACCAGCGGGTATGTATGTTATCTAATAAACTTCAGACAAGTTTAATACGCAGCCATGTTGAGAAATACTTGAAATTATAATGTCAATTTATTCATTCAAATGAAATTTTTTGAATTTCCATTGTATGTATTTTATCTGTGAAAATCTAAATAAATCTTTTGTTATCAGTAAACTGTCTAACATCTGCAGTTTGATCAGAATCAGAATAAATCACAGACACTTGCAAAGTGCAAAGTAATAATAATATAATAAACAGTATCTTATATAAAAGACTTAATACTTAATATGCTTTATATTAACATAAAACATGATCATGTATGTATACATTGCTTCTCAATAATGTGGAAACAATTATTGTTTTTGAAACTCATACATATTCCTTAGTAAAAGGTAAAAACACATAAGAATTGGACAGTGACTGAATAGCAGAAAGTTCTACAGACAGATGAGACCAAAATTGACATTATTTGCTCTAACAAAAAAACTCCTGTAAGACTATTAACAGATTAACTATATTAACAGATTGCCACACAAGCAGTGCTGGACAAAGTACACAAACCATGTACTTGAGTTAAAGAAAGGATTAGAATCAGAAACAGTTTTATTGCCAATTATGTTTGCACTTACTGTACAAGGAACTTGTTTTTTTTAACATTAAATAAAAAAAAAAAACTAATAATAAGAATAAAATAAATAAAAAATAATACAATTTTATTGCACATTCTATATAGAAAAATAGAGTATTATTGATCAAAAAAGTACAGGTAAAATATGACTCCAGTAAAAGTAAAAGGGCTCCCTTTAAATTTTCACTTGAGCAAAAGTACAGAAGTATTTGCCTTCAAATGTACTTAAGTATCCAAAGTACTTAAGTACATTTCTTTTTATTATTATTATTCTTTTGACTTCTCCCATTAGGGGGCGCCACAGCTGATCATCCGTCTCCATACCCCCCTGTCCTCTACATCTGCCTCTTTCACCCCAACTACCTGCATGTCTTCCCTCCCCACATCCATAAACCTCCTCCTTGGTCTTCCTCTTTTCCTCCTTCCTGGTGGCTCCATCCTCAGCATTCTTCTACCAATATAATTCATGTCCCTCCTCTGCACATGTCCAAACCATATCAATCTCACCTCCCTCACCTTGTTACCAAAACATCCTACACACGCTGTCCCTCTAATAAACTCATTTCTAATCCTGTCCATCCTCGTCACTCCCAACGAAAACCTCAACATCTTCAGCTCTGCTACCTCCAGCTCCACCTCCTGTCTTTTACTCAATGCCACTATCTCTAAACCATACAACATCGCAGGTCTCACCACAGTCCTATAAACTTTCCCTTTCACTCTCACAGATACTCTTCTATCACAAATCACTCCTGCTATCACTCTTCTCCACCCACTCCACCCTGCCTGCACTCTTTTCTTCACTTCTCTAACACACTCCCCATTACTTTGCACTGTTGACCCCAGGTACCTGAACTCCTCCACCTTCTCCACCTCTTCTCCCTGCAACCGCACCACTCCACTGCTCTCCCTCTCATTCACACACATGTACTCTGTCTTTCTCCTACTGACTTTTATTCCCCTTCTCTCCAGCACGTTCCACCACCTCTCCAGGCTCTTCTCAACCTGCTGTCACACTGTCCTCATACATGTCCTGCACCACCCTCACATACTTCTCTGACACACCTGACTTCCTCATACAGTACCACAACTCCTCTTTCGGCACCCTGTCATACGCTTTCTATAAATCCACAAGCACACAATGCAACTCCTTCTGACCTTCTCTATACTTCTCCATCAACATTCTCAAACCAAATATTGCATAAAACCATACTGCTGCTCACAGATGGTCACCTCTTCTCTCAGCCTGGCTTCCACTACTCTTTCCCATAACTTCATGGTGTGACTGATCAACTTTATTCCCCTGTAGTTACTGCAGATCTGCACATCTCCCTTATTCTTAAAGCACTGTACCAGCACACTCCTTCTCCATTCCTCAGGCATCCTCTCACCTTCCAAAATCCTGTTAAACAATCTTGTTAAAAACTCCACTGCCATCTCTCCTAAACATCTCCATGCTTCTACCGGTATGTCATCTGGTCCAACCGACTTTCCAATCTTCATCCTCCTAATTGCTGCTCTCACTTCCTCCTTACTAATCCTATCCACTTCCTGCTTCACCATCTTCACACCATCCAAACTTCTCTCTCTCTCATTTTTCTCGTTCATCAGCTGCTCAAAAAACTCCCTCCATCTTCTCAACACACTCTCCTCACTAGTCAACACATTTCCATCTCCATCCTTTATTGCTTTTACTTGCAGCAGATCCTTCCCAGCTCGGTCCCTCTGCCTGGCCAATCGGTACAAATCCTTTTCTCCTTCCTTAGTGTCCAACCGTTCATACAGCTCCTCATATGCCTTTTCTTTGGTTTTCACCACATCCCTCTTTACCTGCTGCCGCATCTCCTTGTACTCCTGCCTACTTTTCTCATCACTCTGTCTATCCCACTTCTGTTTTGCCAACCTCTTTCTCCTTATGCTCTCCTGCACTTCCTCATTCCACCACCACGTCTCTTTGTCTTCCTTTTTATTTCCAGATGTCACACCAAGTACCTTTCTAGCTGTTTCCCTTATCACTTCTGCAGTAGTTGCCCAATCATCCAGCAACTCTTCATCACCACCGAGCCCCTGTCTGACCTCTTCCCTGAACCTCACACTTCACTCTTTCTCCTTCAGTTTCCACCATCTTTTTCTTCATTCAGTCCTCACTCTCCTCCTCTTCTTCACCTCCAAAACCATCCTAAAGACCACAATCCGTTGCTCTCTAGGTAGCTGTCCCCTGCCAACACCTTACAGTCTCTAATCTCCTTCAGGTTGCATCTCCTACATAGAACATAGTCCACCTGTGTGCACCTTCCTCCACTCTTATATATCTCCCTAATCTCCTCCTTCTTCTTAAAATATGTGTTCAACACTGCCATTTCCATCCTTTTAGCAAAATCTACCACCATCTGCCCTTCCACATTCCTCTCCCTAAAGCCATACCTACCCATCACCTTCTATTCACCTCTGTTCCCTTCACCTACATGCCCATTTAAATCTGCCCCAATCAGCAAGCTTTCATTCCTAGGTACCCCTTCTACCACTTCATCTAATTCACTACAGAATATTTCCTTCTCCTCCGTCTCACAGCCCACTTGTGGAGCATAAGCACTGATGATATTTATCATCGCCCAGCTTCATGTTCATCACCCTATCAGAAACTCTCTTCACCTCCACTACACTCTTACTGTACTCTTCCATCAAAATCACCCCTACACCATTTCTCTTTCCATCCACACCATGATAGAACAGTTTAAACCCACCTCCAATGTTCCTGGCCTTACTCCCTTTCCACCTGGTCTCCTGACAACATATCTATCTTTCTCCTCTCCATCATATCAGCTATCTCTCTCCCTTTACCCGTCATAGTACCAACATTGAAAGTACCAACCCGAACCTCCACTCTCCTCCACTTCTCCTTTCCCTGCTGTCTCCATAGACTTCTTCCTCCTCTCCTTCTCCTCCTTCGGCCAACAGTATCCCAATTTCCACCGGTATCCTGTTGGCTAACGATACCAGTGGCGGCTGTTGGTAACCCGGTCCTCGACCGATCAGGTATGAAATTCTCTTTCGTGATCCGCATATTTAATTTGGCACATGTTTTACGCTGGATGCCCTTCCTAAAGCAACCCTCCACATTTATCCAGGCTTGGGACCGGAACTGGCTTGTGCAGCCCTAATGGCTGGGTTAAAATTAACATAGTGCATAAAGACAAAATATTCTTGTACATGTTTTAAAGTAATTATGGTGTTTTAAATGATGTAAATGATCAGGACACCAAACGGAATTTGTGCTATGTTTCCACACGGATGGTTTTAATCGCCGGATGTGTGCATCATGGCGGATGTTGGTACTTGATTTGAGACTTGGTGCTAAACAAATGTTTAGTCATTAAAAGTTGTTGTTTTTTATATCTCAGTAAAGAAAGGATTTCCTGAATAAATGTGTTGCCTCGAAGGTTTTAATCAGAGGTGAGAAGCAAATGCTTCATTACTGTACTTAAGTAGATTTATTTTTTTGTATCATTACTTTACTCCACTATTTATTTTTCAGACAACTTTTAACTTTTACTCATTACATTTTTACACAAATATCTGTACTTTTTACTTCTCACATTTTTAAAACCGGCTCGTTACGAATTTTTTTGTCTTCATGCTTGCATCCATATTTCTCCATGTCCATGTTGCTTAAAGTATTAAAAAACGGAAGTATTAATATATGGTACATTCAGAACAGATAGAAATGTGCGATTAAGTTGCGATTAAATATTTAATTTGATTGACAGCCCTAATATTAATATGATGTGAGGTCCAGTTACCAACGTGACACCAAAACAGGTAGAAGTAATAACTATTTTTTACTTAAGTACATGTCAGAGCCAAAACTTCTTTACTTTAATTTGAGTAAAAAAAAGTGTAGTCAGTACTTCAACTTTTACCAGAGTAATTTAAAACATGAGTATCTGTACTTCTACTTAAGTAAAGGATGTGTGTACTTTTGCCACCTCTGGTTAACCTCTTATTAATTAATAATAATAATTAATTTATTAATTCATTTCTTATTTAAAATATGTGTTAAATTGCGCCCCTAGAGGCTGCACCCGAAATGCGCTTGGTGTTTGCGCATGCGCACCGAGGCGCCATTTTGTGCCTGTGGTTGCCGTGTGAGCGAGCAGGCCGACGCGCAGTCTCCACTACTCTCTCTCTCTCAGTCTTCAATTTTAATCATTTTTAATCTTAAACTCCCGGTGAGTATTTTGATTCGAGAGATTTTTGTGATTTTTAACAGATTTTTGTAAAGGGGGCTGACTATGAACTTGATCTTTGGAGCATATTTTTATTTTTAATTTTTTTTTAATTTTGAGTATTTTTCTGGCTGGTGGTTTGGTGGCGTACATTTTGTGATGCAGATGTAGAACAGCCTGAGACACGGTGCTTTGACATGGCGATTTTTTTTCCTTTTTTTTGGATATCAGAGTATTTTTATTATTATTATTTTTTTGTTTTTTGCGGAAGACTCCCTATAGATCAGATGTGTTTGTTCGTGTATTTTTGATGGTAGTCTTAAGCATGGACTCGGGTTTGGGTTGTGTTTTCCAAGATGGTCGTTTTCCTTCTCCATATCTGAAGTCTTAATCCTTTTGCTGTTTTTTCCACACACAAAAAATCTCTTTTTTATTTCCTTGTGTGCTTTGCTGGGAAATATATTGCATTTTTTTTTTTTTTGGTTTGAAGCCACTTCGGTCCATTTGGATGAATGTAGTCGATTTCTTGTTTTTGTTTTTTTTTTTCCTACTGATTTTGCAGGACGAATGATTTTTTAAATGGACTGCAAAACAATGTGTTTGCACGCTTATTATTTAAAAGAAAAGGAAAAACAGTGCATTGTTGAAAGCGTTCATGATGAATAAAAAAAAAAAAAGAATGATCTGACTATTCAGGAAAGCTTTCTTATTTCAATCAAGGGATAAAAAAAAAAATCATAAATGATGCATGGCGTTAGATTTTCATCCTGCATTTGTTTTTGTTTTTTTCTGTTCTTTTTTTTAGTCAGTTTTCTGGCCTGTATTTCTATTGTACTGTGTTGAATAATACCCGGATTGAAGGCTGCGTTGATGACGTCATAATTGAGCGACTTTCAAAAAAAATATGGCGGAGGATTGTGTAGCTAGCTGAAGGGAGGGAAAAACACTAACAGATATATTTTTCTTCTGAACCATTAAAACTATTACATACGACTGGGAATTAGTTAATAAATGCTTTAAGGTGTCCATAAAGTCTTCATACATGAGAAGGGAGAAAACTAACTACTAAAAAATAATGTACTTAATCACCTTGTATAGTCAAATTCTCTCAATTAAATTCTTTCCTAAAAAAGGATTGAAACATTTTTTGATGGAGTACATTTGCAAAAATGTATGAATAAATAGAAAACATGACTAATTTGCCCAACTAATGCATTTTTACTTTCAAAGCTTTCTAATAAAGGTATAAAAAGCACATACATAGAAACAATCCTGTTTACTATATATATAAAATGTCGCAAATAATAATACGCAAATAATATTTGTGTAATATTTAATTAAAAATAAAATGGAATAAATTAATGCAATACTCTATTATATTGATTAAATCAATCAGTTAAATTGGCATATTTTTAATTGATTAAATAAAATGAAATAAATGAGGGGAAAAAAAGTAACAAAGGTAAACTATTTAATAGACTCCGTTTGGGTAATACAGATGTGTATGTATGTGTGTTTTACATTTAACATTTAATTTTCTAAATATATGATCTACTTAACTGTTCTACTTATTTCAGCAGACTGAATCTCTTCATTCCTTCCGTCCTTCATTCATTCACTCCCTCGATATGTGGAAGTGTCAGGATTTTCCCCTTTGAAGAGAAATTTTGAAGCTGTACATGAAATGCTAAAGAATCCAAATCGCTAGCGTCAGCTATATTATATTAAATATTTAATTTATTATAATTATAATGCAGGTGCCCTCTAAAATGTCTTCTAATGGCTTTCAAAATGTCTCGAACTTGGTATATACTTTGTTCTTTTCCAAACTGGGCTAATTTAAATGAACTTCTCTACTTCTGTACTTTTTTCACAGCCTAAACTTAAAACCAATATATATGAATCATTAAATTATAAATGAAGATTTGTATTAGTGTCTTTTCTCCCATTATGAGCCAAAAGTCATCACAGGCCCTAGTTTGGGCATCTCTGCCTTTATTAAAGGTTAACAACCAATATGAGGCTTTATTAAAGGTGTATAGATCAAGTATGAGACATTTTGGAAGCCAAGTTTTCGGACACACACTCTGTATTAAGACAATCAAGCATGGGTAGGGTTTAATGTTCCTGGCAGGCAAAGTTTTTAGTACTTTGCAGGATTAGAAACTACATTTGAGCAAAGTTAGAAATTCACACATCATCCTAAAATCGACAGGTGAGGACACAAAATGAAGCTGCATTTTATATATTCAAAGTGTTATGCTCCCAGGTTCTCAGAATTGCCAGACTTAAAAAAAAAAAAAAAAAAAAAAGGTACATCCGGATAAATTTGAAAATGCGTCATTTTCTCTACATCTTGGTCTTTTGTCCACTGGAAGAAAAAAAAACACTTGAATGTTATAAATCTTCTCCCAAACGCATAAATTTAAGTACGTTTTTGCGTTGTAGTGTGGACTAAAAAAACTGAGATAAAAAAAAAGACCTTTTGTCATGTGACCATTTAACTCAAAACAAACACGGTGGTAGACGGCGGTACTGCAGTTGTGCCCTCCTCTTTAATTTAACATTGTTGAACAGTAGCTTTGCTAACAATTTACAAATTTACACCTAATAAGGATGACCGGTTGAAGTGTCTCACATATTTCATGCGCAGGTATCTGAGGGTTTTCATGTTTCATTATGGATGAATAGACGTCAGAGAAAATGGCTATCGGTTTTATATTAATCTGGATTATCATCCTTTCTTTTTAGTCCCCCAAACTGTGTAGTAAATTTTTTACATGATATATTATGGTACATTGTTTACCATATCCGTCAGATGAAGAATTTGATTAGATTTTACTCTGGTTGTTTGGTTTAAAGCCCGATCTTGGTGGTTGCGGACAAATATATCCCGTCTCCATTATTAAAAAGTAGTCAGATTTGGGGTAAATGCATTAATAAAGCTACCTGGGCAAGTCTGCATGTTTTATTTTAACCCAGAACTCACATCAGAGGCATTAAAAGTCAGGAGTCTTGTCAATCCACACCTAGAATTTTCTGGCATCTGCTCTCTAATAGATATGAACTGTTTAATATGTAAATTAAGCAGCCTAATGTGAGACAACCAGAGACTTACAGACAACCATCCTCTTCTGTCCTCCAAGCTGGTCAAAATATCCCCCTACTTCCTCAGTTTCCTGTAATGTTTTTGAAGTTTGAAACTCGCACTGCTGCACAGGATCATATTCTAGAATATAACTAGAAAATCTACTCCATACTCCACCATAGTATATGCACATTCTCCCCCTCATGAAGAGGGTGTTGATAGGTTTGGAGTCAAGTCAAAGAAGCTTTTATTGTAATATATATAGCTGACGCAGTACACAATGAAATAAATCAGTGTTTCTCCAAAACACTGGTGCTACATAAAACAAAATAGAACCACAGAACACAAAACAACATAGAACCACAGAACACAACACAGAGCTAAGGACTAAAATAAGTGCTCTTTCCACATAACATGTGCAACCCAGTGCAGACAAAAGACAGGTGGACAAAACAAGACAGTTTGGGACAGATACACAAAATAGCACATGTAAACACAATGTTATGCAAAAACAGCATGGAAACAGTATAATATGATGAAATCTTAATATAATGTGGGTGGTGGAATGGATTGAAATGAGTATTGAGTGTGTGGTGAGTTTGGGTTGTTCAGTTCATTAACACATAGGTGTGTGTGTTCAGTTCTGTGTTGAGAAGCCTAATGGCTTGAGGGAAAAAAGGTGTTGTACAGTCTGGATGTTTCAGAATCGCTTTCCTAATAGTAGGAGAGTGAAGAGTGTGTGTGTGTGAAGGGTGTGTGGGGTCGTCCACAGTGCTGTTGGCTTTGTTGGATGCAGCATGTGGTGTAAATGTCCGTGTTAGAGGGGAGAAAGACTCTAAACCTTTCAGCCATCCTCACTATCCTCTGTAGGGTCTTGCGATCCAAGACTGTGCAATTCCCAAAGCAGGCAATGATGCAGCTGCTCAGGATGCTCTCAGAGATCCCTCTGTGGTCAGGATGGGGGAAGGGAGATGGGCTTTCCTCAGCCTTCTCAGGAAGTAGAGGGTGCTGCTGGGCTTTTTTGGTGATGGAGCTGGTGTTAAGAGACCAGGTGAAGTTCACTGGAATTTGGTGCTCTTGACGATCTAAATGGAGGATCCTTCGATGATTAGTGGAGAATGGCCGCTCTGTGCTCTCCTGAAGTCAAAATCCAACTCTTTGGTTTTGTCAACGTCCAGAGACAGGTTGTTGGCTCTACACCAGGCTGTTAACTGTTTCACCACCTCTCTGTATGCTGACTCGTCATTCTTGCTAAAGAGACCCAACACGGTCATGTCATCGGCAAACTTGATGTTCTAGCCGTGCATTGCTACACAGTCATGAGTAAGCAGAGTGAACAGCAGTTGGCTGAGCACACAGCCCTGAGGGACTCCAGTGGTCAGTGAGGTGGTGCTGGAGATGCTGGTCCCGATCCGGACTGACTGAGGTCTCACAGTCAATCTCTGTTAATGTGCCTCATGACGAGCATCTTGAAGCACTTCATTACGATGGGTGTGAGAGCGACAGGACAATAGTCATTGAGGCAGGAGACTGTTATCCTTCGGCACGGGGACGATGGTTGTTGTCTTGAGGCATGTAGGAGCAACGGCGCTGCTCAGGGAGATGTTGAAGATGTTGGTGAAGACATGCGCTAGCTGTTGTGGACATTCCCTGAGCACTCTGCCAGGAATGTTGTCTGGTCCAGCAGACTTCAGTGGGTTAACTCTGCATAAAGCCTTCCTCACTTCAGCCATGGATAGACCGAGCACCTGGTCACTGCGAGGAGGGGTGGTCTTCTTTGCTGCCACGTTGTTCTGTACCTCAAACTGGGCGTAAAAGTCTTTCAGCGCATCTAGGAGGGAGGCGTCACGGTCACAAGCGGGTGAAGTTGTCTTGCAGTTGGTGATTGCCTGGATGCCCTGCCCCCAGCCGAGTGTCTCCATTGTCCTGTGGAGTCACTTGGCATGTGCGCACTTTGCCTCTCTGATGGCACGGGACAGTTTGGCCCTTCCTGTTCTAAAGGCCATCTTGTCTCCTGCTATGAAGAAGGAGTCTCTAGATTTTAGTGGTGCATGCACTTTTGCAGTCATCCATGGCTTCTGGTTGGAGCGTGTAGTGATGGTCTTGGAGATGGTCATGTTATAACTGCACTTGCTGATGTAGGTGGTCATTGATCCTCCAAATCGATGGAATTGCCATAGGTTGCAGCCTCTCTGACCATATCCCAGTCAGTGCACTCAAAACAGTGCTGAAGAGCAGAGGTGACTCCTGCTGGCCAGGCTTTTACCCGTTTCAGAACCGGTTTAGAGCATCTGACGAGTGGTCTGTATGGAATTATCATAATAGAGATGTGGTCTGAGTAGCCCCTCTCTTTGCTAAGTCCACATGCTGATAGAGTTTAAAGAGCGCAGTCCTGAGATTTGCATGGTCGAAATCTCAGACAAAAATAAACAGTTCGTCGGGGTGAGCATTCTGCAGGTCGCTAAAAGCCACATAGAGTTCACACATTGCCTCCTTAGCAGTGCCCCCGTCTAGCTGGAGGGCCACGTCCACACTCTGTCGCTGTGGCACGTCTCTGTGAAAACAAAGAAGCAGCAGTCTCTAAACTCTCGCCTTGTGGTCCGCTGGAGTCGGATTTAGTCTAATTTATTGTCCAGGGAGCAGACATTTGAAAAAGGACGGCTACGGTTAGCCTTTAGCCTAGCATGGACACCAGCCCGCTTGCCACGCAGTTTGAAATGATCCCAAACTTGGGAAACTTTCTGGCGTTTTTTTTAACCTGAATCTTCTCCTTACCCCTCGCTGTTTTCTCCCCATTCTTTCATTTTACATTCTGCGTCTTTTGTTTTACCTGTCCAGCGTTTAGCAGGTGGTGCGTCAGTATTAATGGTCCGTGGGGGAAACACGGTGCTTCGTGTTTGGTTAAACGGAATAAACAATGTTAATTTGCTTCGAGTAATCGTTACAGCGCTACATTTAACATCAAAATATTGTCTCTTTTACATGTCGAGCATCTCAAATACATCCAACATAGTATTCCTTTCAATTTTGTCTCAGGTCATGACTTTAGATGTAAAACACAGCACCAATGAAAGCATGGATCGTCTTCATAATTAATCTCGAATAAATAATGAAGTATTATTATGTATTTAAATTTGGAACTTTTCTTCTGACTTTTCCAATTCATTGACCTGCATGTATCTATCTATCCATCCATCCATTTAGATTTATATATATAGATACACATCAGTAGACTGTGCACTGCCCCAAAACACCCATATTTCTTTCCCCAGGTTATCGATCGATACAGGTAGTTGTTTATGGTATTAAATCGAGGTCGACCGACAGCTCGGTTGAAGCGAACTTTCAGATAACCGATTAATCAACCAATAGTTGGTGGTCTAGTGGTTAGGATGCGGCGCTCTCACCGCTGCGGCCCCGGTTCGATCCCCGGTCAGCTAGTCAACCCCAGCCATTTTTAGTGCCGGTCCAAAGCCCGGATAAATGGGGAGGGTTGCGTTAGGAAGGGCATCCAGCGTAAAAACATGCCAAATCAAACAAGGGGAGGATCCGCTGTGGCGACCCCTAATGGGAGAAGCCGAAAGAAAGTTTAAGTTTTTAACATAGATTCTGGATAAAAAACTCTACATAACACACCATGTAAAAAAGTACTGAACTTTATTACAAGAATAAAAATAAACAGTACTAAATCATGAAAGTGTTAAATGAAATAAATCTGAATATAATAATTATAATATGAATAAATTAGGACTAATAAATTTAATGTTGCGCTCTCCGTGCAGCGTGCCATATCTCTTGTACAAACAAACAGCAGTAATTCGCCTCTAGTGGCTGCTCTCGTGATAACAGCCACGCAGCCACTCTAGAGACGGCCGCAAACCGTAAAAACTTTCGGTATGGATTTTGTGCCGATAGTTCCAGCAATAAATCGGTCCACCTCTAGAATTGTTAGCATGGTGTTAAATTCAAGATTCCTGATCCAAGCAATAATATCACAAAACTCTTAAATTATTCAAATATACAGCTAGTTAAACCAAGTATCAGCCAAGAGGCGCCCCCCCATTTTTGTTTATTTTATCAAACTCGCAGCACACCAAATGATAGTATTTGTTGAAAAAGTGAATGGGCGTTGAGTAAATGCATGCCATATATATAGCAAGATTTCTTATAACAAAGAAGCTGATTCCTTTTTGTAACCTACCCCTATGTGTTGGGTCCTCAATAACATGATTCACAAGAACTATATATTACTGACTGAATCAATGACACAGACAGAGACAGAGAAACTGGTAGCTAGACGGTTATTGGGTTACTGATCAGAAGGTCAGGGGTTCAAGCCCCAGCACTGCCAAGCTGCCAGTTTGGGCCCTTAAGCAAGGCTCTTGACCCTTTTTCAAGATTGTATTATTGGCTGACTTTGATCTCTGACCTTAGCTTCCTAATAATCTGGAACATGCAAAAAAAAAAAAACATTTTTACTGTGCCGCAATGTACGTCACAAACACATTGATCAATGTATCTAGCTGTGAATCATTAAGAACCAGGGCGTGTAACTTTTGAGCAGGATGATCGTTGTAAGTTGTTACCATTTCACGTTTTTTGTGTAAATATCTCGCGTAGCTGCACTAAAAACCAGGACAATTATTCAAATTAAAACTATTAGGGTCCCTCAGTCGTTGCCACTGAAAAGACACATTAAACTCGTCGTGGTTGGAAAAAGGGTCAAAAATGCAGAAGATGCTGGAAAAAACTAAGAATGCAGTTTCTGGAGCATTTTGTCTTAAGAAGAACAGGCAGGTCAATTCTCAGGACAAACACGGAACACATGCCAAAATATACTGTAAAAACTGTTTTTTTGACACCCAGGTAACATCAGGAAGCAGGTGTGAACCTTTCAACTGGTTTTTCAACTGGTCACCATTTTGCTTCCTTTTGACCACCACTCGTACTAGGGCCTTCAACTGACTCCGAATTTTGTCCAGGTCCATTGCTGTCCTCGCTACCTGTCGCACACTTCATCAATTCTGTTGTTACGGATTAACAGAGTCGTTATTGCGCTCCCTACTGCCCCCCATTGACATGGAGGCGTATTTCCTTTACTCAGCGCAGGCACAGGCGTAACTGAAACGTTTTTTTTGGACCAATTCAGTGCAACTGCATACTTTCCCACAGCACACCTCGGCGATCTTTTACGCCGTTTTTTCCGTTACTTTTATAAGTTTGAATGTAAACCCTCTGTAATTACAACTTGAACACGTAATTGCCTGTAATGTGTGTTTGTTTATTTAAATCTTTTTCTATTATAGACCTTATTAAATAAATAAAATGCATATGCATGTGTAAGTCTGAATGTTGTTGTGTCTATTAAACTTGAAATAGATTGTTCAATGTTTAATCTGTAATAGATTGCTTTTCCTGTCTCTGAGTACAAGTGTGCGGTCGCAACGTATATTGTGCTGCTGTAGGCATCGCCACGTCCCGATTTACAGTCGCGTAAAAGAATTTGGTCTAAACAATAAAGAAACAGCAGGGAAAAAACGGTGCCAATGAATATCTAATGGCAGATGGGACTTTTGGAGAAATAAGTCACAGCACCATATATGATGCACCGTGTGTATTACTACAGGCTGTTCTTTTATTTAGGACCTTCAAATTATACATATATACATGACCTCTTTAACTTTGCTTTAAGAAATGTGTCTGTAGGTCCACTTGGAGCTCAGGAGGACACAATGCACAATGTTTAAAGATAATTTTTTTAATTTGTAGTGCACAGCCTTTTTTGTTGTTGTTTTATAATGTAGCTGTATTTCTAAGCAGCTCCCTTTTTCCGTAGCGAGGGCATGTTTAAAAGCGTTGTTGGTTCACATAGAGAAAAGACCAAACATGAATTTACTGTCCCCTCAACTTTATTTTTGTTTCCTCTAGTCACTTAAATGTAGTCATTGCTTGATTCTGCCACTAGGTGGTGGTAGTGCTGCTTGTGCGGTTTGTTTGTATGACCTTGAAAAGGGTGTAGAGGGGGGTGGTTGGTGTTAACATATCACCCGTCAAGTCAACACGTGAAGGTTAAACACCCACTGCCCTTTTTTTATTTTACATCAATTTATTTATTTGTTTGTTTATTTATTTTTTTAATCCCTGAATGCACTGCTGACCTCACCAGGTCACCAGCTCACCAGTGGACCAATAATGACGCCTCTTTTCTCCAACAGAATCAGGCAGACAGACGGCTCGACCTGAATAACACAGAATGGAGTGAGTGACTATACCCAACCCCCTCCCCCCTCATACTGATTGCATATCATATCTACAAATCTAAAACCCTACATGCATTCTAATCTATAGAGCTACACACACACACACACACACACACACACACACACACACAGTAGATTTAGTTATCATTCACACTTGATTCAGACACAAAGGTTTGAATGCTTGTTTTAATGCTGTTGGTGTGGATTCACAGTAAATTGGCTCACCGGGGTTTTATTTCTCTTATACCACAGCATTTCTATAAAAAAATAAGTACATGTTGTACATTTACTGTGTAGTTCAATTTGCTAGTTTCAATTTACTAGAGCAGCTATAACTATAAATATTCTTTCCCCTAAATTATTATATTATTCCACTTTTTGTGGAAAACCAGTAGATTAATAAAAAAAAAAAAAGCTTTATAGCTAGGTTTAATAGCTAACACTGGAGACGCCTTTCAAAGATATTCAACATTTCCTCGTAAAAGAATCACCAGGGTTTTGACATTTTTTTGTATATAAAAAAAAAAAAATCTAAATTTTTCATTCATTTAATGCTGGATGTAGATTGCCCAGCCCTGCACATATTTTCTTTTCAAACAATAACGTCTTAGAATAAGCGCGCTAATGGAATCCTGTGATTCTGAATTGCAGCGAGGACAAGAACCGCTGCTACAGAATGTTAATCAGCGTCTCCTGTCCAATCCGATAGTGACAATAGTGCTGTGGTATAAGCAAAAAGAAGAAAAATATACTCCTCCTCCCCCCCCCCAACCACCCCTAATAATCTCTGTTTTCAATATCTTTAATTGTTGCATTGTCAAACCCTAAATAATGGGGTTTTTTTATCATATTTTCTGCACTTAATACAAAGAAAAAAAATCAAGCAACAGTCTTGTAAAAATATATATATATAAAGTTGCCTTTAAAAAAAAAAAAAAAAAGATTTAATTTTAAATGTACCCTTCACATGCATCTCAGGCCTGATCTACTGAAAGTACACAGAATGTGTGACTGACAGCAGCTATTAGTCTGCAAACTACAACAACTGATTGGGAAGTGTTCAATTAGCTGAAGCATATTTTACACCATTTGGTGAAAATTCGAAGGTTTTATCAGAGTTTCCCCATTGGCGTTCCATCACTCGTGCAGTTATTCCTTATAACTCACCAATACAGTTCATTTGAGATCTCAGTAAATCAGGCCCTTGGAATTGCAAATGTTTCCTGCTGACAGGATCCACTTGATTCCACAGGGAGTAAAGCAGAGGTGCCCAAACCTTTTCCTGTAAAGGGCCAAAAATCGAATTTGACTGTGGGCTGAAAAACAAACGACGCAATATATCAAGCGCCATATTCAAGCTAAAGCCGCCGTAGTTCTTTTTATTTGATTTCATATAGAAATCATAATCTGACTCTGTAATCAGACCAATCAGACATTTTCTACTGCAGTTTTATGATCAAAGATCAGTGAAACTTGTCCTACAGTGAGAAATCGACCCGAATTATACTGTAATACAATACATATGTCTAATATTAGATACTAATATGAAATAATACTAATAAGGCTCTAATGAGAGACCTGAACCTGGTCCTTATGTTTTAAAAGTTCTTTTCCAAATGCAAATTCCCCCCCCCCTTTTTCTCCCACTTCTCACATATGGCATCACGGACCAACTCAACAGTCACCACGGTCCAACCCTGGGTCTGGTCTGGGCATCTTTGGTTTAAAGCAGGAGAGAAAATATGCCACATTTGTACATTATTCAGCAGCTGAAGGAAACTATGCTGCCTAATATCTGCCTGAGCTTTGGTTTACCGTGTCGTGCTCATGTGAACATTATGTTGATTACCTTGCTTTTGGTCATACAGGAGCAAAATCTGGTTAAAGCTTCAACATGAAGCTCCAACATACTGTACCAACATCTACATCTACAGCATCGCCCTCTCGTAATACTCAAACTCATTAAGAAAAACAAACAGCAAAATTGGGATAAAACAGCAAAATCGATATTCTGAAACCTGAATGTAAAATGGACAGTGTAGGTAGTGAGGGGACATCGTCTGATCGATTCTGGAAAAAAGGTTTCTTATTTTTTTTTTATATTATTTACATTTTTTACTTTCCCATGTAACAAGCCTGTAACTCACCTTACTTTAGTTGAGGTTTTCAGCATTTATATACTCATTATTGCATGCAGAACTGACTGCATGTATATTAAAACAGATATAAATTATATGTAGAACTAAAAAAAAGTGTTGATTTTGCTGTTTTTAAGAGCGGGGGGTGCTATTTAAATATACCCGTATGCCCCATTAAGGAATATACACTAACTGGACGTGGGAACATCCACGACTAGGATTTCTGTGTGCTTTCTGATCGCCACATTTCCACATTCCACAGCTCCACTCTTCTGGGAAGCTGCTCCACTAGATTTTGGAGTGTGGAGATTTGTGCTCATTCAGCTGTGAAATGAGTTCGTAAAGGCTGATGTAGGTGAGGGTGAGGAGGCCTATATAGCACCTTCAGCGTTCACCTTCAATTACCCATAACCCCCCCCCCCCCCCCCCCCCAAAAAAAAAAAAAAAAAGAGGTGCTGCTCTATAGCAGGAGATCTTCCACTTCAATCCATGGAAAGCAGATCTACATGAAGCTCGCTTTGTGCAGAATCGACATGCTGAAACAGGTTTTGGGTTTCCAAGTTCAAGTGAATGCGAATCTTTCTTATGCCGCATTTAAAGACGTCCTGTACAATTGTGTGCCTCCAGTTTTGTGGTAACAGTTTGGAGAAGAACCACATATAGCAGAAAAAGTCAGTTCATGTAGTGTGTTTATATCTCACACTATAATGTGTGTCATTTCCCAGTGTAGTTTCAAAGGAATATTCTTCAGAACCTTTGATGACTTGCCTTTTTTTTTTTTTTTTTTTTTTTTTTTTTTTTTAAAGTGTGTGCAAAGCCCAGTAATGATGCACTATTTTGTCTTCTATGTGCTAGTTATTGCTCATGGCTATTTTACCTGTAATTATGATGTAGGTCCTTTTTTTTATAATCTGTTAATTGAACAAACATATATGTAACCATATATATATATATTTTAATCTTTAAGCTCAGGGTAGGTCGCACTAGCCCGAGCAGTGAGTGGACCCGTTGGAATTCCTTCTCTCTTTTTTTTTTTTCTTTGGAACTTTTGCTAGCTTAGTTTGGTCCGCCCCAAATAGTCATTCTAGCATCTATTCTCTTTCCTGTACCCTCCGTATGTCCTTCCTTGCCTCCCCTCCATTCCCTTCCCCGACCCCCAACCAACTCCTACGCAGTCTCTCGCCAACTACGAGCCACCTGATGGCGAGTAACGTGACCAACAAGACCGACCCTCGCTCTCTCAACTCGCGCGTCTTCATCGGCAACTTGAACACCATGCTGGTGACCAAAGCCGATGTGGAGGCCATCTTCAGCAAGTACGGCAAGATCGTGGGCTGTTCAGTGCACAAGGGTTACGCCTTTGTCCAGTTCTCGAACGAGCGCAATGCACGTGCAGCCGTGGCCGGGGAGGACGGACGAATGGTCGTCGGACAAGTCCTGGGTAAGGATTCGGCTGATTTGATTTGCTGTAAGCATTAAAATAAAATAAATAATTCATGGACTGTTCTTCAAGGCCAAGCTCCAAAGCTAATGGTCTAAAAAAATAAAATTTACCCATCTGTTCAAAGGAGTACCGTTGGACACCTTTGCTGTAGAGATGGAAGATTTGTGTCTTGGAACTGCAACCGTAAAGACTCATCTCAGACTCTTTTTCATAGTGCTGCAAGGCCACACATACATACAAAATGGTCTCAAATGTAGGGTTAAATTCACTGTCCTTGGTCCTGAATGATTTTAAACAGGTTTTAATTTTCCGGTTCCCTGGTGGTCTGGTGGTTAGGATGCGGCGCTCTCACCGCTGCGGCCCGGGTTCGATCCCCGGTCCGCGAACCAACCCCAGCCATTAGGGTTGCACAAGCCTTAGTGCGGGTAATGGGGAGGGTTGCGTTAGGAAGGGCATCCAGCGTAAAAACATGTGCCAAATCAAACATGCGGATAGCCCGCTGTGGCGACCCCTAACGGGAGAAGCCAAAAGAAAGTTTAATTTTCCGATGTCCATGTAACGCAACCTCTAGTGCTCGTTGAAATGCTTTCGCAGCACTTGTTTTTGTTTGTTAGTTTTAACTACAAATGAGACCAACATGCAACAGCCAATTAGCTTTCTGTTATTGGTGCGAAGCTTATTGATGCTTAAAAAAATAAAAAATAATAATTTTAGGGCTCAGTTAAGGCCAATCGCTAACAACGTATGTTTGTGTTTTTGATGCCGTGATAAGTCTTAACCCTTTGACGACAAATGTATCATATTTGATACATTAGTTTCCTCAAAAACTTGAATACAATCTGAGACTTGTCTTCTGCCCCCTATTGGATTTATCTATGCTCTCCAGTCAATAGCAGGCTTTTGGCAGGTTTTTCCAATATGGAAATAAATTGACTTGCTAGTTTTTAGCAGGGAAATCTTTGCAGATTTTGAAAAAGTTGTGGTAAATAACGTTTGTTACTGATTTTGTTTTTTTATTTGAATATGTACTTTTTCAAAACAACTAAATTCATATTTTTTAAAGAATGTTTATAGTAAAATTGTGTTGAAAATATGTGTATCAAATATGATAGAGCAGGTATATAAGGTAATTTAGCTTAGTCATCAAGGTATTGCATTTCATGATGCAATCTGCATTATTCCTGCCACAATGTCACATAAAAAAATACAATACAAATAAATACGTTTTTGTGTAATATTTGTGATTTTTATACGTCCAATCTAATGTTGTAGCTTGCTAATATTTGTCTGTTCAGTAAAACAAATAATTATCATCTGTTCTATTTACCAATTCAAAGAAGAAATTCAGAATACACAAACATTATTTTTCTGTATGTATTTTCAGATGTCAAAAATATTGTGTTGAAATTGTCATCGGCGTGTTTATGGATGGCAATTGAAGTGACTTGGAGCAGTTAGGGGAAGATAAGAATGATAAGTAGGAGTGGACATTCCAAATACAATAATCCGTCTTTGTTTTTGTTAAAAAATATACAGTACATGTACATTGTTGTGATCAATAAATTGTCATAAATGCCCAATGTATTAAATACGATACAAAAAAAAATCACATTTGTAAAATGGTAATCAATTGTTATTTTTTATTTTGTTTAAAGACCCTATAAACACTTCAGTTTCCAAAAGAATATATTTTCTGTTAATTATTTCATATGTCAGGCTTCACAGGGTTAAATTTAATTCTTAATGGTCTTAAAAAGTCTTTAATTTGACTTTATGAAACCTGCAGAAACCCTTATACAATATTATTATGTTATTTTTGCTATGCAGTAATGCACTCAAGTGTTAGGGCGTTAGTTTGCGATATTGGATTTGGCCCTGTGATTACTTCAGCGAGCTGGAAAAAGGAAGTCCCTTCTCATATTTACTGTAATCAAGAAGGCATTTTTGCAGCTCTTGGACCATTACTGTTGATTATGCAGCGTGCAAGCTTTAATGGATTCGATTTTATTTTCCTTTATAGATTATGGACCTGAAAAACAAAAATTGAATTACATTTCAATCTGTGAATATAACGAGCTCATTCTTTGGCAGATATTAACCTGGCTGGTGAACCAAAACCTCACAGATCAAAGACTATCAAGCGCTCAGCAGGAGATATGTACAGGTTTGTTCCATTTCAGTCTTTTATTTGTTGTTGTTTGTTTATTGCAGCTGTATTGAGTTAAGCCTTTGGATTTCTCCTTTTTGTTTTTCCTGCAGTCCTTCATTTGATCTAGACTATGACTTCCAGAGAGATTACTATGACAGGTGAGCACTTTTCCCTTCTCCTTTTTTCTGATTCTTGTTTATCGCCTGCATAATTTCCGAACATCCAAAAAAACCGCCTGTCTCGTCAGAATTATGCACTCCCTGACCAAAATAAAAACAGTTTATCGCTTCTGATGTCTAATTTCAACACTTCATCACCTCAGTATCCTCGTGAGCATACTTTTATAATCATCCACTCTCGGTTTCTACGTGTCGAAGTACAGAGACGGGGAACAAATCGAAGGGAAAGTGACCTTTCGAGGTTTTAAGCCACCACTAGCTTAATTTCCAATGGGGTGACATCTGGTACTTGGGAAAGCCGTAGCATTTTTTTTCATCCTCGTCAAACCATTCCTCATGTACCACAGATCTTGGAGGAGATTTCAGCCGTTTCAGGATGGAAACATCTGATTGAACACAGGTTCATAAAGTTAAATGGACTTCATATCTAGTTGTGATCACTCTGAGAGGGGAATCCGTTTATTATTATTCTTTATAATTTTTTTTTTTTTTTTTTAACCGTCCGTGGTTTATAGCGTAGTCAGATGTAACTGCAGATTTCCATTCAGATTGATTTTTCATAATTTTATTAGCCTCCGTTTCGTTTTGAGGATCCTTTTAAGTGCATTTTACACCAGACCACAGCTGCACAATTATTTCATAACATCTGGTCAACAAAAGCCTTTACACTGGACAGTGGCATCACACAGAACAGTGATTTGTAATCTAAAGCTCATAAAAGTAAATAAGCATCATGCAGTCACGCTTTCTAGCTAGATACATTACATGATACTTGTTGTGAACATTTTGTGGACAGCTGACCATCATGCCCATCTAGGCCGCCCCCCACAAAAAAAAAAAAAGATTGAAGCAAAGAATAGTTTGGGTGGTCCTTCTGTCTTGTAGTGTTAGTTTTCCTTCCATTTTTGGCATGTTTAATATATATAAATCTCGAGTGGACCGAATAGAGCCCTGACCTTAACCCTATTGAACAACCTCAGGATGAACTGGAACACGACCCTTTTACAGGGAACCAAAATACACACTGTTTATTGACCGTTCCCCATCAATATCATGTTTTAAACTCTATTGAACCATGTGCCCTGGCTGAACTGTCTCTCGCCACTCACTGTGTACTACCGATGATTAATATGGAGGGATGTTCTCGATAAAATCAAAGCGCACTCTTGGGGGGGGGGGGGGGGGTCGGGGGGCCTCATCTGAACAGGGATTATGTTACGCGAATGGAGAAATGCATGTGGCGTGACGGTTAGCGTGTGCTTGTGTTGTCAGGGTGTATACGTACCCCTCGCGGGTGCCTCCTCCTCCTCCCCCGCTCACCCGCGCCGTCATTCCGTCAAAGCGGCCGCGGGTCAGCGTGAGCGGCAGCCGCCGGACCAAGAGCAGCTTCTCCACAAAGAGCAGCCAGAGAACCTCGCGCACCAGTTAGTACTTCACCACACGCATACACTCCCACTGATTGTCCAGTTTATTAGGAAACGTCCCATCATGTGGCAGCAGTGCAACGCATTCAATCATATTCACATCAAAAGCCATAATCGGGGTTTTAGGTTTTAACGCAGAACGGCGCGAAAAAGCATGTGCTTGAGTACATTTAGAGATCGACTCAGTAAAATATGACTTAAGTATACAAGTATAATATAAGTTATACAATATAAGTTTATACTTAAGTATCAAAGGACTATGATTTTATTATGGCTATAATGTTCCTATTATCATATTTGTCACAAGACTCTTTGCTTAATCAACTTAGTTTTCAGCGGAGGGTCGCATCAGTCGCTTAGTTGATGACGTATCACTCGGTCGCTCTCGTTGTTCAGTGCAGCAAAAACGTAACTTTTTTTAGTTTTATATTTTTGTTTCACTAGAGATCTTGAAAAATGTCTCCCAAGAAAATCAGTTGATGGTGCTGTGAAAACGAAAGTAAATAGAGTTACCATGGAAACCGAGGATGTTACGAGCGTGGTGCACGTCTCCCACTCGCAGTCAACCACTATCACATGAGTAAGTGTTAAATTATGTTTACATTACGGTAATTTGCTGTGTATTTGTTAAAATAGCCTACAAATACTTTTTAAATGCCAAAATAAACGATCGAATGAGATCTCGGAACGGATTAAATCGCTTCTACATTCGTTCTTATGGGGAAATCAGTTCGAACGTACGAGCAAATGGACCTACAAGCAATTTTCAAGAACGAATTATGCCCGTACCACAGGGTTTTTCTGTATTTGACGTGAAGTTAAAGTCTCCACAAATGGAAATTCTTCAGTAAAGTACAAATACGCGAAAAAGCTTCTTAATAATTGCAGTAACGAATTACATCGACTTCGTTACTGTCCATCACTGCCTGAAACACCACGTTGATGTAGTACACGGGTGAATTCAGACTGTTCCAAGCCAACAGGAAGTCTATAGCATCTCGAAGGATAACTCTTTACAACCGTAGTGAGCAGAAAAGCATTTCCGAAAGCACATCAAAATGTTGACGCAAGGGTTCCAAAATCCACATCACCTTCCGCTTCTTTTAGCCAAAAATACGGCTCTGTAGGCGTCAGAAGTACAGACTCGTTCAAACCGGACACCTGAAGACTGGAGAAGACTGAAAGCTCTTGAACTGTATGTGCAGGATTTCATGCATTGTGCTGCTGCACCTTGATCGGCTGATTCGATAAGTGCATATACAGGGGCTGCTTATAAGTTTCAAATAAATATCAGGGTGTTCGTACACACAGACAAAATGTACACAAATATGCCATGTTTGTTTTCCTGTGTGTCTCTGTACATGTTTGTTTGTTTGTTTGTTTGTTTGTTTGTTTTTTTGTTTGCGTGTTTAGTGAGAGCCGATGACTTGCAAACCATTAAGAAGGAACTGACTCAAATCAAACACAAAGTTGACTACCTTCTGGAGAGCCTGGAAAGGATGGAAAGAGAACACAGCAAGAAATCAGGTAACACACACACACACTGTGATACACTCATGCCACATCTACACACACTGTCCTTGTTTTTTATCTGGGTGTCTCCTGTGTCTTTTCCTCCGTCTGTCCTTCCTAACTTGTTTTTTATTTTGTTTCGTTTCATCGCACTGATTTTTATGCTTACAGGTTGCAATTAAGTGCAAAATTGTGTACGTCGGCACATAAAACGATGCCACTAACACAGTGTTTTTAGAGCAAAAAGACTTTAAAAGTCCTTTTAAAAACTTCTAAACAGCCAAGTCTTATCATTAGGAGTGAACTACGTGTTCTGATAGTCACATAGAATACAGATTAACATGGCAGAGGTAGAGCTGTAACACAGTTCTGTAACACACAGAACAGGAAAAGCACGTCTGGTTTTATTTTATTTTTATTGTACACTACTAAGGCGTGTTTGTGAAAGGGTCACGCGTTAGTCAGAAGGCACTTGAGTACATTTATTAGAATGATCTGTTCCATATTTTTTCCATTGCATCGTATTGCGTTAAATCACATCGTGTTCAGTCGAAGCGAAATCGGATTGCACTGCACCGTAACTGGGCGAATCTCACCACATATCACATCACATTGGTAGCTGCTTCATGTGTATCGTTTAATGTCCAAATTTACTCTGGCTTGAAAACATGTCTTGCATGAAAGACGCTCTTACGTTTACCGATGATCTTCTCGATGAGCTTCAACTCCTTTAGAAGGGCAAAAATGTGACCCATAATGTGCAGTGCTATAAATGGAGAGAACAGGGTGAGCCTTTAAAACCAATTAACAACATTTCAACTATGAAGAATGAGGTACACCAAGTTGGGCAGGGAAGAAATGGGTTAGGTTTGCTGCAACCCGACCTGGTCAAGTCAAGGTTATTTGTATAGCGCTTTTCACAACAGACATTGTCTCAAAGCAGCTTTACAGAAAACAAAAGTGAAGGTGAATGGTGTGTGTTTGTCCCTGATGAGCAGCCGTGGCGACAGTGGCAAGGAAAAACTCCCTTAGATGATATGAGGAAGAAACCTTGAGAGGAACCAGACTCAAAGGGGAACCCATCCTCATATGGGTGACATCAAGAGTTTGGTCATAAATCTTTCAACAATACAGAACACTGGAGAGTGAGAACTAACATGAGTACTGGAGTATAAGATTATAAGTGAATGTTCTTTCTACAGTCTTTGGTATAAAAAGCTCAACATTTGTGATCATCATAGATCCAGCATCAGCTTCTCCATGCCAGGGCCTTTAAACACTCGGCATCTACTTCTCCATGATCATCCATAGGTCCATAATCTTCGCAAGGTGGGACGTGACTGGAGCTGGCCAAACCTCAGGATGCCTCGGGATGGGGAGAGAAAGAGAAGCAGTGGAGAGGAATTAGCGTAGCTGCTGTTCATGATATTAACAGCACAAGTTGATAATGTGCATGTGATCATATATTCTGGAGCACAAGGTTGTGATGTGATGTGTGTGATGTGTGTTATGTGTAGGCTTTGCTAAAAAGATATGTTTTTAATCTACACTTAAACTGGAAGAGTTTATCTGAACCCCCGAACACTGTCAGGAAGACTATTCCAGAGTTTAGGAGCTAAATGTGAAAATGCTCTACCGCCTTTAGTGGACCTGGTGCACTTGAAAACGATCATCTATAAAGAACCTCAGCCAGAAAGTTCAGATTTGAGCATTTAGCAGGACCATGATTCTAAGCACACGTACTTTTAAGATGTAACGAAAGTAAAAGTAATCGAGCAGCCTTTCGCAAAGCTCTGACCTAAATTCATTAGAAAAAGTGTGGACTGTACAGAAAAAGCATGTCTGAGCAAGGAGACCCAGATACCAGAGCTCCACCAGTTCTGTCACGATAAAGGCTCAAAAAAGCTTTTAAAGAGCACCAAGCATTTTTTTCAAGTTCAAGCAATTGAGAAGCAACGCAGACAAAAACTGTGAAAAAAAAAATCTGAGATCGTAAAACAAATACGACAAAACGAGTCTCTTCGTTTGAAAAGATCTCGTTTCCATGATCCATGACCCAGTAAATGGTACCATAACATTTAACACACTTTCTTGTGTTTAGAGATGAAAAGCGCTAAAGCGGAGGAGTCGTCCCCCCAGCACCCCAGCGTGAAAAAGGACCGGGATACCGTGGAAGTCAACGACTACGACGAAGAGGGTGATTTGGAGGAAGAGGAGGTGTGTAGTGGCGACATCATTTGGTAATAGGTTAAAAAGAAACCGGTGTATAAGAAGCGATCGAGTTGTGCGTGACTTTCTTTTGTTCCCGTTAAGATTAAGAGTCATGGAAGAGAGGAGGACGAAGAGGAGGACGAAGGAGAGCAGGAGGAAGGAGAGGACGACGGAGACAGCACTAACGGAGACCACTCTTAAACCGCGCATTCTCGTATGCAGAAGCACAGACTTTACACCGAAATACACGGGTGTCTAAAACTCGCCCCGCACGCAGCATGCATGAGTTTCTGTCCAATCCGCAAATCCTGGGTGAATAAATGAGCAAAGGACAAAAATCAGATCCCCTTCAGAACACAGAAGCACCCACTCTCTCCCCTTCATCCCCCCCAATACGACCAACAGTGATTTATTTTATTTTTTTCTTCCCTTTTTCCATAAGCAGGCTTTAAAAGGTTCCCAGTCGATTGTTGCACTTCCATTTCCAACCAGTCAATGGCAGCGTCACTCACTATTTCTGTTGTAAAGTTCAACTGGATTTGATTCTAAACCGATTTTAATTCGAGTATCTCCGAGGTCAAAAGGTTTAGCTTGTACAGTATATACTTTTAATTTAATTTTTTCGTTTGTTGTGAGTCTAGTGACATAAAATTGAGGAGGATTGGGTTTCGGAGTCATGTTTGTTGCTGTTTCATTTTACTTTTCTTTTTGTTCTGTAATAAATTTCAATAAAAATTGTAGATGTTTCGTGCACCGATTTTCAGCTCTTCAGAACTTTCCTTCAAAAGTTTCATTTAATCCACACTCGGTTTGTAAATGCGCTATGGGTATCAAATCCTATTTGTACAGTCAACTGCGCAGTCACGTGATGTTGCTAAACACTATTGCGCTAATCGTGCGTAATGGATATACCAAAAATTTTTCAAATGAGGTGATTGACAGATGTGGAGCGGAGGGTGGTTGTGGAATGGCAGCTCAGTGGTGAACTTTGGAGTTCAAATACTAGCACCCTTATCGTTAAAGTGGCCAAAAGTATGTTTAGTTTCAGCAATTGTACATCTAACAATTGTGGGGGTAATATGGTTCGTGTTTAATTTTTTATTATATTTTTTGGGGGGTAATTAGTTGTAGTCCACCAGTAGGTTCCCTGCTGGTCTAGTGGTTAGGATGCGGTGCTCTCAATGCTGCGGCCCGGGTTCGATCCCCGGTCAGGGAACCAACCTCAGCCACTAGGGTTGCACATGCCTTAGTGCCGGTCCCAAGCCCGGATAAATGGGGAGGATTGTGTTAGGAAGGGCATCCAGCGTAAAAACATGCCAAATCAAACGTGTGGATGGTCCGCTGTGGCGACCCCTAACGGGAGAAGCCAAAAGAAAGTTGTAGTCCACCAGTTCTTAATCAGTTCAACCTCTCAGCTGGGGGATTCTGGTATAATCCTTGTTTATGTATCGTCACATTTTCTCAAGGACTTGAGGCATTAAAATCAAATCATATTTTTGTTTTATTGTGTTAATCAAATGGTCAGGAAATACATTGTTCGTTAAGAAAATGGGTTTCCCGGTTGGGCTAATCATTGTGCCCCTTGTAAAAAGCACTGCATGCATTAACAACAATAAAATCCCTTGAATGGTTCTGCCTGAAATCATAGCAAAGGCTCCTAACCCTTGTCCTGGAGTCCCCCCGTCCCTCACATAGTAGTCTTTCCCTGCTCCAACACAGACTTCAACCCAGTAAAGGCTTTAGCATCAGCCCCTGTTGCAGGGTTTCCATTTATTACCTACTGTACATCCACAACCTCCTCTTCAAACCCTGACCCCATGCAATAAGTTCACAAGTGACACGAGGATTGATTGGGTTGCTTTGTTTATGGAATACGCTGCCGGAACTGTCAAGATATGACGCTGTGCTTTCTCAAGCAGTTTACGATCAGAGCGTTCTTCTTTCATGTTCATTTGGAGCTACTGGTTGTGTGCCATAAAACAGTCATTAAACCACTCTGTGGCTATGCTAATAAACCTGGAATAATCAGAGGGTCAGTACATACTGTATCTTAAACCACACTGCTGGTGCAAACAGAATCGCAGGTAAAATGTGATTGGTAATTTTACATTTAAGAAGAACATATTGCAGCAAAAACATTCATACATCTAATGTACACACACCTACATACACTGTGGGGCAAAATAGAGAAGCCGATGCTCCTTCCTGCTTGATTTTACTGCTCGGTGGAAACCAAAGAACTCCATATACACAGTAAGCTCAGGATCAAACCTGTGGAGCTGTGAGCCAGAAAAGTCCTCTGCAGTCCCTGTTGCACAAACAAGGCATTGAAGTTAGTAAGTAAAATAAACATGAAATAAAAGTAAAACATCCAAACATTTCAAAATGAAATCCCGTCTAGCCTGTCTCGCTACCAACTGCAAAAACACAGGCTTTCCTGTTCAAACTAGTAGCGACATATGCCAGGTAATCCATGCTAGCAAAAATAAAAGCATATCTGAATTATTGCTAGCAATGCTACATCATAGACAGGTTTTTTTCTTTTCTTAAGAAAACACCACAACAATTTGGCATTAAGAATGTTCTAGTTGGTGCGAGAGAACTGGAAAGTGTCATTGGTGTGAATGCTTTGCCTTTCTGCCCAGCAATGAAGCTATCTAGCACTATTTCATAAGGAGTTAACAATCCAAATAATAGCTCTAGAACCAAACACAAGCAACTTCTCAACTACAGTTCAATCGAATATTTTATTTTATCCATATTATATTGATGCTGTAAAAACTGACTAAAAATTGTTTTTTTGTAATGTGTGTCATGTATTAGGGTATTCATAAAGGTTGCTAGCAATCTAGAAGCAACTGATTAGCGGATGAAGTGTAGTCCTTTGTAAGGTTTTAATTATCGGATCTTTTTACTAAAGCAATTGCTCGTTAAATTATTAATAAATGGTAATAAAAGTAGCAAAGGAACAGTCTGGTATTTTTTTGCGTATGTTATCAGAAAGATTAGCTTCTTGCTATGCTAAAGGAGGTGTGTAATCTGCAAAATATGCATGCTGTGTGATTACTTTTCCTCTCAGGGCTGTTTGGGAATGCTGACAATCAATACAGTATGGAATAATCCATTTTGTGTACTTCATGATACACCATGTTCGTGATACACCATGTTCACGTAGCAGAAGGGGTGCTGAGAGAACCACAGTTTAGTTTAGCAAAGAGAAATGAGTGTACATATAAAATATTGGTCACTTTCCAAACAATAAAAGTGCATCTACTAATCATTATATATAAAGAAAACGTTTTTTTGCTATTATGCTAATACATTTTTAATTGAAGCTGTTGGTGTTAATACCTTGTTCTATTTTCTGATCTATTGCTCATTAAAAAATGTTCTCCACTTTCACAAATTTGTTGTGTGCCTCGGCCCTTTCAGCAAAATCGCCGCCATCTCTGACACGTGTCGTGAAAATAAAAAATCCTCTATTAAGCTCAGTAAAGTCAGTAGAAAATATGTACAATAGCTGTCTCTTTCTGTATTCAACAGTGACTATGCTAGTAAGTTTACAGCTATTTATAGGTCAGTGCATTCTTTTACAGCGGTGATTAAACTGACTCGAACTACCTGTGCAATGAACGATTTGGAAGCACACTATTTGGAGGGACCATGGAATATTTTGGGTCACACGTTGCTTCAACACTCGGTGATCTAGTTTTGTGTCATTCCCCATTAGGTTTATGGAATGTTTTTATTTTTATCATGTGAGACTCACGCTTGTTTGTTTTGTAATTGGAGCAGTACCACTCCTTTGCTCCCTGCAGCAGCTGCAGTGTCACTGTAGATACCTGCACATCCGTCATCGAGTCAAGACGTTATTCTGCTGGAGCAGTCAGGTAATATAAAGAAAAAGTGCTTTTGGGCTTGTGGTGTGTTTTGTATTGTTATTGTAACTATTTAATTACTAATCGGTGATAAATATTCACACAGAATACTGCATTGGCAAAGTAGGACAAACACAATAAACTGTTTGGTGTCAACTGTCATCCATTAACGTGCACTTTTTTTCAAATTCCAAACAGTAAAACTATTTTAGACGGATTTACCCAGTAACAATTTTAATGTAATTTGTAAAAAGGATATGATGATATTATAATACATACATTAGACGTATACAGTCAGAATATAAATATTTACATTGGCCACTATGCATCTGTGTTTTTCTGATTTCAACTAATCACAGAGATTAAAAAAAAAGATAACAAATTGCATCATAAATGCTTTTTCTAATCATTAGAAGGGTGTTTTTACTCGTTTACTCCAATGCTGCCAAACAATTTAGTTAGTTAGGTGACCATGTTAGTATAATAGTGCATGATTTGGGTTTAACTCCGCCCCCTCTTTCTCATCTAGAAATGTTGTTGCGAGGAGGAAGAGGGCAGAAGATGAAGGCCGGGCTGAATGGCTGTTTTGGATGGTAACTAAAAGCCATTTCATGATATATTGTCTGTGTGAGGGCAAATGTTGACTGTCGACCTTGGCATCGAGAGACTCTTTATTTCCGTGGTCGTAGTTATGTTCAGAGTCATTGTCTCTAGAAGTGATGTAAAAAGAATTTAAATAGTAGTTGCCTGTAAAATTTGTATGCTGCACAGAGATCTGTGATGCACGTTTCCTGCGTGTTCAAATGGACTCTCAGATAATATGAACAATTGTTTGGCTTCAGTGTCAATTTGTTTAATTTGACATTGTGCAAATTTTTAAATATATATTCAATAGTCACTTGAACCCGTTTGTTCTGTATCATATACTTTGCATGATGTGGTATCCAGAGTTAGAGAAACAGCGTAGGCCATTTCGGCTCAAACTCATAATAAATGTTAGGGTGCGGGGGGGGCGATGCTTTTTTTCGGACCACACCACTGACGTACAGTATATCGATTATGCATTGTAAAATCAGTGATTACCGAAGACCTGCACTGTACCTGTTTTGTACACTTTGTTTTTATTACTCTGTGGATATACGAGGGACTTCAAGTCTATTTTTTCTCAGGTTAAAAGGAATAACATTAGTAAACAAGGCAGGGCTGCTTTTTTTGTATTCATCCATGTTGGTTTTTGCACTGACTGGAGACATTTGCTGTGATCCGATTACAAACAAGATCCTGGTGTTGATGGTGCCCCCCAACAGAGTTGCTCTGGTTTTAGATTTACGTGCGCTTCATTTTACATCGTTACACATGCACACATATATATATATATATATATATATATATATATATATATATATATATACAGTGAGGAAAATAAGTATTTGAACACCCTGCTATTTTGCAAGTTCTCCCACTTAGAAATCATGGAGGGGTCTGAAATTGTCATCGTAGGTGCATGTCCACTGTGAGAAACATAATCTAAAAAAAAAAATCCAGAAATCACAATGTATGATTTTTTAACTATTTATTTGTATGATACAGCTGCAAATAAGTATTTGAACACCTGAGAAAGTCAATGTTAATATTTGGTACAGTAGCCTTTGTTTGCAATTACAAAGGTCAAACGTTTCCTGTAGTTTTTCACCAGGTTTGCACACACTGCAGGGGGGATTTTGGCCCACTCCTCCACACAGATCTTCTCTAGATCAGTCAGGTTTATGGCCTGTCGCTGAGAAACACGGAGTTTGAGCTCCCTCCAAAGATTCTCTATTGGGTTTAGGTCTGGAGACTGGCTAGGCCACGCCAGAACCTTGATATGCTTCTTACAGAGCCACTCCTTGGTTATCCTGGCTGTGTGCTTCGGGTCATTGTCATGTTGGAAGACCCAGCCTCGACCCATCTTCAATGCTCTAACTGAGGGAAGGAGGTTGTTCCCCAAAATCTCGCAATACATGGCCCCAGTCATCCTCTCCTTAATACAGTGCAGTCACCCTGTCCCATGTGCAGAAAAACACCCCCAAAGCATGATGCTACCACCCCCATGTTTCACAGTAGGGATGGTGTTCTTGGGATGGTACTCATCATTCTTCTTCCTCCAAACACGTTTAGTGGAATTATGACCCAAAAGTTCTATTTTGGTCTCATCTGACCACATGACTTTCTCCCATGACTCCTCTGGATCATCCAAATGGTCATTGGCAAACTTAAGACATGCCTGGACATGTGCTGGTTTAAGCAGGGGAACCTTCGGTTCCATGCATGATTTCAAACCATGACGTCTTAGTGTATTACCAACAGTAACCTTGGAAACGGTGGTCCCAGCTCTTTTCAGGTCATTGACCAGCTCCTCCTGTGTAGTTCTGGGCTGATTTCTCACCTTTCTTAGGATCATTGAGACCCCACGAGGTGAGATCTTGCATGGAGCCCCAGTCCGAGGGAGATTGACAGTCATGTTTAGCTTCTTCCATTTTCTAATGATTGCTCCAACAGTGGACCTTTTTTCACCAAGCTGCTTGGCAATTTCCCCGTAGCCCTTTCCAGCCTTGTGGAGGTGTACAATTTTGTCTCTAGTGTCTTTGGACAGCTCTTTGGTCTTGGCCATGTTAGTAGTTGGATTCTTACTGATTGTATGGGGTGGACAGGTGTCTTTATGCAGCTAACGACCTCAAACAGGTGCATCTAATTTAGGATAATAAATGTAGTGGAGGTGGACATTTTAAAGGCAGACTAACAGGTCTTTGAGGGTCAGAATTCTAGCTGATAGACAGGTGTTCAAATACTTATTTGCAACTGTATCATACAAATAAATAGTTTAAAAATCATATATTGTGATTTCTGGATTTTTTTTTTAGATTATGTCTCTCACAGTGGACATGCACCTACGATGACAATTTCAGACCCCTCCATGATTTCTAAGTGGGAGAACTTGCAAAATAGCAGGGTGTTCAAATACTTATTTTCCTCACTGTATATATATATATATATACAGTGAGGAAAACAAGTATTTGAACACACTGCTATTTTGCAAGTTCTCCCACTTAGAAATCATGGAGGGGTCTGAAATTGTCATCGTAGGTGCATGTCCACTGTGAGAGACATAATCTAAAAAAAAAAGAGCTGGGACCACCGTTTCCAAGGTTACTGTTGGTAATACACTAAGACGTCATGGTTTGAAATCATGCATGGCACAGAAGGTTCCCCTGCTTAAGCCAGCACATGTCCACGCACGTCTTAAGTTTGCCAATGACCATTTGGATGATCCAGAGGAGTCATGGGAGAAAGTCATGTGGTCAGATGAGACCAAAATAGAACTTTTGGGTCTTAATTCCACTAAACGTGTTTGGAGGAAGAAGAATGATGAGTAACATTCCAAGAACACCATCCCTACTGTGAAGCATGGGGGTGGTAGCATCATGCTTCGGGGGTGATTTTCTGCACATGGGACAGGGCGACTGCACTGTATTAAGGAGAGGATGACCGGGGCCATGTATTGTGAGATTTTGGGGAAGAACCTCCTTCCCTCAGATAGAGCATTGAAGATGGGTCGAGGCTGGGTCTTCCAACATGACAATGACCCGAAGCACACAGCCAGGATAACCAAGGAGTGGCTTTGTAAGAAGCATATCAAGGTTCTGGCATGGCCTAGCCAGTCTCCAGACCTAAACCCAATAGAGAATCTTTGGAGGGAGCTCAAACTCCGTGTTTCTCAGCGACAGGCCAGAAACCTGACTGATCTGTGTGAAGGAGTGGGCCACAATACCTCCTGCAGTGTGTGCAATCCTGGTAAAAAACTACAGGAAATGTTTGACCTCTGTAATTGCAAACAAAGGCTACTGTACCAAATATTAACATTGACTTTCTCAGGTGTTCAAATACTTATTTGCAGCTGTATCATACAAATAAATAGTTAAAAAATCATACACTGTGATTTCTGGATATTTTTTTTTTTAGATAATGTCTCTCACAGTGGACATGCACCTACAATGACAATTTCAGACCCCTCCATGATTTCTAAGTGGGAGAACTTGCAAAATAGCAGGGTGTTCAAATACTTATTTCCCTCATTGTATGTATGTGTATATATACATACAATGTACACTTCTCTACCTTTCACTTGAGGATGCCAAACCTGTGCTCAATAGGTTTCAGGTGTGGAGACATACTTGGCCAGTCCACCTCACCTTTAACAAGGCAGTTGCCATCTTGGTGGTGTGTTTGGGGTCATTATTATGTTGGAAAACTGCTGTTTAGCCCAGTTCCTGAAGGGAGGCGTCATGTTCTGCTTCGGAATCTCACAGTACATGTTGGAATCCATGTTTTCCTCAATGAACTGCAGATCCCCAGTACCAGCAGCACTCATGCAGCCCCAGACCATGATGCTACCACCACCATGCTTGACTGTAAGACACAATTGTTTTGGTACTCCACACCAAGGTGTCGCCACACATGCTGGACACCATCTGAGCCAAACAAGTTAATCTTAGTCTCATCAGACCACAGGACATGGTTCCAATAATTTATGCTCTTGGACAGGTTGTCTTCATCAAACTGTTTGTATTCTTTCTTGTGAGTCAGCTTTAGAAGGGGCTTCCTTCTGGGATGAAAGCCATGCAAACTGACTTGTTGCCCTATGCGATGTATGGTCTGTGCACTGACAAGGGAACCTTCCACTTCTGCAACCTCAGCACTCATGTGCCTGATTTTTTAAGCAGCTTCTGCACCTGACACACTGCACGAGGACTCAACTTTTTTTATCGACCCTTGCAAGGCCTGTTCCGAGTGAAACCCCTCTTGGAAAGGAAGGTATAAAATACACAGCATTAAGCTTTTCAGCAATTTGAGCTACAGGAGTTCGTCTGTTGGATCGAGACACACGGACCAGCCTTTGCTCCCAATGTGCATCAATGAGCCTCGGCTGCCCATGACCCTGTCGCCGTTTCAGCACTGTTTCTTCCTCGGAGCACTTTTGATAGATAGTGAATACTGCAGGCTGGGAACATCCCACAAGAGCTGCCGTTTTGGAGATGCTCTGACCCAGTCTTCTAGCCATTACAATTGTCAAAACTCCCTCAAATAAAATCCAAATCACCATTTTGTTATATTGCAGGCAGATCTGTGCTTCACAACAATCCTGTTTTTCTACAGTTCCTATGACCTCATGCCTTGGTTTTTGCTCTGATATGCATCGTCAGCTGTGAGGCCTTCTATAGAGAGTTGTTTGCCTTTACAAATCATGTCCAATCGATAAACTTTTCCACAGGTGGACTCTAATCAAGGTGTAGAAACATCTCAGTAAAGATTAAGAGAAATTGGAGGCCCCTGAGCTAAATTTCAAGTGTTGAAATGGGCCTGAATTATTATTATTTTTTAATTCACAGACATTTTTAGAAATTTTTGTTCATCATTATGGGGTACTCAGTGTAGATTAACGAGAAAGAAAAATCGGTTTGAACGATTGTAGTATCAGTCTACAAGATGAAATGTAAAAAGTGCAGAGGGACTGAAAAAGCACTGAATATATGTATAGAATTAATAACAATTGCATCTTAGGTGCATTGCACACTTTCATTCATCAGATGTACAGAAGAAAGCCGCTCTCTGTTACGGTGTTATTTGAGGAGACAGCTGACTGCAATCAAATCATGGTACAGGTGTGTTATGGAAAATAAAGATGTCGTCATCGGCTAAAAGACATGCTCAGGTTACTTTACTTCCTGCACAACTATGGACCTGAATACAAGTCACGTTCACATTCAGGGGAATCGCAGCTTGGTTCCTGTGCAACCGTATTCGGAGCACCTCCTACAGATTGTGTCAGATTCGCTACCATGGTGCGCATCCCAACCAACATGACTTTTACTTTGTTCAAAATTTTGCATGCAAAGCGTGTGCTGTTTTGGGATTAAACTGCAATTGTGAGTCTATTCTGGATAATGTGTATAATGTCTGGCTGATAGAACCCTGAGAAAAAGGCTATAAAACTAAGATTGTCAAATAGTTTTCGAATAGTACACCAGAACATACCCCGCCCAAAAGAAATTTTTGTATGGAGTATGGAATTCGCGAGTGAATGCTACTCACAGTTCATGTTGAAGGAAAACAAGTTTTGAAATGATCTGTTTGTGCTTGTTAGTATATTAACATTGAAAAATGCCCATGTGGTGATCAAGTAATGAAGGGCGAGGCCAGTAACGAGCAGCTTTCAGATGAAGGAAAATAAACAAAGGCACAGTTTGTACTATAACTATACGAACCCTGCCTCATTCCTTGCCCTTTCTGTTTAGCGTGAGCAGTATTTTTCCAAGAACTTGGACTGCCTCCATCTCGCTTGGGGGAATAGGTGTGACATTGCACTGGGTTAAAAAAACATGATGGTAACATGAAGAAATATCTGGGAAAAAAAGTGTCTTTGTCTGAAGGTACTTATGTTGCTTGGAATCTCTGTAAGCCAAGCTGCTGTATCAGAATGTAAGCAAGCCCAACTTATTAATATTATATATATATATATATATATATATATATATATTTTTTTTTTTTACAATTCTTTAATAAGTGTTTACAAAACCTTTTTATATACACTGAGTCATGCACACCCTGTTTTTTGTACCTGCATGAATTCGCTAAAGGCTATATCATTTGTTTGCAGGCAATTTATTTATCTACTAAAGTTCACATGCAAACTCCAACATCGCTTTTATATATATATATATATATATATATATATATATATATATATATATATATATATATATATATATATATATAAAAGGTACTAATCTGAAATGTATCACCCACCCATGGAAGTCTAAAAACATCTTGGTACAGCTTGGTACACTATAGTGTAAACACGGCACAGTTTCACAGGTTCTCCATTTGTCTGTCAAGGTTTCTTCCAGGTTCTCTGGTTTCTCCCAAAAACTCTGGATTGCCAACTCTGAATTATCATTTACGATTAGCTTCAGATCCTCGTGAACCTGACCAGAATAATTCAGTTAATGCTAAATGAATGCTTACTGTAATATAGGAATTAAAGCAGGGATGGGAAAAAGAAAATATAACGAAATTGTCTAAAGTCAAACTTTAGAAAATCTTATAACCTTACAAGCTTAAGCGAAAGTCAAAGCTTCGCAACAGGTAACATGAAATTTGCATGAAACTTTAAGCAACTTGCATGAAAAAAATTGAGTCTCTGTAGGTTTAACGGTCATGTGCATGAGATTGATAAAGTAATCAGAAGTTTAAATATTGGGTAAATAAACAATGTTTATCTTTAGCTAGAATTTGAGTACGGAATCAGAAAACAGGAGTTAGGCTATCTTAATAGTCAGATTATCTGAGCAAATTACCAAAACGTCAAAATTTCAACATGCTGTCTATGGATGCCTCAGT